>NC_141719.1:1200000-1642500 GCF_971803275.1 Cyanistes caeruleus | reverse complement strand
ACCAGCATGTTCAATCTTGAGCACGGGTTTAAGGGCTGAACTTTACATTCACCCATGGAAAAGCTTGGTCTTGGGGCTGAGGCAGTGAAGAATCTTCTCTCACACTCAGGTGTGTTGTCTGCAAGTTGTACTGGGGGTATTTTCAAATTAAGGTGGAGGGTTTTGGTCCCTGGCTGTGCCTTAGCTCTGGGGTCTGGTGCTCACCCCTGGCATTCCACTGGCAAGTTAAGGATGAGGTTTGTGTATTTCTGTGGGCTCAGAGAGGCCCCAGCACCAGGGGCTGCTCTATCACAGCTGCAGGTGTTTTTTAACTTTGCTGTTCCTGTTTCAAAGTAACCTCTCTACCTCCTTTTCCTGTGGTCCCCTCTGCCTCTATCCCTTTTTCTTTAATCCTTTCCTTTGGAGATTTGGACACCTTGATGCTGTTGGCCAACTTTCCTCCTCCAGCCATGTTTGACAACCACCTCTCCCTGTGGACAGCGGCATCCTCAGCCCTGGGGGAAGCTGAAGCCTCCTTCCTGTTAGGAGATAATGGATTGGGAAGGTGTGAGTCATTTGTTTTTCAGAGTGCTGTGTGCCACCAAGAGGTCAGCACCCATTGCTGAGTAATTCTGAGGATGGCTGTGGTTGGTATTGCATCACTGGATTCCAGATTCCAGCCTGGCTGCTGCTATCAATTAATCGCTGACCTTTTGATGTATTTTGTGTTCTTGAAACAAGGCAGGGACAATCAGATAAAATGAGTCTTCTGGGAGCCTGCCCTCCAGGTTTTCTTCTCTTTAATAATTTTTCTCATGCTGTTCTGCTTGTAAGGCAAGGGCTTCTCCCTTCCTTTCCCTGATGAAGTCACAGCACATTACCCTTGAATTTCTCATTTGCTTTGCTCTTTCCCTTTCCACCTCACATTACTAATTGCTTATCAGGTTGTTCTGCGCTCAGGAAGCTGCTCACAAGTTTCTCACAGAATCACAGAATTCTTTGGGTTGGAAGGGATCTTAAAGAGCATCCTTTTCCACTCCCTGCCATGGCAGGGACACCTTCCACTGTCCCAGGCTGCTCCAAACCCCATCCAGCCTGGCCTTTGGCACTGCCAGGTACCCAGGGGCAGCCCCAGCTGCTCTGGGCACTCTCCCAGGGAAGGATTTTTTCCTGGTAGTCAACCTAGCCCTGCCCTCCTTCAGTCTGAAGTCCTTTCCCCTTGTCCTGTCACTGCAGGCCCTTGCAAACAGTCCTTCTGCAGCATTCTTCCTTTTTTAAAATCCTGACAAAGTCATTTTCCCTTCCATTGCTGTGTGCTTGGCAGGGCATCATCTGTTGCCCAGGGCTGAGCTTACACCTGCCCTTTGTGCTGCTGTTGAGTGCCCATGGATTTTAATCCCCTGCTTGTTTTGTCCTGGCCGTGTACAGCCCTGCAGCTCCCGTCTGTGTGTGCATCCAGCACACAAAAGCTATTTCTGGGCAGAAGGTCACAGCCATATCAGCCATCAGCAGAGCCCATTTCAACTCAGCCCCCAGAGACTGAACAAGGAGCTGCTGCTGGCTCTGTCACACGAAGGGATTATGTGAGCCTGGATTTACAGCCCTGCCTTTGTCCTGGGGAGAGCAGTCCCACAGAGCCAGCCAGCAGGGGATGGTGATGGATGGAGGGCGTGTGGAGAGTCCTGAAAAACAGCTCTCCACGTGAAGCCAATGCCAAATGTCAACAGCTTCATCTTATGGACTGCAGGCTGTGCTCTCCCTTCTGCTATCAAAATGGGTATTGCCAAAACCAGTCTGGCTTTCCTGCCTGTGAGTATTTTTGTGTGGGTAAAGATGTACCCCAGGAGCTCTAAGCAAACCTTTATGAGCCTAAGATCAGGCAGTGAAAGCCTCTGTGGTCTGCCCAGAGTGTGGGTAAATTCACTGAAATGGGGATTTCAGCAGGAGGTTTTCTGTCTGCAGGAGCCTGTGTGAGCCTCCCCCCGTGCAGGAGCTGCTGAGGGCTCCTGTGTGTGGGCAGGGTGTGAGGAGTGGCCACCACGGCCGTGCTGGTGGCCTCCTGGCTGCCAGCTCAAGGGGATGTCCCCTCTCTGGCTCATCTGATTTCACATTTAAAGCCCCTTTACCCTTAGAGCTTTGCCAAGGGCTGGACCTGTTGGCAGACCCCAACTGCAATCTTTCTGGGGTGAAAAATGATGTTGGGAAGGAATTGTTCCCTGGCAGGGTGGGCAGGCCCTGGCACAGGGTACCCAGAGCAGCTGGGGCTGCCCCTGGATCCCTGGCAGTGCCCAAGGCCAGGCTGGGATGGGGCTTGGAGCAGCCTGGGCCAGGGGAAGGTGTTCCTGGATGATCTTTAAGGTCTTTTCCAACACAAACCATTCCATGTCTCTGTGATTCCTGCAGGACTCATGGTCTCAGAGCAGGTGCTGGCCCTGCCCTGTGCCTGGAGCCCAGGCTGGAGGGGTGGGGAGGGCAGAGTGTGCCAGGGTCAGCAGGGGGCTCAAGGAGATCCTGGGGCACTGGTCCTGCTCCAAATCACCTTGTGCTGGGCACAGGTCCTGCTCCAAACCACCTTGTGCCTGCTGGCGAGGCTGAGAAGCTGAAGTGTGGCTGAATTGCAGCCTTGTCACCTCCCCAGCAAGGCACAGCACCCGCACACCTCTGCTCAGGAGATGTGACATCAGAGCTCGTGCCCAAAGCTGATGGCTTTGGGTTTTCAGTGATCTCCTGCTGTGTGGTGGGGCTCCTGGGCTGTATGAAACCATTCCAAGGACATCTGAAATATGCTTCCTCCTACTTCCCACTGGGCCCTGGCCAGAGCAGTGTCTGTGTTACCTCAGTCCCTCTGTCTGGGCCAGCTCCCAGAGCCGTGCCTGCTGCTGGAGCTGGGCTCTGCTGGGCTCCTCCCTGCCTCCTGCCCTGTGTGGGTCACACCCGTGAGCAAAGGGGCAGCAGGCTCTTGTCAACAGCTGGAAATGTTCCCCTCACTGCCAGTGATGCCTGGAGAGGCTCCTGGAGCAGAGGCTGGGCAGGGTTAAAGGAATAAAGCAGGGATTTATTAAAAGCCCTTCCAAGGATGCACCTTGGGCACTGCAAGAGCCCGGCCGTGGCTGCAGCCAGGATGGGCCCTGGCTCAGGAGTTTCACCCTTGGATCAGTTCTGGTCCATTTCCAGTTGGGCTGAATTGTGCAATTCCAGCTGCAGGTGACGCAGTCCCATCCTCCCAGGTTGCTCTCCTCAATTCCCTGCTGGTTGTACTTTTTGGGCCTGGAGCTGCAGCGGTGTCCTTGGCTGTGGGGCTGGAGAAGGATTGTTGTGTGTGCCTGAGCTGTGAGGAGACCTTGCTGACACTTTGTGTGGAGATCAGAGTTAGGAACCAGTGCAGAACCTGGAGAATGTCACAGCTGAAACTCAGGCATCAGCAGGATGTGCTGACAGCCAGGCCCTCCCTGCCCGGGGTCCCGCTGTGCTGTGAGCCTGTGCTGGGCACTGAGGAGCAGGCACAGCTCCCATCACACCCATCACACCATCACTCCCATCACAGTCCAGCTCCCATCTCTGCCCTGCAGGTGGATGAGCTGAAGGCCAAGCTGGCAGCCCAAGAGGTGGAGCTGAAGCAGAAGAACGAGGATGCTGACAAGCTGATCCAGGTGGTGGGGGTGGAGACGGAGAAGGTGAGCAGGAAGAAGGCGGTGGCTGATGAGGAGGAGAAGAAGGTGGCCCTCATCACCCAGGAGGTCGAGCAGAAGCAGAAGGACTGTGAGGAGGACCTGGCCAAGGCTGAGCCTGCCCTGGCAGCTGCCCAGGCTGCTCTCAACACCCTCAACAAGGTAGGGTGAGGATTCCCAGTGTTTTTCCTCCACACTGTGGGAGAAGCTGTGTCACTGATGGCCCAAGTTCTGGGCATTGTATTGTCCCCGCTCCAGCTTCCTCCCTGCTGGCGCTTCAGTGTTGAAAGAAAGGTTGGATGTGGCACTCAGTGCTGGGGTTTAGCTGATGAGGAGGTGTTGGGTCACAGGTTGGACTTGCTGATCTTAAAGATCTTTTCCAAGCTGGTTAATTCTGTGGTTCTGGGGTTCCTGGTGGAACTTGGAGCATCCACGAGGCTGCACCATGTTCTCCTTTGCTCATTTCCATGGAGAGAAGCAGACAAAGCTGGCCCAAAGGAAGATGCCAGTGGTGTGATCAGGAGATAAGCACTGCTCTGAATGCAGGAGATTGGTTTTGGGAGACCTTCCTGTGCCTTGGAGGGTTTGTCCTTCAAGGGTGCTCCAGGGATTCCCATTGGATGTGGCACTCGGTACTGTGGGTTAGTTGATGAGGTGGTGTTAGGTCAGAGGTTGGACTTGATGATCTCAAAAGTCTTTTCCAACCTGGTTCTTTCTGTGGTTCTGATGTGCCTGAGAAATGGACCTGCAATTTGTTTTGGTCTGCAGTTCCTGCAGTGTCCTGGGGCAGCAGCATCCCACTGCACACAGCTGGAACACCACAGCTGGAAAACCCTCAATCACAGCAAGGCCTCAAACCAGGGCTCAGTCCTGCTGGGGGACAGGAAAGCACCTTGGAGCCATCCAGAATGGATTAGCTTTTGGGAAGGAGGTAGCTTTGCTGCAGACACCTGTGCTCTGGATTTCCTTCATGGGAGGGAAAGGACTGTGCAAAAGGAAAATTGTTTGTCTCTCCATTAGTGCCAGGCTCGTGCTGGAGCTGTAGAATCTCTCATTAGGCAAAGATGGGGGAAATGCTGGGATTTTCTCCAGGGAACTGTAAAGCAGCAGTGGCAGAGCAGTGGAAGCCATGGTCTCCTTTACCTGCTGACTGGAGATGTATCAGAGAGCCCAACCTGCTCACTGACATGAATAATCAACCATGTTTGTGTGCTTGTACAGTTTCTGCCCAATTATCTCAGCCATCTTCCTTGGACTGCAGGGTTATGTACAACACTGACAAGGAGCACAGAGAGTAGAAAAAGCTTTTGAGTAGAATCCAATAATAAATCCATACAGTCAGTGAGGATGTGGATCTGTGGACATTTCTGTGATGGTGTCACCTGCCAGTGCAAAAGAAGAGCAGCCATGGCCACGGGGACATGTCCAGGCTGTTCCCTCCTCATAGGCTGCACTTTGAACCCACTCCTGGTTTTGTGCTGGGAGGATTATCCTTGTGATGCTTTAAATAATCCCTCCTAGTGCCTCCAGAACCCTCCAGAACACTGCTCTCAGGAGAGCTGGCCCTTGCCAGGGTTAATTCTCTCTGTGTTCCTGAAAACACAGTTTAAACTTTCCTTTTCCTTTTTTTTTTTTTTTTTTTTTTTTTTCCATGTGAGTCAAGGAGTGACCATGGGCTGGCTCAGCCTGGCTTTGGCTGTGTGGGTGGGACCTGCTGTAGCCCCTCTGTCCCCTGCTATGATGCCTTTTGCAGGGGCTGGTGGCAGTGAGAGTGACTGAGACAAAGCTATTTAAAGTGTTATGGAGAGATAAATCTATACCTATACGAGATAATTACATTTATATGGATGATAATTGAGGTAATTGCTATATGGACAATGATGAATGGCGTGTGGGTTGTGACAGACCCAGAGCAGAGCACCTGCAAAATAAAAAAAATGCAAAGCCAGGAGTGATAGAGAGTTTGAAAACTTGGGAAATCAGGAGTTAGAGACAAAAATGCCCTTTTGGCTCCTCCAGTGCTGCTTGCCCTGTGAGGGTGCCTGGGCTTTCTCAGCAGCTGCATTCCCTGAACCCTGAGGGCTGCAGGGTGTGGGAATCACAGGATGGCTTTGGCATCTCAGCTTGGGAGGAGGGAGCAAGAAGGGAAGCTCTGAAGGTTGTTTTAGAGGCCTGAGTGTTACTTCTGTAGGTGTCATTCTTCTTTATCCCAACCCTCTGAGAGGGCAGAAAACCTTCTGCTCCCCCAGGAGCCTGGAGTGTGCTGTGCTGGCCCCAGGTGGGATGTCAGGAGCAGGGAATGGAGCAGGTGTGCTGCACACATGCAGAGCAGAGATCTGCAGGCAGCACTGCTGGGGCCGAGAGGAGCCCAATTTATCAGATTGATAGCCAGGGAGCCTGGCTCTATTAGTGGCAGAGTGAAAAGAAATCCCATTCATTTTTATCTAACAACCTTGTTTTCCCCTTTTCAGACCAATCTGACGGAGCTGAGGTCCTTTGGGTCACCTCCTTCTGCTGTCACCAACGTCACCGCGGCCGTGATGGTGCTGACGGCCCCGGGAGGGAAGATCCCCAAGGACAGGAGCTGGAAAGCAGCCAAAGTGGCCATGGCAAGGGTAGACGGCTTCCTGGACTCCTTGATCAAATTCAACAAGGAGAACATCCATGAGAACTGCCTCAAAGCCCTCCAGCCCTATTTACAAGACCCCAAGTTCAACCCCGAGTTCGTGGCCACCAAGTCCTCGGCGGCGGCCGGGCTGTGCTCGTGGGTGCTGAACATCGTGCGCTTCCACCACGTGTTCTGCGAGGTGCAGCCCAAGAGGCAGGCCCTGGACAGGGCCAACGCTGAGCTGGCAGCAGCCCAGGACAAGCTGGCCACTGTCAAGGCCAAAATTGCTGTGAGTGTCCTTGGAGGGACCCGTCCTGCTCGTCCCTGCCTGCAGGGAATCCTCTCCTTCGGGCAGAGCTGCTGCTCAGTACCTGTGTGCTAAAGCAGGGATGGGAATGCAAAGGCTTGGGGGTTGCAGGGTTTTCTCCCCCTCCTGTTGCACTGGCATCCCTGAAACCCAGCCCTGCCCTGGGCTGAGCCCCAGCGTGGGCAGCAGGGAGGGGAGGGGGGTTCTGTCCCTGTGCTCAGGTCAGACCCCACCTGCAGAGCTGCCCCAGCCCTGGGGAACAGCAGCAGGAGCTGGAGCTGCTGGGGAGAGCCCAGAGGAGGCTCCAGGGTGAGCAGAGGGATGGAGCAGCTCTGCTGGGAGGAAAGGCTGGGAGAGCTGGGGGTGCTCACCTGGAGAAGGGAAGGATCCAGGGAGAGCTCAGAGCCCCTTGCAGGGCCTGAAGGGGCTCCAGGAGAGCTGGAGAGGGACTGGGGACAAGGGATGGAGGGACAGGACACAGGGAATGGCTTCAAAGTGAAAGAGATGAAATTTAGATTAGTTAAGGGGAAGAAATTGTTCCCTGGCAGGGTGGGCAGGCCCTGGCACAGGGTGCCCAGAGCAGCTGGGGCTGCCCCTGGATCCCTGGCAGTGCCCAAGGCCAGGCTGGACAGGGCTGGGAGCTCCCTGGGACAGGGGAAGGTGTTCCTGCCATGGCAGGGGGTGGAAAAGGCTGGTCTTCAAGATCCCTTCCAACCCAAACCACTCTATGACTCTGTGACTTTGAATATTGCTGCTTTCTGAATTTCCTCTGTTCTTCTCCAGCCTTGCTTGCACCCAAAGAGGAAGGCTAAATAGGAATCATTATTATTCCCACCTAAATTTTTTTAAAATGTAATTTACCTCTTCTCTGGGTCCTGAGAAAACTCATTATCTCAAACCAGTGTGTTCCCAGTGCTCTGCACAGGGCAGGGTTTGGGAACTGGGGCTGATTCAGTGCTGGGAGCACAGAGCTGGGCTGGCTGCACACTCAGTCCCTGGTTTTGCAGGATGACAACTGCTCTTGCAGGAGCCTCATTTGTCACAGCACAGCTCCCTGGCAGCACATCTTGGATGTTATTTGGGTTTTTGCTACTTAAAAATAAAAAAAAAATTAAAAAAATCCCTGAATAGAAGAAATTACAGCATGATTAAAAGTGCATTTTATAGTGAGGCCTTTATCATTTTCCTTCAGAAAATTATCTCTATGTAAAAACACATCCTGCTTTATTCTGCTTTCCTCCCTGCTCCCTCCCAGCACGATACCTGCTAGGAACAGGAAGGGGAAGCAGCTGCTCCAGAACCTGTCTGGTTTTAGGAGGTTTTGGGATCTCTCTTTGGGAGTGGGATCCCCTCTGTGGCCGGGCTGGACCCGCAGCAGGGGCAGGGTCGCAGAGAGTGAGATCCCTCTGCTCCCCTCACCCCTTCCACCAGCACCTCACCCTCTTAGAAAACACATCACTCCTTTGATGTTTTCAAGGGCTTATCATTCTTAAAATGCTTACTACACTTTTTAACTAAAAATACAAGAAAATGGTGCTGAACTCTCTGGTCGCCCCTTCCTGCTGCAGATGAAAGGAGGCACCTGAAGCAGGGATGGATTTAGAGGGCTTTGGTGTCTAATTCTCCCACCTCAGATGTGCTGGGCACCTTTTTTCATCCCTTTATGCTGTTCTTTTCCACAGCTTTTTATGCCTGAGATGGGTTATTTTTTTCTCCTTTCAAAGGAGTGGGATTTTGTTAAAGAAAATTGCAATCTTTGGGGAGATTACTGGCACTCCTCTGGCATGCTCTTACAAAACTGCCTGGTTTAGGGCCTTCTCCTCTCTGCAGACAGGGAATGATGCAGGGTAGCGTGGGATGGATGTGGAGGTATAGCCTTACTTATCTGGGATATCTTGGATAGCTTCACTGCTGTGTGCTGATTCATACCTGCTCTCAGCTGGGCCCCAAGCTGTCTTATTTTGATTAATAAATGAGAAAATTCCAATTGTCCAAAACATTAAGGACTTTCTGTCCTCTTTGCCTGCCTGGGAATTGAGTGTTCTGCACCTGGGGCTGCTGGAGGTGGGAGTGACAGGCGTGTCCACAGCTGCACACATCTGTATTTGTGTGCCCCTGCTGGGGCCCTGCAAACCAGATATATGCATATATTCTATAGAAACTCAATGATCAGATTGTGTTTTTATACTGGGATATGGTATATATGAACCTTTGTAGGCTCGTACATCCACAGGGACAGAAACTTTTTGTGTTATTGTTCCAAGGCAGGTCAAGTAGAGGCTGCTTTGTGTTTGCCAGTATCCAGGAGAGCTGCAGAGATCTCTAATATAATCCTTTTTCATTTTCAGGTTTGTTTCTAGTGTGTAACTCAATGTTAAAGTGATTTACAAGCAGTTTAGCCTTAAGCAGTCTGCATTGGGTACAGATAAAATCAATTATTACTTCTCTTATCAGAAGTGAAATGCTCCAAATACTTGTGGGAGCTGTTGGTTTGGTTTAGATCCGAGTGTGAACAGCTCTGTCTGAGCAAAAGGCTCTCCAGTTTTTTCTGTGGGTGCTTTGGGCTCTTCCTGCCCCTCCCAGCCCATGGCCCCACCTCACTGGGGGCTCCTGGCACACTCTTGGGTGGCTCTCAGGGCAGAGCCCTTCAATTCAAGGTCAGATTCCTTGCTGGGAGCAGTGTGAGGGCATGGCTTGGAGATGGTTCAGCAGAACTCCAGGAGCCCCTTGGGGAATTGAGCACGCTTGGGGAATCAGCAGAGCCTCAAGGACTGGTCAGAGACAAGGGGCTGTAGCATCAGGAAATATCAGATTTGGGTTCCTCAGCTGCCTGCTCGTTGCTCAGCCAGAGCACTCATCATCAGGGCTCAGCCAGAAGCCCCAAATAAATTAATTTTGTGCATCCTTTGCCTCTGCCTGTGCCAAGGGCGTGAGCTCCAAGCAGTGGCACAGCCCAGCCCTGCTCTGTTCTGTGCTGGCTCCTGGTGCCAGCCCTGGCTGGATCGGATGGGCTGGAGCTTGGCCAGCTCTGGACAAGGGTTTGCCTCAGGATCACAGGATCCCAGAATGGTTTGGGCTGGAAAGGATCACAAAGCCCAGTCAGTGCCACCCCAGCCATGGCAGGGACACCTTCCCCTGTCCCAGGAGCTCCCAGCCCCAATGTCCAGCCTGGCCTTGGGCACTGCCAGGGATCCAGGGGCAGCCCCCCTGCTGCTCTGGGCACCCTGTGCCAGCCCTCCCACCCTCAAAGGGAACAGTTCCTGCCCAATATCTCATCAATCCCTGTTCTCTGGCCATTCCCTGTGTCCTCTTCCTCCACCCCTCGTCCCTCTCCAGCTCTCCTGGAGCCCCTTCAGGCCCTGCAAGGGGCTCTGAGCTCTCCCTGGAGCCTTCTGCTCTCCCGGCTGGACACCCCCAGCTCCCTCCAGAGCAGAGGGGCTCCAGCCCCTGGAGTGTCTTCATGGCCTTTTGGACTCCTCCAACATCTCTGCATTGTTCCCAAGTTGTTAAACCCATGCTGTTCCTGACTTCTCCTGTTTTCCACCCGCAGCGCCTCAACGAGAACCTGGGCAAGCTGACGGCCAGGTTTGAGAAGGCCACGTCAGACAAACTCCAGTGCCAGCAGGAGGCTGAAGCCACAGCCTGCACCATCGCCCTCGCCAACCGCCTGGTGAGTGCTGGCAGGGGGAGGGACACGGCCTGGGCTGGGCCTGTGCACACAGCACATCCTCTCATGGTTTTGGAGATGTTTCCTGCACTGCAGCGAGTTCCAGCATGGAAAATGCTTTTGTTTCCATGTGCCTGGGCAGCTCTGCTCGTTCAAGTGCCTGGCTCTGCTGCCGTCACAATTCTCTCCTCCTTCTTGGGGCTTAAATGTGTGAGCAGGTACTGATGGGCCAAAGGATGTGAGTCAAAATTGGTATCATAAAAACAAAGGTGTGAACATAGCTCTGCAGGTTCTGAAATGACAAGAATTAGAGTGAAAAGCTCTCTAAAATCCTCAGTCTCCTCCAAGTCAGAATGCAAAATATTTAGAGGGGCCTACAAGGAACTGGAGAGGGATTTTGCATCAAGAACTGTAGTGACAGGACAAGGGAGAATGGATTCAGACTGAAAGAGGGGAAATTCAATTTAGATATATGGAAGAAATCCTTCCCTGGAAGGGTGGGGAGGGCTGGCACAGGGTGCCCAGAGCAGCTGGGGCTGCCCCTGGATCCCTGGCAGTGCCCAAGGCCAGGCTGAATAGGGCTGGGAGCTCCTGGGACAGTGGAAGATGTCCCTGCCATGGCTGGGGTGGCTCTGGGTGGGCTTTGAGGTCCCTTCCAGCCCAAACCATCCATGGTTCTGTGTTTGTGTGATACCATGTCACAAACCATGCTGGTTACATCTCTTCCCCACCCCATGCCATGGGAACAGCTCCCAGCCTCAACAATTCTATGATTTTACACTGTCAGCAATTGATCATTTCTGCAGTGTGGGCAAGGAGCTGCTTGCTCATCCTCACTGCTGTGCCCTGCACTCACCTCCCGTGCCATCCTGGCTCTGATCTAGGAATAGCACCTGGCAGCCCTCAGTGATGTGCAGCTCGTTTGGCATTCAGGATGGTCACTGGTGTGGCTGTGGGTAGAAATGAGCTCCCAGACTTTGAAACAAACACGTCTGAGGTTGTGTAAAGAATGCAGCCAGATGTGGAGAGCGATGCTGTGGCTTGCCAAATGAACCTGGGGGATTGAGGCAAGCCTGGCTCTCACAGTGCCAGACTGGCATCTCATCAACGTCAGGTGGCCTAAGGAAGATGCTCCAGCATCCAGGGGACAGGATCTGTGCACCAGAAAGGGAGGCTGGCTGATGAGTGGTGTTTGTGAGTGGGTGTGTGCTAAGGCAGAGGAGGAAATTTAGTGATGACAAACGCTAAATAACGTGTGCAGGGAAAACAAACTGTAATCATGCAGTTACATGGATAGGGCCTAATTGCACTATTATCACTCACAGAAGAGCTCTTGGAGTTGTTGCAGAGAGTTCTCAGGAACAGCAGTGTGGCACTTGACAGGAGGAAAAAAGACAAATTGAATATTACTAATTGGTAGAAAAAACCTCAGGAAGGAGAAGTTTAGCGTCATTGTATTGGGTCTGTCATCCCACGTATGGGCACCCTGTCTAAGCAGGCTGTGGGCAGCCTAGAAAAGCTACAACAAAGCACAGAACCACTTCCATATGAGGAGAGACATAATTGATTAGGGCTCTTCATTTTGGAAAAGGTGTGGAGGGGACAGATGTGACAGGAAAAATCATGACTGGTGTGCACAAGATGGGTGAGGAATGGTTGTGTACTCTCTGTCATTATCAAAGAGCCAAAGGTAATCCAAGGAGTAGCTTTTAATTTGCCTCTTGCTAAATAAAAAGAATCCCAATGACTTCTAGGACCTGAGGTAGGAGACACCTGAGATATCTTGAATGTATTAAAAGTGGCAGTAGTGTGTGATCTGAACAAAGGAGAAGAAAAGACCTCCGGGACCTAAGGAGATAAAAAATAACCTGAAAAAATTAATTAGGAGTATGGTAGCACCTCAGAGTTCCAGGAAAATCAGATCAATAAAGATTTTGTTTTAGAGGGGCCGTGGGATTAATATAAGAGTTGACCTCAGGCTGACTGGAGGGAAGACCTATGGATGCTCCATCTATAAAAACTACAGAAGAAAGATGGAAGAACTGGACTCTGCCCTGTAACTGGAGTTGAGATTAAGGTTAATTTACGTATGATCCTTAAAAGTGGCCAATAACTTCAAAGCAGTGCATTTTCAAGTAGTGGGATGAGATTCGTGAGAGCGGGGCCTGTCCAGAACAAAGGAGGAGCAGGGCAGGTATAGCCTGTGCTGCCTGATCCTCGATGATTTCCAGCCTTCATTCCACTGTAAGGAATATAACTCTCTGTGAAAAGACAAACTTCCAAGACTGAGAACGTAAAACTGGGAATTCCCTCAGCGTTGCTGTAGATGAAGTAAGTGGATGGTCGAGACATGGGAAGCACAGGAAGGGGATGAAGTTCAGTGATGCCAGATGCAGATACCAATGGGTTGAGAACAGATTGTTCACCCCTAAACCAGGAGTCCAATGCAGCAGCCAGGGAGGTTTGGATGTGTTGGGGCAGGCTTTGCCCTCCACATTGTGCAGCCCTAGGAAAGGCAGCTGTGGTCCTAATCCTACCATGAGTATCTTTCCAGCAATGCAAAAGGGACATCAGCACAGTCTGAGACCAGCAAAAGGCACTGGGGAACCTCTGCAGCTCTGTGAGGAGCTCATGTTTGTGCACAGCAGCTCGGCTGGGGCAGATCTGGGGACAGCTCTGAGGTCAGGTGGGGCAAAGAAAATCTGAGGCTTCTCTTTCTGCTCCTGGGAGGGGTCAAACTTCCCAGAAGCAGTTTTCCTTGATCCAAAGGGGGCAGTTTTGGCAGGGCAAAAAGGTTATCAAAGCTATTTTTGCAGGTCAGTTCTTGTGCTCATCAGAGCAAACTGCCCAGAGCAGCTGTGGCTGCCCCTGGATCCCTGGCAGTGCCCAAGGCCAGGCTGGACATTGGGATTGGAGCAGCCTGGGACAGGGGAAGGTGTCCCTGCCATGGCAGGGGTGAGATGGATGGGATTTAAGGTCTCTTCCCACCCAAAGCAGTCAGTGATTCTGTGATTCCATGAATCAGAAATGAGCTGGTGTGTAGGAGGTCGCACGGCTCCACAGTGATGATGCCAACTGTCTATAAAGAATTGTAAAAACGGTCCCAAGTGATGGAGGGATGAAACACCAGGCAGATAAAGGTAATGTAAAGTACATTGGAGAAATGAGGTTTTGCTTCACATGCCCTGTAAGTGATGCTGAGCTGATTGTTATCACTTAGGAATGAAAGGATGGAGTTAAGAGTGCTGTGAGCTCTGTGCTCCCAGAAGCAAAAAGCCCTCACCAAACCCAAAGCCCATCTGACACCGGATATTAGGGTTTGTTAGGAAAAGAAGGGAGAACAAAACAGAAAAATCCCTGTCTTGCTCTATGAATACTTTCTAAATAAATCTTGAATGTGCAGCATTACTGCCACCCCCTCTGCTGCACCTCAAAGGCCAGAGGAGAATGGGAAATGGTGCAGAGACAGCAACAATAAAAGAAACCAGATAATAAAGATTGCATCACTCGGTGCAGATAAAGATTGCAAGGAGAATCAAAAGGCTGCTTCTGTGTGAGGAATTATTGAAGAGGCTAAAGCTCTTCAACCTGAAAAGGAGACAGCAGAGGGGTACTGAGGGCTTGGAATCCTGAGTGGTGCAGAGAAGCTGGTGCCAGCAGGATTGTTCCCTGGTTTTGCACTGGACAAACGTTTTAGCAATTGAAAAGTTCAGGCAGCACATCAAAGGATGTACTTTCACACAGAAAGCTCAGCTCAACTGTGCATCTCCTGCCCACGGGATGCTGTAGGTGCCAAAAGTTGGGTTGATACCCACAGCAGCTTAGGCTAGGTCATGAAGTCAAAAATCATCAGAGACTGTTAAGCACAGGAACACAAACTCTGGGTCACAGCTGCTGAAGTCTGCAGCTGTGAGAAGCTGGGAGCTGTGTCCAGAGCTGTGCCTGTGTGTGCAGTGCTCCCAGGACAGAGCTTGGGGCTCCAGAGGGGAACCCAAGAATGTCTTGGCCTGGGAGATCCTGGCTGTTTATCTGGGGCAAGGAGGTACACGAGGGTGGAAGGAGAGCTGTTTGATCTAGAGTGTCTGCAGAACAACCAACACCGTGGAAATGACAACGAGTTGGTATTGGGAACGTGAAGGTGGCTCTGACCCTCAGGAGGCAGCTGGAATTCTGCTGGAAACAGGACTTGGTCAGGTTGGAAGGTGTGACAGTGAATTTCAGTGAAGGTGTTGCCCTTCCCATCCAGGGGATCTGTGTCTGCAGAGCAGTTTGGGATGGCAATATAGCCATTTAGGGGAATGAGTTATTGGAGGTGCTCTTAGGGCTTGTCAGAGGGATTGGTGTCAGAGCTGGGCCTGTGTCACATTGAACAGGGGCCTGGAGAAAGGGACAGTGCCATGTCAGTATTCCATAGCTGGAATTGCAGAAGAGAAAGATATAGAGGTGTTTTTAGTGAAAATGAGAAACACAAAGAAATAACAGCCATCAGTTTGTGTGGACCGTGGACTGAGGAGGAAAATTAAAAGGTGTTGGTTGACCCTGGTGACAGAACCTGTGAGCAGAGGGGAGCTGTGCCTGCTCTGGGCTGTACATCAAGAGAGGTTTCTCTTTGGCAGCAGGAGACTGCAATCATGAATTTCATTGTAAAATCTGGCATTCCCCATCTCAGACCTGTGAGGTCAACTCAAAACTGGGTTGGGTTTCTCTGGCTTGTAAGCTGAAGGCTGCATTCCATTCCTATTTCCAACAGTACCCCAAAATGTACCGATGGTCAAGTAAGTGATCTGTGGGTGTAAAGGTAATTTATTTCATAAGGAGATGCTGAACCCTCTTCAAAGCCCCAGCTACACTTTCTGGACATTGGATGCTGATGAAAAGTAGGTAGGAGGAAGCATTTTCTTGACAGAATGCGAAGGGAATTGTGATCAAAATCCCACGTACCTGGCGCAGTAATAAATTGTGTGAAATACTGAAGGCTGTGGCTGTGGAGGAGTGCTCTGTGTGGGAGAGGGTGTAATGAGGTGGGAATCTGTGGTGTTAAGGCAATTAACAACTGATGGGCTTAAAGACCCCTGTAATCCTTCTCTGTGAGGGTGGGCAGGCCCTGGCACAGGGTGCCCAGAGCAGCTGGGGCTGCCCCTGGATCCCTGGCAGTGCCCAAGGCCAGGCTGGACATTGGGGCTGGAGCAGCCTGGGACAGGGGAAGGTGTCCCCATGGCAGGGGTGGGATGAGGTGAACTTTAAGGTCCCTTCCAACCCAAATCAATCCATGATTGCATGAATGATCAATCTGACTTGGGAATTTGCAGGTTGGGGGCCTCGCCTCTGAAAATGTGAGGTGGGCTGAGGCTGTGAAGGACTTCAAACAGCAGCAGAGCACCTTGTGTGGAGATGTCCTGCTGATCACAGCCTTCATCTCCTACCTGGGCTACTTCACCAGGAAATACCGCCAGGACCTCCTGGATGGCATCTGGAGGCCCTATTTGCACCAGCTAGAAGTAAGTCCTGATTCCTCTGAGAAGCCACAGGATTAATGTGGCCATAAATCCTGGTGCCCACAGGGGATCTCTCAGGTGAGGGACATCACTGTGTCCTCACTGAGCAGGAGTGAGGGTCAGGACATGGCCATTTACTCCTCCCTGGGGAAAATGTGGTGTCCCTGCTCAGTGAAGTTCCTCCATGTACACAGGAAAATCCCAAGCACAGAGCCCAGCTCTGCAGTTCTGTCCATGGCCACGAAGGAGGGGGGAATATGGAGATGGAATTGGATCAGGCAGAGCTCGCTGCCAGCTCTCCAGTAGGCTTGGACAAACTCCAGGTGTTTTTTCATTCTGGACACAAGCTCTGGTCATGCTGGCCGTGCCTCTCAGCTGGTTTTACCCATGTCTTGCTGTTAGGACCAGATGGAGACCATTGTGCTTGAAACTTTTTTAATATTTTACTAATTTTAACATACAAATGGTGCCAAGAAGCTTTTAAATAAGGTCCCAGAGATGCCAAAATCAAAGGGCTGACCAAAGCAGACAGTTCCTTAGGCTGAGAGAGAAAAACTTCATTCTGCATTTCCTAACACTAAGCCAGAAACTTTGTTAAGACATGGTTTCAAAAATGACCTGACTGTGCTTAGAACAAGGAAGTGCCTGGAATTCCAGTGGAAATGAAAGCCCATTCTGCTCAGACACCTGGCACAGGTGCTTGTCACACCCAGAAATGGCCTCCCCTGTCAGAGAGGTGTTTCTGGAGCTGCTGGTGCTGGTTTGTAACACAACAGCAGCCTTAGGAGGGGGTTAACTCTGTTAATTCTGTCCTTCCAAGCTGTGTCAGGGAGATGAACAGGGCAGGGAGTGACCCCAGCCCGTGGAGCTGTGGGGGGCAAAACCCCTGGGATTGTTTGTGCAGAGGTTGTGTTCGTTCACAACAGGACTGGGAAACAAAACCAGGTGGGAAGTACTCCACAGAATGGGAAAACACTGGTAAATCATGGAACCACAGTATGCTTTGTGCTGGGAGGCACCTTAAAATCATCTCATTCCAACTCCCTTGCCACAGGCAGCAACATATTCCACTAGATCCCATCCAACCTGGCCCTGAAGGCTCTGAGAACCCTTTATGAACATTGAACATCCCCTTCCAGGGACCCACTGAACATCCCCTTACAGGGATCCACTGAACATCCCCTTACAGCTGTTCTGGGCACCCTGTGCCAGGGTCTCCCCACCCTCACAGCCAAAAATTCCTTCCCCATATCCTGTCTAACCCACCCTCTGGCAGTGGGAAGCCATTCCCTGTGTCCTGTCCCTCCATCCCTTGTCCCCAGTCCCTCTCCAGCTCTCCTGGAGCCCCTTCAGGCCCTGGAAGGGCTCTGAGCTCTCCCTGGATCCTTCTCCAGGTGAGCATCCCCAGCTCTCCCAGCCTGGCTCCAGAGCAGAGGGGCTCCAGCCTTCAGAGCATCTCTGTGGCTCCTCTGGGCTCTCCCCAGAAGCTCCAGCTCCTGTGCTGGGCCCAGGCTGGGGCAGCTCTGGGGGTCTCACCTGAGCGGTGCAGAGCAGAAAAATCCTCCCTGCCCCCCAAACCCCCTGATGGCACAGCTGCTGACACAGATAAATGTGACTTACCGCTTTTTTATTAAGCCAGCCTCCCTTGGAATCACCAGGAAGCCTTTTTGTTTTCCCACCAGGTGCCAATCCCCGTCACTCCGTGCCTGGAGCCGCTGTCCATGCTGGCGGATGACGCGGCCGTGGCGGCGTGGCGGAACCAGGGCCTGCCGGCCGACCGCACGTCCACCGAGAACGCCACCATCCTGAGCAGCTGTGAGCGCTGGCCCCTCATGGTGGACCCCCAGCTGCAGGGCAGCAAATGGATCAAAAGCAGCCACGGAGAAGCGCTGAGGGTGATCCGGGTGGGGCAGAAGGGGTAAAATCATCCTTCTCACCTAGTGACCATGGGACGTGCCTGCCCTGCGCTGGGTGAGCTCTGGGCACTCAGCTGCAGTGAGGGAAACACATCCAGGGAAACCTGCCACCCTCCTTGCTCACGTTACTGGCTTGTTCATTACCAAAATGACAGGGATTTCTCATTAAAGCAAGGGTCTCTTCAGTGCTTGGCTCAGTTACTATAGAAACTCCTCTGAGGCTGCTGATGGAGTGAGCAGGGAGCCGCGTTTGAGTATCACAGAATCCCAGACTGGCTCGGGTTGGAAGGGACCTTAAATCCCATCCAGTGCTATGGGCAGGGACATCTTCCACTACTCCAGGTTGCTCCAAGCCCTGTCCAACCTGGCCTTGGACATTTCCAGGGATGGGGCAGCCACAGCTTCTCTGGACAACTGGCCCCATCCTCCGTGGGGCTCCCTGTAGGTGTCATGTCCTGGTTTGGTTCATCCAGAAGGATGACCAGAGCTTCCTACCTCTTGGAGAAAGAGAGGGTTTGGGTGTGGAGAGGTCCCCATGTCCTGCAGACCGGCTGGGCTGAGGCTGCTCCCACCAGCTGGACATTCTCATTGCAGCCCCCCTGCACGGATCTGGATCCATCTTTCATGGCAAGGCCTTCCCAGGCCTGGCTCTCATCTCCAGGCAGACAGACAGGTTTTCTGCTGTGTCCCCTTGCACCCATCTCTGCCCATAGTGAGGAGCCCCAGCTAGGCTGGGGCAGCCCAAGTGGGATCCCTGTGGAGATATGGGAGCCCTGGGGTTGTTTCCCTAATACAGAGCAAAGTGACCCAGGCCTGGTGCTCCAAATTCCCCTAGATTTGGAGATGCCTTGGGGTTGCCCGTGTTTCCTCGTCTGAGGTTACCCAGGTTGTTTTGCTGGTGCCTCCTCTGCTTTCCTCAGATAAAACAACAGTGAGTTGTTGGGATCTGGTCTCACGTGGGATCAAAATAAGGCTGTTTTTCACCCTGCCTTGCAGTTACTGCAAGCTCTCTATGGAACAGCAAGGATCCCAGAAGAGGCACCTAAATCTGAACCTGCAGGATGGAACCAGAGGAGCAGACCCTGTAGCATCCCTGCTGTGCCAATACCATGTCCCTTGTTCCCCTCCCTGGCCATACTTTGGGCTGGCAGGGGCTTTAAAGATGAGAATTTAGTGTTTTGCTGTGATGTCTCAGACCTGAGGAGTAATACCATCATCACTGCTCCATTACAGTAATTCAGGGAATGTTTCATCCTCTGGGAGATGGAGCTTTGGCTTTCAACTGCTGGAAGAGATCTAAACCCACAGAGAGGGCCCACCTTCAGGAAGGGCTCTGGGGGCAGCTCTGGGGGCAGCTCTGTCATTCCCTCTGACTGCCTTTGTGTAAAACACCCCTGGACTCAGAAAAACTGCTCATCAGGGCTAGGGGTTGAACTGGATCAGCATATTCCTCTAAAGGTCTGGCCTAAAAGTCACTCTGAACTTTTGTTTCAGATCCTTCTGTCACCTCTTGAGCCCCCGAGCTGTGGCTTACATGAGAAGTGTGAATTTTGAGCAGTGGAGGTGACTCAGGTGCACAAGTGCCTGGAGCATCCTCCCCTCCTGCCCAGGGTCCTGCTCCCCTCTTGGCAGAGGCGCTGGGGGAAGTGCAGGGCAGCTCTGAAGGACACAGCCCAGGCACTTGGCCCAGCCCTTCCTGGTAGGAAACATCCCAAAGCTGAGCATCCCTGTTCCACTTAGGCCCTGGGCACAGGGTTCCATTTCCTGGGCAGGAAAGACATTGTCCTAGCCATGACCCTAAACCCTGGGCACAACAGAGCTGAAAGCTGCTCTTCATCCTTGCTTTGAGATGACTTGCACCAGTGGGCTCTGGAGGAAACAACGTGCTGAAAATAACTCCAGGCTGTGCCAGCTTTGCTCACGGCTGCCTGGGCCAGACTCAGTGGTCACTGCTCATCCTTGGGAGCCTCATTCTCCCTGTTGGACAGCCAGGATTCTCTCTGGCAGTGCCACTTTCTTCACCAGGCACTGACACCACCTTACCCCTCCTTCTCTCCCCAAATGCTGGCACAGCAGTGAGGGTCCCTCTGTCCCCTCCTCACTGACAGTGTCACACCCTGCTCTGCTGCAGGAGGCACCAGCACTGTTTCCCACAGGTATCTGGACACTCTGGAACAAGCCCTGGCTGCTGGAGACCTGGTTTTGATTGAGAACCTGGAGGAATCTGTGGATCCAGTGCTGGGGCCGTTACTGGGGCGAGAAACAATCAAGAAAGGCAGGTGAGCTTGGGGGGTTTGGGGATATGGGCTGGGGGCTGCTGTGCTCTCTGTTCCTGCCCTCAGCACAGAGGTGTTCCCATCCAGCAGCTTTAACATCCTGCCTTCAGCAGTGAGGGCATTTTAAATCAGGCAATCACAGATAGTTCAGCCACAGGATGGCTTGGAAATCAACCTGGATTTCTCATTTCATTTCACAGCTTCATTCAAACCTCGTGTAAAACAGAGACCTGTAATTCTCCCATTGTACACTGACCTTGGGGTCTGTAAATGGCTGTTCTGACACCAAATTATTACCAAAATAGCTGCTGCTGTTGGGAAGTAAGAGTAGCCTTGAATTTTAGCAAACACTGCACAGTGTTTAGAAATGCAGCTACAGGTTTCAGCATCAAGGATATCAAATGTTTCTTAATGAGGTCGGGTTCTGGTCACCTCCAGCCAAGAGGAGGTCAGCAAGAGAGGCAGCCAGGGAGCTCTTTTTCCTTAAGTTCTTTGAGGATTATTTCCCTGCTTGCCTAAAACATCCCAGGGTGTTGGAAGCTGGTGGGCAAGGCAAGCTGTCTGTGAAGTTTGCTGGGGAAAGCATCCCAGGAAGGGTGGCTGAGCATGGTTTGGCTGCAGCATGGAAAGGCAGGGTTGGTCCCAGTGCAGGGTTGGAATATTTGGAGGATGTTGAGAGGGAGGTGCAGCAGGGGAGGGTGGCAAATCTGAGCCCCCCTCTGGTGGAACACTCAGGCACCCCCTCGTGTGCATCCCTGCTCTCAAAACTCCCTGTGAAATCACATCTTTGCTAACAAAAGGAAAATAAGTCATAAATCACAAAGAAAATCCCTGGATTCTGTGTTTCCAGGCCCTGAGCCCAGACTCCAGGCAGATGCTGCCAGTCCCAGAGCAGGAATGGTTTTGCTGTGGGGTCTGGCAGGGTCTCTATGAGCTGCCTCTAGTGCAGCTCCAAAAGCAATCGAGGGGGCCAGGAGGGCACCCAGTGAGTGATGCTGGACTGGGAAGTGAATTCAAACTCCCTCTGGAACATCACCATTCCCACAACAGTCCCACTGCATCCCTAAAAACATTTTCTAGTTTCTCTTTGACTCCGGTTCCCGTGGGCTTTGTTAACATAGAATCACAAAATGGTTTGGGTTGGGAGGGACTTTAAACATTATCCAGTGCCACCCCAGCCATGGCAGGGACACCTTCCACTGTCCCAGTTTGCTCCAAGCCCCATCCAGCCTGGCCTTGGGCACTGCCAGGGATCCAGGGGCATCCCCAGCTGCTCTGGGCACCCTGTGCCAGCCCTCCCCACCCTGCCAGGGAAGGATTTATCCCAATATCCAACCTGAATTTCCCTTTTTCAGTCTGAACCATTCCCCCTTGTCCTGTCACTTCAGTTCCTGGTGAGTTCCTCTCCAGCTCCCCTGCAGCCCCTCCAGACCCTGGCAGGGGCTCTGAGCTCTCCACACAACCTTCTCCTCTCCAGGCTGGCCATTCCCAGCTCTCCCAGCCTGGCTCCATAGGGGAGGTGCTCCAGTCCCTTTAGCAGCTTCCAGGTCTCCTCTGGAATTGTTCCAGCACTTCCTTGTCCTTTTTCTTACGTTGGGCACAGCAGAGCTGGGCACTGTTCCAGGTGGGGTCTCCCCAGAGACAGAATCCCCTCCCTGGCCACAGCTCTGGATACCACCCAGGGCATGGTTGCATTTCTGGGCTGGGTTAAACCTGGGTTCAGAGAATGCTGTAATTCCCTGGGGTCTGTGAGCTGCATGGCAGCAGTGCAGAGCAAGGGGATGCTGCATTTTCCTGGCTGATGTCACCTCCTGGGAGTGGCAGCCACCACTCTCCACATGTGGCTTCACGTGCCAAGCTCAGCACTGCTGCGGAGCTGGCCTGGCCAGAGCCAACACTGGGTAAATTTAGCTGTGAGCAGTGAAAAGCTCAAGGCTGAGAGGCTTTTCCTCCCTGGACCTCCAGTTTTAGGCAGGATTCAGCCTCTGCCCAAAACCAAGAGAGTTCATGGCTGGACTGGTTGTGCTGCCAGGCACAGGAAAATTTGAGACTCTTTAAACAGGATCCAAAATTCAGGGGAGATTCTCTGAGGTTTTTACCTCAAATCAGAATTGATTTAAGTCTGTCCAGTACCAAACACTTTGCATAAATGACAATTTCTGTGAAGAGCACCAAGCAGCTGCCACTGCCTGAGACCCCTGTGCCTGCTGCTCCTTTTGCTGAAATTCCAGGTACATCAGGATTGGGGACAAGGAGTGTGCCTTGCACCCTGCCTTCCGTCTGATCCTGCACACCAAGCTGGCAAACCCCCACTTCCAGCCCGAGCTGCAGGCCCAGTGCACCCTCATCAACTTCTCTGTCACCCGCCACGGCCTCGAGGAGCAGCTGCTGGCGGCCGTGGTGCGCCTGGAGAGGCCTGACCTGGAGGAGCTGAAGGTCAGAACCTGGGAACTGCCACTGGGGACAAGCAGAAATCATCAGTAGAACCATTGTTATACTTTTATGTTATTATTATTATTATTATTATTATTATTATTATTATTATTATTATTATTATTAATCTCAACTGAGAGGCCTGACCAGGAGGAGCTAAAGGTCAGTACCTGGGAACTGGCACTGGGAGCAAGCAGAAATCATCATCAGTGTTGTAAAATAATAATAATAATAATAATAACAATAATAATAATAATAATAATAATAATAATAATAATAATAATAATAATAATAAATGTTGTTATTGATATTGATATTAATATTAATATTATTAATAAGAATAATAATAGTTGTTGTTGTTGATCTGCACTGAGTGGCCCTACCTGGAGGAGCTGAAGGTCAGCACCTGGGAATTGGCATTGGGGACAAGCAGAAATCATCAGTAGCATCGTTATTATACTTATAATTTAATTATAAATATTATTTTTTTATTACTTATATAGTATAAAAATAATTTATAAATAATAATTCTAAAATTATAATTATAAAATTACATTATAAAATTTAATAATAATATAGTTATCATTATTGATTATAAATGATATATTATTGTATCATTTAATATAAATATGTAGTTTATTATATCATTTTATATAATTTTATATAATTATATATAGATATGTATTTAATTATAGTTATTATTTTTAATTTTGTTATTAATATTGCTATTCATATTGTTATTATTATTATTATTGTTGTTATACACTGAGAGGCCTGACCTGGAGGAGCTGAAGGTCAGCACCTGGGAGTTTACACTGGGAGCAAGTGTTACAATCATCATTATCATAATTCATTTTTAATTTAATTTGTTTAGTTTTTATTATTGCTGGTTTTTAGTTTTTATTTTGTTTTTAACAAACAGCTTTTCACATGCCAGCTTGCAGACATTGCTGAGCTCCTCACAAAATCAGATTTTCCTTGTATGACAAACATTGAGGGTTTTTGCCTCCTTCAGCCTTCTCTTTTCTTGGTATTTTGAGAAACATTTTACTTAATTTTCAAGGTTTTTCTCAAAAAAATTCTCTTTATTTTTTTCCTCCTCTTGTGTCTGAAATGTTTCTCATTACCTCTGTTTTATTCTGGACTTCACAGATTTAATTTTGGAAGAGGGATTAATCTCACTTAATTTTCAACATTTATGGTAAAGGATTCTCTCTGTAAATATTGTGAGGCTTGTAATGATATTTTTCTCTTCTAGTTCTTCCTCCAACTTTGTAACAGGCCAAAATATTTTCTCTCTCTTAATTAGTATGGCTTTAATTTCAAGGTAATTTTACAAAGAAAATCCTCCCTTCTGATGACACTTTTAGCAGTGTAACAAATACAAATAATCCTAAATATTTCCTGCGAGTGGGAATAAACTCAGTGCACATGTTCAGTCACGCCAGGCCAGCTCTGTGATAATCTTTCCATTGAAATTTCCAGTGAATCCTGCAGAGCTGGAGCTCTGGTGAGCTTTTTTTTTCCCATGGAATGAGGTTTGGGAGATACTCTGGGATAACCTGTTTCCCAGAAGCAGCACTTTCCTCTCTCAGCTAATGAGCTGTGCTGCAGAAATAAGGAATGCAAACCACAGCAGGATGAGGCTGCAGCACCCACAGGTGCTGGGGACACCCACTCTGGGCATCTGAGGATGCTCCCAGAATCTGTGTGGGGACCACAGGCAATTGGAACAAAATCCCACCCCCTCCTCATTAATAACTCCAGGGCTCAGAGTCTGTGGTCTGCAGAAAGAACTTGCAAAATGTCATTTTTTGAGGCAGGCTATGCTTGAATGACAGAAACGCACACAATTAGCCGCATTAGTTTTCTGGTTCAAGGCTTGTGAAATATTAACCACCACCAGGAGCAAGTTCCTGTGTGTAAAGGCTACAGAAAAGGCCTTTAAAACAGCCCTTTCCTGCTGAAATACCAAAGCAGACACACTCCAGTGCCTGCTCAGCCAAGCTGCTGTTAACACGGAGTGAGGCTGTGCACGGAATTTCAGCCCACATGGTGGAAGATGAGTTATTAATGAGAGAATCCCTCAATCTGCTGGAAAACCTCTGACAACAGAGCAAATCCTGCAGGCTCACTTCTGCATGGTGGGATTGGGAGAGCCATAGGGTTTCACATTTCTCCTTCCTGGGCTCCTCCAGACCCTACAGGGGGACATATTTTCCCCAAACTCTCTTTGGAGCGTTAGATCCTTGGCTTGTGGCACTGAGCCTGTCATGTGCCAGCTGTCCAGGACTCATCTCAGCCCCATGTGCCCCACAGCTGCTGTTTTAGGGCTGCTGGGTTTTGCAGGGCTGTAAAACACTCTTGAATTTCTTGGTTTGTGTTACTTTAATACAACCTGAGGGTTTGAAGCAAGTATCACCCAGCAGTGTTTTCCACAGGGTGTTAGCACTGGCTTCACCAGGCTCAGACCAGCATCCCAGTCAGAGCTTTCCCACGGGGTATTTTGTGTGAGAACTCTAAAAATAAGTGCTCACAACCGGGACATATTGTGGAGTGCCACAGTAAAGCCAAGAGGCAGGAGTTTTCTCTGAGCAAACACACAGAATAGGGCAATCACATCTCAGGGGAGAAAGGCTGTCCTGGAGGAGTGGTTCAGAAAGGAGCCAGATGAGAGCCTTTGTTTCCACCATGAACACTGTTAATGACTGGTGTCATTAACATAACATTAACTGGGAGAGGCTCCTGGAGCAGAGGCTGGGCAGGGTTAAAGGAATAAAGCAGGGATTTATTAAAAGCCCTTCCAAGGATGCACCTTGGGCACTGCAAGAGCCCGGCCCTGGCTGCAGCCAGGATGGGCCCTGGCTCAGGAGTTTCACCCTTGGATCAGTTCTGGTCCATTTCCAGCTTGGGCTGAATTGTGCAATTGCAGCTGCAGGTGATGCAGTCCCATCCTCCCAGGTTGCTCTCCTCAATTCCCTGCTGGTTGCACTTTTTGGGCCTGGAGCTGCAGCGGTGTCCTTGGCTGTGGGGCTGGAGAAGGATTGTTGTGTGTGCCTGAGCTGTGAGGAGACCTTGCTGACACTTTGTGTGGAGATCAGAGTTAGGAACCAGTGCAGAACCTGGAACAGATCACAGCTGAAACTCAGGCATCAGTGGGACCAGTGCCTGCAGAGGATGGAGAAGGCACTTCAGAGGAATGGGAAGGATTTGCTGTGTTGCTCAGAAATCTGCCCCTGGCACAGGAGAGTTATACTGGCCTGGATGTGCTTGTCCATCTTTGTCAGGTCCAGCTTTAGCTCAGGCAGCCACTGGTGCCAGTGGGACCTCGAGCCCAGGGTACAAATGGGAGCAGGACAGGAGTGGCCGCGGCTTTGCCCTCAGTTCTGAGCCTGAGATCTCCCCACACTCACTTTGCTGCCCAAGGGGCTTTGCTGCTGGTTTTACCATCAGGTTTGAACCCCGTGTTCCCCACTGCTGGTGTGACTGGTGTGGGGTGGAGAGGTGGGAGCAGAGGTTCAGCAGGAGGGGTGAGGAGCAGCAGGGTCTTTCCAGGCTGATTTGACCCCAAGAAATGAGGTACAAAGACACAGGATATATGTTTGAGATGGGGATAAAGGTCTTTTTTTTCCTGATTCATTTCCAGCATTTTCCTACATTTCTAGCAATAGGGCTCAGTTCTCCTGGTGCTTTCTGTGCTGTTCCAGGTTTCTCTGAGCTTGTTGGATAAGGAGTGATCCCAGATCTCAGAACTCAGCCCATTCCCAGGAGCTGCAGAGAGCAGGAATAAACACTGGGCTACGGCAATTGTCAATAGGAAACTTGTTTCCACATGAAGGTGATTAATCCTTACTTTACCACATCCTTTATGGCTGAAAATTCCTGAATTTCTCATTTGCAGTCAGATCTCACAAAGCAGCAGAATGGATTCAAGATCACCTTGAAAACATTAGAGGACAACTTGCTCTCTCGGCTCTCATCAGCATCTGGGAATTTCCTGGGAGACACAGCGCTGGTGGAGAACCTGGAGACCACCAAAAGGACAGCTGCAGAGATTGTGGAGAAGGTGAAAAAACAGTGATAGCCTGGGGAAAGCATGTTTGTGGTCCTTTAGGGATTTCTGGGTGGAATGTAACCTCTGCTATGCCCATCTCTGCTCTGTCTGCTGAGCAGGGAGTAGAAATTGGTATAAATTGTAAATGCTCTCCACTCTGGAGAGCTCCAGGCCATTTAGTTCTTTGGAGCTTTTTTTTGTATTAAATGACCTATTTAGGACCAAGAGAAAACACTGGTGCCTGATGTAAAGACAATAAAATTTACACACTGGATCAAGGCAGCTTTAAACTGTTCCAGCATAATCCTGGGTCCATCACACTGCCTCAGGCTGGATTTTAGTACTGACCAGGGACTGGAATCTGGGGGGTTTGTGATCTTGAGTAAGTCTGAAAGAACTCAGGTATTTCATACCCTTCCACTCCTCAGTATAAATCAGCATTTGTGTGAGCTCTGCCACCTGCCCACCTGTCCTTGCTGGCTGCCTGGGCTAAAGTAAATGCCCAGAGGGGAACTGGGAATTGTGGTTCCCATGTTCACCCTGCTCAGCTCAGGGTTGTTAATGGCCTGCACAGGAGAGGGACAATTAGCAGGAGAAACTCATTGATGAGGAAATCAATTCCAGTTAGCAAAGAGCAGAGAACCTAGGGGAAGTCTGGAGGAGACTCAGGAGAAGAGGGGATTGGGCAACTGGATGGAAAACGCAGTTAAATGGTAGGTTCCAGAGCAGGAGGATGCTGGGGAGGGCAGCTCCAGCCTGGCAGGGGTGGTGCCATGCTGGTCACTTATGCCCTGATGCCTTTGTGGCCCGTGTCCCCTCTCCCAGGGCTGCAGCCTGTTGCCTCTGAAGATGAATAGATCACACGGACACAGGTCGAGGTGTGGTGAAAGAAAGAGAAAGTTTATTTTTCCTCCCAGGATTTATAGGCTTCTGCCCACAGCCAGGGATTGGATGGTCAGGATAACACTTTCTCACTGCACTGGCCATGAGAGATGCCCATCACAAGATGTGGAACAGAAAGAATGTACACATATATCTATGTTTACAGTTACTGTCCTGGGAAAGTCCTTAGGAAACTATGTTAGCAAGCTCAGAAGCTGAGTTTTCAGGGCGACAGCAGCCCAGGGGTGCTGTGACAGGAATTCTGCTGTTTCCCTGCAGGTGCAGCAGTTCAGGGTGACGGAAGCCAGGATTAACGAGGCCAGGGAGCACTACAGACCTGCAGCCGCCCGTGCTGCCCTGCTCTACTTCACCATGAACGAGCTCCACACCATCCACCCCATGTACCAGTTCTCCCTGAAGGTACCTGCCCTCCAGGAGGGCACTGGGGGGCTGCCCTCCCTCTGTGGGCTCCACAAAATTGGGATTGCAGTCACAGTGTCACAGAATCACACAAGGCTTGTATTGGAAGGGGCTTTAATGCCCATCCTGTGCCACCCCTCCATGGGCAGGGACACCTTCCACTGCTCCAGGCTGCTCCAACCCTGTCTAGAAAAAGTTACAGCTTTCATATCCTATTAAATGGAAACTTTTTCTTTTTGTCACATAACAAAGGTGTTTTGGGGGATGGATGGTTAAATGAGCATCCTCCAGCTCCTTCCAAACAATTTCTTACCTTGCCAAGTGACCTGGAAAAAGGAATTGAGGAGAGACTACAAAATGCTGAGCCTCATCCACAAAGAAGCTTTTCCTTCTGCTATCTATGACTCGTTTGTTGAAGTAATTTTATCAGAGAAAATGTACAGAGTATCTTTTGTGCCTTTTGAAAGATCCATCCCTCACACACACATAATAGGTACGGGGGTTCCTGAGGTTTCACCTTCAGTCTGTGTCTCCCAGAGTTAGTTTGTTTTATGTTTTCCAGTGAACATTAACAACATGTATAAATACATAGAAAATTATTGGGGGAAATGTTTTTATCTAATACATTTTGATGACAGATCATAAAACATTGTGTAAAGATGCACAGGGATGATTTTAGAATACTTGCCACACAGCTGGGAGCCCATTATAAATTAGAACACAAAGATTTATGTGCTGCTCTGCAGCATGTTTTAACAGAATTTAAAGAAATGTTGAGTGGGAGAATGCATTCTGCAATTATTTAATAATGCATTCGGAATCAATGTTACTTTAATTTGTTGAGGCATCATTTTTCCTTTATAGAACCCTAAAATAAGGCTGCCAGCACGGTCATGCCTTGTGCAGTAGGTGCCATCAATGTGCCTGGTTATTTCCTTTAGCTGGGCCCAGCACATGGAGCCTTTGCATTGCTAAGCAGGGCTTGGGCTTTATGCTCTTGTTAATTTTCTTTTTCCAGTTGCATTTGATAATTTCTTTGTTCTTTTAATTTGGACGACTCTGAAAGTTTTTTGTCTTTTCTCATTTAGATCAGAAATGTTGTTGCAATAATCCTTAACCTCTTATGTGAGAGGGTTGTTCTTGATGCAGACACCCACCCTTGAGGGGACTTCAATGACTGCTTCAGCTCACTGCTCCCTGCCCTCCTCAGCCAGTCCTTTGCTGGGTCCAGACAGTAAAACACTCATTGACTTTAAAAAAAAAAAAATTATTTTTTATTTTTATTCTTATTTTTATTCTTATTTATTTGGAGGAATTGCTCTTCTCTGACTTGAAATATTTGTGCAATGGGAGATGTGCTTTCCTCCTCTGCTCCTCTCTGGTAAGACCCCACCTGGAGTAGTGCCCAGCTCTGGGATGCTCAGCACAAGAAGGGTGTGGATATGATTCAGCAGGTCCAGAAGAGGCCACAGATATGATCCAAGAGCTGGAGCCCCTCTGTGGAGCCAGGCTGGGAGAGCTGGAGAAGGGAAAATTCCAGGGAGAGCTTAGAGCCCCTTCCAGGGCCTAAAGGGTCTCCAGGAGAGCTGGAGAGGGACTGGGGACAAGGGATGGAGGGACAGGACACAGGGAATGGCTCCCACTGCCAGAGGGCAGGGCTGGATGGGATATTGGGAAGGAATTCCTGGCTGAGAGGGTGTGGAGGGGCTGGGATGGAATTCCCAGAGCAGCTGTGGCTGCTCTGGATCCCTGGAAGTGTCCAAGGCAAGGCTGGACACTGGGGCTTGGAGCAGCCTGGGACACTGGGAGGTGTCCATGGCAGGGGTGGCACTGGATGGATGGGCTTCTGGTGGGAGTTTTTTCCCATGGAAACCATTCTGGAGTCTGTTTCCTCTGGGAGCTCCACTCTGCTGGCTCCACATTTGCAGAGAACATGGCTGTGGCTGTGTCATCCCAGCTGGACACAGGAACATCTCCTGCAGCCTGGTGTGGGAGTTCCCTGTGCCCTGTCTGTGTCCCAGGGGATGTCACCGCTGCCAGGCTCCGTGTCCCTGAGCAGCAGAGCCACGGGCTGGCTGCTCTCTGGGCGTTCCCTGCCGTGCAGCACCTGAGTTGGCATCGCTGTGACACCCCAGGGGCACCTCCCACTGCCCCTCACCGCCGTGTGTCCCCTGGCAGGCGTTCCACACGGTGTTCCAGAAGGCCATCGAGAGGGCAGCTGCTGCCGAGAGCCTGGCGGGGCGGGTGCTGAGCCTCATGGACAGCATCACCTTCTGCATCTTCCAGTACACGGCCCGGGGGCTCTTCGAGAGGGACAAACTGACCTTCAGCGCCCAGCTCACCTTCCAGGTACCTCCTGTGCCAGGCTGCAGCACCACAGCAGCACAAACAGGGGCTGGATTTTCTTCTCTGCCTCTCTTGAATCACAGGATCATCCAGGCTGGGAAAGCCCTCGCAGACCATTGAGTCCATCCTGATCCCCACCTTGTCCCCAGCCCAGAGCTCTGAGTGCCACCTCCAGGGATTCCATGGACACCTCCAGGGATGGGCACTCCAAACCTCCCTGGGCATTTCCAAGGCCTGAGCTCCCTTTCCATGGGGAAATTCCTGCTGCTGTCCCCCCTGAGCCTCCCCTGGCCCAGCCTGAGGCCGTTCCCTCTCCTCCTGTCCCTGTTCCCTGGCAGCAGAGCCCGACCCCCCCGGCTGTCCCCTCCTGCCAGGGACTTGTGCAGAGCCAGAAGGGCCCCTGAGCTCCTTTTGAGCCCCTTCCCAGCTCCCTCAGCTGCTCCTCACAGGATTTATTCCTGCCAATAACAGCCACAGATGCTGCGTTGGATTTGAATTACACTGACAAAGGTTATTTGAGAGAATAATTCCTGCTTGCAGGACATGCAAAAACTGGCAAAGCAAACTGACCTGGAAGGCCTCTTGCATTGAACCCAACAAAGAGCTTGCTGCTCAGCTGCTGTCCCATGCCCATGGTGTTTCCCATTTGTAATTTTTATTGTCCAGTCTGGCTCTGCTGCCACGGCCTTCTCTCTCTCAGGGTGCTCTCCACCCACCTGGAACTCAGCCTTTGCCACATGGTTTTCCCAGCTTTTTTCCTGTCCTGTTGCCAATCTCCACACTTGTTCCTGGTCCTCTTTTGGGACACTCAGAGCACCTGCCTGGTGTGTCCATCACACCTCTCCAACACAGAGCATTCGGTACATTTTAGCCACAGGTTTTTCAAGCATGTTGATGGAATAATTAATCTGCTGGAGTTTGTTGCTGCCCTGGATCCGGGCTGCTCCAGGATATCTTGTTTGTTTGGAATTACAGATACTTCTGATGAATAAAGAAATCAACCCAGCAGAACTGGATTTCCTGCTCAGATACCCAGCACAGCCTGGAGTCACGAGCCCTGTGGAGTTCCTGTCTGATCACTCCTGGGGAGGAATCAAGGTACCAGATCCATGGGAAATCAGCTCCCCTAATCTCCTCTAAAAACCCTTCAGAGGGTCCTTGTGGCATTTGGTGAACAAAATTCTGCCCATACATGAGGGGCAGCATAACAAGGCCACAGACATGGAGAGTTCTGCAGGTCCACATGGCTCTTCCCTCTGAGATTTAGGCTTCTCCCTGTTAAACCAGACTAATACCCTCAGGGGTTTGTGGCTGGGGTTTGTAAAGGACATGGAGATGCTCCTGTGTTTGGGAAGAAGTGGGAATGTCTGCAGGGATGTGCTGGGGTTGGAGCTGTGACAGCTGCCAGGCCTGCAGGGTAATTCTGCCGTGGAAATGACAGGCCTGGCACCTGCCACGTGCTTGGAGAGAGAGGGAAGGAAGAGCATCCCAAAAACATGAGAATTATCCCATACTTGCTCCTGTCAACAAATGTGCATTGTGCTGGGTTTGGGCCTGATTTAGGAGGGTGGGGTTTGCTTTCTGAAAAGGGCCCAAATATTCTCCACCTTGGGCCTGTCCATTCCCACCTTGCTGGGACTGTGTCTCTTGTCTGACTGTGGTGCTGATCCGTCTCTGGCACCTGTGGCAATGTAAGAATCAGTTTTATTTACAGCATGTTGCCTCTGTGGGACTTGAGGGTTAGTGCTGGTGCTGGGTTGATGGTTGGACGTGGTGATCTTAGAGGCCTTTTCCAACCTTTATGATTCTGCGACTCTGTTTCTCCTGCTGAGCCCAAGGATGCCTTTGCCAGCTGCCTGCAGCTGGTAGATCCTCCAAACAAACACCTGCTGGGCCTGCAGTGAGTTTTCTCTGTGAGTTCCCCCATCCTGTGCTGCCAGTCCCACACCATGTGGCTGGGATGGCCTTTCCTGTTCCCTGTGTGATTCCCCTGGAGATGAGCCCGTCCCACTCCTTTGTGGTTGAGGTGGGAGCTGTGGTGCTCACAAATGCTGCTCTGCCTGGGAAGGTTCCCAGCTGTGCTGCACACCTCAGGTGTCCTCAGCCTGCACCTCCGAGACATCTCCAAGAGTCCCTGCCCAACAATCTGCACTGATTTCATGAATTTCAGGACTTTCTGATAGTGAATTCTGTGTTATCAGATACCAAATCCCCTTCAGATTGTCTTTTGTGATTTGCAGTATTGATTTTACTATAAATCATATGGTTGTTGTCAACTTTTATTAGTGTTTGTGTTGATGTCTGTTGGTTTATTAGCCTTTGAGGTTTTGGCAATTCTAGTTACTTGAGGCATGGGTTTAGAAAATCATATTTTGTCACAGACTGCTATAATTAGGTTAATTAGTCATGGCTTCTACACAGCTTATTAGCAGGCTAAAATCTCCTTTTCTTATATCAAGAAGATTAAATACTATAATAAATTGTTTCTTCAACAAAGCTTGAGCAACGTACATTTCAGATTTATATTTCAAATTCAAAGTGAAATTTAGCATTCTGCTGATTTTTCACAGAACCACTGCAAATGCTCCAGCCCAAAGGGCTCCTTTTGCCAGGGGGTTCTGGCCAAGATAGTGCCAAAAGAAATCAATATTGATATTTGTGGCCCATTCTGAGCCTCCCACTCTGGGCACATTAACTTCCAAGGAAACCTCATTAAATGCTGAGGGCTCTGGGCATGCAAATGGCCTTGTGTGACTGGACTTATTATTTATTGTTGGGGGTTGATTAATAATATATAGAGGCCAATAATCCTTTGCAGTTGTGTGGCTGTTTGCAGCTCGTGGTGCTGGAACATCTCATTTAGGAAAAACTCATTTATGATTTAGCTTTCCAGCTTCTTTCAAGTTCAGCACAAAGTTTCACAGAGCCTTTTGCTGTAACCTGTGTGCCAGGAAAGGTTGGTATTCACCCCTGGATGAAGAAAGCCATGGCCCTGGCCAGAAGGATGTGGTTTGTAGGGAAAGGCTTTTATTGTATCTGCTGATAGACCTAGGAGAAATAGGCACATTTCAGGCTCTTTAAAGCTGAAACAAGAATTGAATTGAAGCTAAAGGCTGAGAAAAGCTGCTCTGAGCTTGGCTTGATTCTGTTCATCAGTCGGATGTGTGGGAGGGAACGGTACCTGTGGAGCCCCTGTGGAGGAGCTTTGCTTGGCCCTGGAGCAGGGGAGGTGTTAGCAAAGGGCACAGCCACTGCCTCAGTGCCAATGAGAGCTGGAAGGGGACAGAATTTCGTCATCTAATTAAAGTTGTGCCTTTGCTGAGTCCCTGCCTTTGGTGCTCAGTGGAATGTTTGGTGCTCAGTGGTCATTTCAGTCCTAAGGCCTCTCATTTGCAGGGGCTTAGCAGTGATCCCTTGAGAAGGAAAAAGTGTTCTTTTTGCTCCTATAATGAGGTTTTCTGTCTCTTTTCAATTTCCTTTATTGCAGCCTGTTGTGCTGTTCTCCCCCTCTGTCTTCCCAGCGTCTGCCTTGAAAGTTTTTATTTCTGTTGGAACTTCTGAAAACATTTTCTGTGTCCATGCACAGCTGGCCATCTGTCCTGGCTGGGCTGGTGGTTTCCTCACCAGTAAATGAGTAAATTCCACACCTTAGAGCACAGTGTGACCACCCTGAGCCTCCCCTGGGCGAGCTGGGCTCTTCTGCAGCTTCACCACCACTGCTGGAGCCGGTGGCTGTGCCCTCGTGCTCCTTCCTGCCAGGTCCATCAAAACCCGCAGCTCAGGGTTGTTCTGCACCCCTGGGACTCCAGTCATGCCAAGTTCTCCCAACTCCAGCTCCTCCACGTGGTGCCTGGCTCCCCGTGGGGCACGTGGCTGTCCCCGTGTCCGGCTGTTCCCAGGCTGGATTCCCAGCTGGGATCTGCATTTCCCTGATTTCCTTTGTGATGTTTCCTGCAGTGCCTCTTCAGTGCCGAATGCAGATGTGGCCCACGGGATAAGCACAGCCAGTTAATGCACAGCAGGAGTACACCTGGCCAGCTTGGATTACTTCTTACCCCAATCATTTCCCTCATCTTTTTCTGAAGAGGAAGAATTTTCATTATGTAGATATGAAAACGCCACTGAAAGGGCATTGTTTAATAAATGCGATGTTGAATAATGAGCTCTAAATACTGAATTCAGCTTTCGAGGAGGAGAACAGCCCTAGACAAAGTCTTATATTAACTCCATATTTATAATTTTGCAGAATGCAGATGATAAGATTGCGTATGTGGCTTATGAGATAAAATACCAAATCGTGTGTTTTGCATTTAAGAAAACTGGAATTTTTTTTTATTTTTTATTTTTTGGACAAAAGAACAAAAATCTCTCTTCCAACTTTCACTCCTTGCACTTTTTAGATGAGGAAAGTTTTCATTCTTCTCCAAGATTGATTGTGACACAATCTGCTGCATACATTGTGCTTTCTGTGCATATGCAATGTCCTTTGATCAGGCTGGTCAGACAGGAAAGGCTCGCAGCTCACAGCTTCCCTTCTACATTCAGAATTATTATTATGCCAGAAAATCATAGTCTTAATTAAATATCTTCCATTAACTCAGTTCTTCAGATGTACAGCCTTTTAGAGCATCTTTGATAGAAAACATTGATTGTGACACTTCAATGGGCATTTATCTGCTCTCATCTAGAAGTTTCCTAAGGACATTCTTCTGTCCTCTGTATCAAGTCTCAGAGAAATATTCCCAATGTCTCACAGAAATGCTACTTGAGAAGGTTTTGCCTTTTTTTTTCCCCCCTTTTTCTTTTCTAACCTGCTGGCTAACGATCTGATGCTTATCTGAAATACGGCAGAGATTGTGATCGCATCAAATATTTAAGGACGCACTTTGTCAGTTTGATTGGAGAGTGGAAATTGAGTTTTTCTGGATGCTCTACAGCCTCTGTCTTTCCCTCTCAGTCCGCCCTGACACAAAGCCTGCTGTCAGCTGAGCATTTGGAATGTAAGAGCCTCTTCACCCTCTGAATGGAAGGAAAGGGAAGCAATAGCTTATCCTGCCCTTGGGTCACACCAACCCCAGGCTGGGGCAGAGGGGCTGGAGAACTGGGAAAGGCCCTGGGGGTGCTGGAGGCAGAGGCTGTGCATGAATCCAGGTGTGCCCAGGTGGGCAAGAGGCCAGTGGCACCTGGGCTGTGGCAGCAGGGCCAGGGCAGTGCCCATCCCATGTGCTGGGGACAGCTCTGGGACACTCAGGGCAGGAAGGACATCGAAGGACTGGAGTCCAGAAAAGGAACTGGGGAAGGGACTGGAGCAGCTGAGGGATCTGGGAAAGGGGCTCAGCCTGGAGAAAAGGAGGCTCAGGGGGAACTTCTGGCTCTGCACAAGTCCCTGCCAGGAGGGGACAGCCGGGGGGTCGGGCTCTGCTGCCAGGGAACAGGGACAGGAAGAGAGGGAGTGGCCATGTGGATGGGGCATTTGAGGACCTGGTGATTTTAGAGGTCCTTTTTAACCTAAACAATTCTCTGATTCAGTGACCAAGGACCTATTGGAGCTCCTCACCGTGTGCCAGAGCCCTCTCCCTGTTTCATCTCCCTGGCTGTGTGGTTCACGAGGAGCTGTGGAGATTGCACACCAGTGCTCAGTACGACTTTGACTGGCAGTGACCTCCGGAACTCTGGGGGGTTCCAGAGCTTCCCCTGGCTTCAGGAAGATGAGATGGCCTTTTGTGGAGGCTCTCATAGTCTGTGTGAGCATCAGTGGACCCCAGTACCCCAACATCAGCCCTGGGGCACCCTGTGTCCTTCACTCAGAGCTGGCCAAGCCTCTGCTGCAGCCTGGGGAGATCTTTGAGTGTTTCATTCCAAGGTGTGGAGCTTGTGGGGACAGGACAGAGGGGAGTGGTAAGAAGGGTCAGACACCTGAAAACACAATGTGAGAAGAGACTGAGGAGAGGGAAAGGGGAAAAGTCATGCCTGAGGACCTCAAGATTGAGAGGCCAGGAGGGTCTGATCTCCAAGAGTGTCCCCTGGAAGGGAAGAAGCAGTTGGCTCCCTGTGTCTGTAAAGAGAAGAAATGTGCAGGAAATATTCCTGGCAGGCAGTGGAAAGTCTCAGGGCAGGGCTGGCACTGAGTGCTGCAGCTTCATCCCCAAGGTTCTTGGAGCCAGGCTGTGACCATGGCTGGGGAGAAGCTCGGGGCTGGTGCCCCAGCTCTGCAAGGAGCAGCCCTGCAGCTCATTCCCTCTCCTGCCTGTTCTTGAGACCAGTCCTGCTCTGGTGCCACCATGAAACCTCAGGTGAGACCATCAGGTGAAGAGCTGGGAGAAGTCTCCTCAGGGGACCAGTCCACATGTCTGTGCCCATTTATCAGGACAGAACCATGGACCTTGAGAGCTTTCCAGCAGGAACAGCTGCTCCAGCTGAATTCTTGCAGACAATGGGACGTATTTTTCAGTTTTGCTGTGTGTTGGCCCATCTGGGATTTATAACAACCAAATCCAGGAAAGTTTTCAGAAATACACAAGTACCACCTTTCAGCTGCCCTCGGGGGACCCCTGCCCAGCTTCTGGGTCTGGCTGTGTGTCCCTGATTTCTGAGAGGCCTCCAAGAGTGAAGAGGAAAGATGGAAAGAATGGCTTGGGAGAACAGCCTGACTTTGCAAGGCCTGTTCTCAAACCCACTTGAACAACCCTTTTAGAAATACAGAGAAAATGTCAACATGAACCCATCTGGGAGACATCTTAAGCAAAATGAGGAAAACACGGTGGGTGGTTGCAAGCAATGAGAATACAAAGATTGTGACTAAGTCTCATTTCTGTTATTGACCTTTCCCATTAAGTGGAGCTGGCTTAGGAACACACTGGGAGGAAGGAGAGGAGTGCTGAAGCCATTGTTCCCTAATTTATGATATTTCACTGGAAATTTTCCGAGGAAAGGTGGTGAGATCCAACCCATCACTCATCAGACTGCTTGTGGTGTCCACCCTGCATGCTGTGATGCCCTGGGACCCTGCAGATAAACAGGGTGGGTTTGTACAGGGATGTGCTGAGGCTCTGCACACCTTCTGTCCCCATTCAAATCTAGGAGAAGCAAGTTTGAAGGGAGACAGGGGCATACAGTGCCTTGAGCTTGTCAATCAGCTTTTGTGAAAGAAATAAGGAGGGTTAAAATAACATTTTTGTGTTGAAAGGTGATTGAAGCTTGGCAAACCCCATCAAATCTTTATTTTCACCTTTGGTAGAGATTTCTCTTATGAGTTAAATTATTCAGGCAGGGCAGCTAAACAGAAAATAACACCTTCAGTGTATGAATAATACAACCCAAAACCTAGGATGGGAGAGATTGTAAATAATCCATCATCTGTTACATTAATTCCTCTAGTTAACAGTAGTATTTAAATGGAGCAATTCATCTGCCTATACGTCTTTTGCCTGAATGATCCAATCTATCAATTGAAGCCAGGTGCGGGTCTGGCTTTGCCATTCTTCCAGGAGCTGTCATTTTCCAGCTGTGAGGATGCTGGTTTTCCTAAAGACTCCTGGGCCAGCTGCAGAAAATGAAAGAAAGGAATTAGGAATGTTTGCTGAAACTTATATAAGCAGTGCCCATGGACAGAGTAAGACCTTTAGAAAGTGCTTGGGACATCACAGAATTGTGGAGTCCTTAAGGTTGGAAAAGATCTTCAAGGTCCTCGAGTCCAGCCTTCTCCTGAATCCCACCATGGTCCCCAAACCCCACCACAAAATTCACCCACAACCCCCTCCAAACCCCTCAAGCCCATGGACAGACACCGAGGACCTCTGTGGATCTCTGCTTAAAAACTGTGTAACTCAATTCATAAATTCCACAGCTCCTTAATTCTGCAAGTGGAATCATGACTAATCATCAGGATTTAATCATCTCACAGATTATTACAACTGGGAGAATATTAAATATCATTTTTTTCCAGTGTTGTCAGGTTGTGTGATTTTTATAGAGAGATGTTTGATGTTCAGTGTGTTCCCTACAGAATGTAACTTTTTAGAACAGAGACACAAGTTGGTTTTTTTTTAAAGAAAAGCAAGATATATAACTAAAAACTGAAAGTAAAAACCAGTTTTTTTAAAACCTGAAACAACAAAAGATAATGATAGCTTTTACAAAACCCCTCAAATTCCTTAATTTTGATTTCCTTCTGTCTTTTAAAATGCAGTCTGGTGGGGAGGTGGGTAACTGGGTTTTAGGACTGTTCTGCCAGCTCTGCCTTTACTGTCTCTTATTTCCACCCTGTTTATGTCAGTACAGGGCACAGCAACGGGGTGATTTTGTCCTGCCTCACCCCAGAGCTGTTCTTTAGCCAGGTGACTCTGAGGAGGGGTGTTTTAAATTATGGAAATATTTTAAAATGCAAAACAGTCTCTTTTTTTTAAAAAAAAAAAAGAAAAAGGATAATTCCTTTTGGAACTGAGGGGAAGAAAACCTGGTGCTCATATATGTGTTGGGGAATTTTAAGGGTTTTCTAACATCTTATGAAGCAGCACCTAAACTTGAGGCCACTTTGAGCAGATGGTTTCCTTAGAACTGTTGCCTTTAGTGATCAGAGAAAGTGTTTCCTCTAATAAATATCCAAAACCTGTGCTGTGTCTGGCACCAGGAGATAACTGGTGTTGTCAGCAGTGACAACAGCCCTTTGGAGCTGTTCTCCTTTCCAAAGACTCCTCTGGATTCTGAGGGTTTCCTCTCCTCTGTGGGTATCCTCCCTGTCCCCACAAAGACCCCCCATTCTCTCAGACCCTTGGCTGTGTGTGGAGATCACTCCCAGGCTCTGTGGTGGCATCCAGGATTCCTGTCCTACAACCAGTGCCTGATCCACGTGGTGTTTCCTGCAGCTGTGGGGAAAGGGATCTGCATCTGGGAACGTGTGAACCACGCAGTGCTGCTGCTGCTGGCTGAGAGGAGCTGTCAGAGAAACCTGAAGTGATAAAGCAGCTTGTCTGTGACTCAGTGAATAAAAAACCACTTTCTCTGAGAAGATGGTGGATCCTCTCCCTGGCATGGTGTGAAGAGCCCTATTTTCCTGAAAAAGTCTCATTTTGAGATAGAAACTGAAGCCCCTCCTCTTTCCAGCCACCAGAGGTGATCACAGTGTGGGCTGCAAAGACAAGAACTCAAGTCCTCCAGCCCTTTGGATCATTTTCTATTTTGACCAATATTTTTTGTCTCTCTCAATTTCCATGACAACTCTAAGTGACAAAAGTACTTTTCATTATGTGGACAAAAATAGACACCCTGCACAGGTTGATGTGCAGTTCCCATCTGCTGCCCCAATGTACCACCCCTGCCTGGGAACAGGGATCTGTTAGTGCTGGCCTAAGTTTCTTGGAAAAATTCACAACAGGGGTATTGAAAAGTAATTAATATTTATTGAAAGATTACTGATTGAGAGAGCTTTCACTCCACTGGCTTTTAAACAGAAGCATCTCCCACTAATGCCATCACTCCTAATAAATGCCGTTTACATTGTTGACTAATGTAAATTTTAGTGTTAATTTATATAATACAGAGTTTTTATTTGCAATTAGAGCTTTCATGATTTGACAGTATGTTGTTCAGGGAGAGGGAGACCATCACTCCTGATTACGTCTGTCATTTACTCAGAAAAAAGCAATTTTTCAGAGTCTCCCTTGTTAACAAAAGCCAAGAGACTTCTCGAAGCAGCAGCAGCCGAAGTTCTGAAGTGATATTTTAAGTAAATCACGTCAAAAGTCAACAGTGAGAAGATGTTTCATATAAGCACTTGCACTGAGAATTCCCTGAATTCAACATTTGCCATTGTATCATGCTCAGCCACGAGAGATGCACTGAATCCATTTATTGCTGCAAGAACCAGGGCTTGGCAGGTCAGAATTTGTGGCATCATTCCTGGGAATTTCAGTTTCTCTGGTGCTCTGGTTTCTGGTTTTTCACAGAAATCAGGATACAGCGCTGAATTTGGAGCAAGTCCTTCTGTCGCTGACATTTCTCCATGTTAGTGCAAATCCACAATTGGAAACAACAGCTGTTGAATCATTCCCTTGCTCACAGTCTCCATGGAATTCTCTGGATCCCTGGGAATTTGGCATTGGATGGTCAGTGGAGAGCTGAGCCCCTCCGTGCTGTGGCACTGTGAGCACTCTGCTCTTCCCCGTGCCTTGGCAGGAGGTGTTGATGGAATGCTGCCTTTGGGCAAGGCTGGGACTGTTGCAGAGGAATTTGTGGTTCCTTCAAGTTCTCCTCTGCCCAGAACTCTGGTTCTGGCCCTCGAGCACACAGCCTGGAGGGAAGGTGGGGGATTGCCCAGCCAGGAGAGGACAGAGCCATCTTCTCCATCTTGGCAGTGTGTAATGAGGAACCACCAGCTTGGGAGGTTCTGCTGGAACACATTTCTTTAAAAATCATCTCTTTTAGTGTAAGGACAGCACAGCCCTACAGCAGGGCCCCCAGAGGGGCTGCGAGCTCACCGTGGAGGGCAGTGTTTGGGTGGGCAGAGCCATGGCCTGATCCCCCTCAGAGGGTTTGTCCAAGCATTGCTTCAGTGAAGCTGTGAGTGGATACACAGCAAAGGTCCTGGGTCATGGCACACTCTGGGAACAGCTCCACAACATCCTTCCCTCTGCCATCCACAGGCATTCAACCTGGCACAGGCTGCCCAGAGAGGCTGTGGCTGCCCCTGGATCCCTGGAAGTGTCAAATGTCAGGCTGGACAGGGCTTGGAGCAACCAGGGATGGAGGAAGGTGTCTCTCTCCATGGCAGGGATTTGAAATGAGATGATCTTTCAGATCCCTTGCAATCCAAACCATTCTGTGATCCTGTAATTCCCTCTGCTAAAAAAGTGAAGATATTTGTTATCAGAAGCCCCCTTTTCTGACATCTTCCTCCCCTCTCTTCCCTCTCTGGGACTAAATTCAGCCTGTTAGGAAGACCAAAGTTTCACACTGCTTTTGTCTTCTCACTGGGAAGCCTTCCAGAGGGAAAGTGAGGTTTTTAAAACAGTTCCATCCTCAGTGTCTTCTGCCTTGTTTGCAACAGCAGCGTATCCCAGGCAATCCCTCACACCTCTGCCAGGCCCTTCTGTGCCTTCCCAAGCCCTGTGCAAGGGTGGATCTTCCCAGTTCTTCTGAACAAGGTGTGGAAACAGCATTTTCCAAAGGGCTTGCTCAGGTGCTTCCCACAGCGAGGCTGTGTGGGGTGGGAGCAGCACTGGTGTGGGGAGCACCTCTGCTCATCAAGAAGCTTCTGCTTGGCTCTCCCTTCTCTTTCTGCAGAAAACAGCTCATTCACTGTCTGTTATCCTTCACTTGTCTTTTCCATTTCATGTTCAGCTGCTCACAGCTCCACATTATGCAAAATGAAGATGTTTGTTTCTGTGAGAATTTTACTCCAATCCAGAAGAACGTTACGAGCTCTGCAATGTGTTCTGCTTCCACTTGTCTGAAAGAGAATTTGGATTCTTCACTTGTCTGCATAACATTTATAGTTGCCACTTTCCAGCGACAAAATCCAACTACATTTTCATTGTAATTTTAATTTATTTAATGCCTTGCTGGGCTGGTTTTTTGGGACATTCTTCAGCTGCCTGTTCCTGCTACAGACTCGTAGCACCAAGAAGTTCATGTGCTTTTGGCAACTAGAAGCCAAATAATTTTGGTTTTTTCCTGATTCTGGGTGGGCTGAATGCTTGAACAGAGACAGCTCCACATCTTTACATTTGCCCTGTGCTTGTGGAGGTTCCTGGCTCCATGGTCACCATGAAATGAATGGGAAGGATCAGTGTAGTGGTGTCACAGAGGGATGTGAATGGGGGAACAGGCATGGAAAACCAACTCTGTATGACCCAGCCCATGGTAAGGGGGTTGGAACAAGGAGATCTTCAAGGTCCCTTCCGACCCAAACCATCCTGTGCTTCTGTTGGAATTAATATTCCAACTGTGAAACCCCTGTAAAAAAGCACTTGGTCAGCATGGCATGTCTGAGTGTTTGTTCAGCACATTTTTTCAGCAGATGCTCTGGGTTTTGCTGCACAATTTTCCCCGTGTCTGTGGAATCAGTAAGATCATGCAGCTCATGGGAATGCCAGCAGCATACTCTCCTATCAGACATGGGCTCCAAACTTCCAGCTCTCATCCAAAACAGTAACTTCTGGGATAACTGGCAGTAGGAAGTTCTTGTCACCTGAGATTTTTCCAAACAGGAGAGGAGAATTTTCCATTTTTGGGGAATGAACAAGGCGTGCTGGTTAATGCCAAAATGTTTCAATTTCTCCTGGACTGTCCCTTCTAAGGAGAATGGACAAAATCTGGTCCTGATGGGTTTTCAGCTCCCTGGTGGAGCAAATCACGAGGAGTCAGTAGAGTTGGAAAAATGTTTCAGTGTTGTGGCCTGAGACCAACCAGCTTCAGCCTGGAGCACACAACAAAATCCTGAGGCAGACGACAGAGACAGGTCTTTGTCTGGTGCTCCAGGAAAGGTTTATTTACTGGAGAGCGTCCAGGGACAAGATGAAATGGGGTAGAGGGTCCAGGGTTATATCTGGGTAAGAAGGGGCGGATCAGAGGGTCAGGGGCCAATGGGAACAGGAGAAAATGATGCAGAGGCTGGGTTAGGGACAGGAACAACCAATGGGAAAACAGGGGAGGAGGACTGCTCCAAACTAGGGCCAATGGGGATTGAGGGAAGGAGAACATTCTAGAGAAGTTACAAATGAGGTGAACAGGGGTTGAGCTGGGGGACATAAACTCAGCAAACCAACAGGAGAACAAACTTAACAATCCATTAAGATATAACTGTGCAGATGTGTGGGAGAGAGGCCTTCTCTCACCCCAACCTCAGGAGTGTTCATTGTTGCTTCCTTTCCAAGACTGAGATTTGGGGATTGTTGTCATAGGCCCCTGGGCCTCCACAGTTCAGAGGCACATAGGATTGTTATTCCTGACTTTCCTTTTAATTTTTCCAGGCTCTCTCATCCATGGAGGAATTCAGAAACCTGGATCGGGATATTGAGGGGTCAGCAAAACGATGGAAGAAGTTTGTTGAGTCTGAGTGTCCTGAGAAGGAGAGGTTCCCCCAGGACTGGAAGAACAAGTCAGCCCTGCAGCGTCTGTGCATCATGAGAGCCCTGCGGCCCGACCGCGTCCCCTGCGCCATCAGGTGGGGCCCAGGGGCAGCTCTGGGGCTGGGCTGTGTGGGGAGCAGGAGGAATTCAGGAATGTGCCTGGATTTGTGAATGGCAGTACATCTCTAGGATGTGAGTTCTGCAGTGTGGTTTCCTGTCAAGGGGTCTTGGATGAACTGTGAGGATGAGGAGGGCTGGCACAGGGTGCCCAGAGCAGCTGGGGCTGCCCCTGGATCCCTGGCAGTGCCCAAGGCCAGGCTGGACATTGGGGCTGGAGCAGCCTGGAACAGGGGAAGGTATCCCTGCCCATAACAGGGAGTTGGAATTGGATGATGTTTAAGGTCTCTTCCAGCCCAAACCACTGTGAGATTCATTGGTCTCTGAACTCTGCAAGGCAGTCAACACATTGGATTTAAGTGGAATATTTTGCTTAGTGGGATCAAAGCTCACTGTCACCAGCAGGGATGGAGCAGTTCAACCAGCACTGGTTGAGGAGCAGGTCTGCCAAGTCAGAAGTGAGCATCCCCATACAGGTGTTACACACCTGCTGCAGTCCGAGTTCAGTAATATCCATTTGAGTTACTGGATCAGTTTTGGCTTCTTCTTAGACACCAGAATAAAGAGTAGAAGTAAAGGAAAGTCTTATAGAGGTTTCTTTTCTTTTACTTTTTTTTTCTGTAAAATGTAAAATTTATGTGCTGCTGGTTTTGAAAGTTGTAGCAGTAAATTATGTAGTGAAGGTAACTGTGCAAGGATAAACTTCCTGAAGTTACGCAAAAGCAACCTCCTTGTTCCAGGACAAACTAAAGGTCTTTCACTCCATGAGGACTTGGTTTTCCCTTCTCTGGCCAATGTTTTGGCATTTCTGTGATGTCTCTCATGCTCCTGTTTCTCCTGTAGTTTACATTCCTGCACCACCTGACGTGCACCCAGCAGGGTGTTCTACTCAGTGTATGAACTACATCTGTTTGTGCTTCAAGGTTCACAGAAAAACACAGACAAGACTGAGTGAAGTCTTCCTGTGGTCACTGTTATTATTATTTTATTAGAATAAATACTATCATTTATCACAGTATTAATACTAATCCATCTGTTTTTAATTTCTTACTCTTATGGCTGGATTCTCCATGTGTCTCTCAGCTGAAAATATTTGTTTTCCTGTTGTTGTTTAGCTTGAGTAAAATAAGCTCTTGAAATTTTAGGTGGGTATTTCATTTATGCAACTGTAATTCATTTCTTACTCACATGGTTCAGAAATAACTGGAACATCAAATTTCAGCACCTTTCCTGTCTCTCTTTTATGATAAATGGAATCCAAGTTCAAAAGCATGGCTGGATATTTTTAGGGTATGGGCACATCAAGCTTTTCTGTTTGCACAGGAGTATTTAAATGGGGTTTTGTATTGTTTTGTTTTGTTTCTTATGTTAAAGTGCAAACAGTAACAGTTCACTGAGCCTCCCCCAGGACTCTGGGGACTCTTACTGAAATACAACCAAGTTATCAATATCTCAGTGTGTCAACATTAAACAGCTCCTGGTGATCATGGACATCACTCCAAACCTTCCCATCTCTCTGGGGGACCTGACCAGTCCATGGGTGCATTTTAGGAGTTTTTAATTTTAATATTCCAGCCCAGCCACAGGTGAACAGGGGGATTTTAGATGCCCTGGAAAATCCCAACCTCATTTCCAGCTGCTGTTCAGAAAGCTGTAAGGCCCTTTGTGTACTACCTCACGTGCACACGCTCCGTGATGATGGCGTAGGAATTCTTTGGGATTTAAGATGATTCAACCTTGTACAGGCCCTGGGACGTTGGGTGTTCCAGCCACTCTTCCTAGCATATCCCTGGGGATGTTTTCCCAGTCTGGTTTATTCCCTGGGCCTAAGGAATTATCAGAAGCCCCTCTTACCCTGACTCACTCCTTAGAGCTTCAGGGCCAGCAGTGCACCAACAACTGTAATTTCCTGAGGAAGGATTTTCTCCTGTAAATATCCATTTCATCCTTCAATCTTATTGAAGAACAGCAAAAGTTTTCTTGTAGCACCTTGTGCTGCTGAGTCCCCAGGGCACTGTTTCAAAGAGCTGAGATTTGAAGTAAAACAAGAGTGTTGTGACCTTGAATCTGATGGACTTGGTTAAATTTTCTGACTTGAGCCTTTCCAGCAGCAATTTAGCAAATCTTGACCCTGAACAGAAAAATTTACTTGAAAGAGGTACCAAAAATGTGGAAAGCTGTTGGTTTGGGGGTTTTTTTTGCAATCCCTTAGGCATTTCTATTCCAACTGCCTTTCACCAGTCCTTGAAGGAGGCTCTCAGCTCTCTTAGAAAGAATTTGGCTGCCTTCAAAAAGCCTGAGTAATCCATCTGAGCTCCAGCAGCATTCCTGGGGTTTGAATATAACATTCCTACCTTTGAATCAGTGTTCAGTGTCTCTCTTTTTGTAAAGCAGTGATGTCAGGAGCTCACCCTGAGGGAATCCAGCCAGAACATTCCCCACACATCCCAGCAGCTGCTGTGGAGCTGAGCCTTTCCCTGTTCACTCCTTTGTATTTTTCCTTGTCACTCTCATGCTAAGGCTCCATACTCCAGCCATTCTTAGAGCTCTTCCCTTTCAGCTTTCCAGATCAAAGCAATTGTGTAAATCATCTGGACTTTCAGTGGATTGCTGCTTCCTCTGCACGGCTGCTTGGATTGCAAAACACGCAGCAGGCTCTTGTATCTTGTACCTCAACTTATTTCTTTTCTCCTGAGATTCCTGAGTCAGAATCAAGCCAATGCTTGTATTGTTCTTCTGAATGCACCCTTGGGCTGGCAGCTCCCACTGCTCTCCCTTCCCATTTCCCTTTGTTTGTCAGGACTGCTGATTCCTGTGGCATCCCACCCCAGGACAGAGTGCCAGGCATTGCTCCTGAGGAGCTCCTGGAAGCCCAGCCTACAGATCCTCTCCACAATTATTTCATGCTCATTTTCCTAATTTTTTGTTTTTAAATAATTTAAATCATTAAAATGAAAATGAATTGCAGGACAAGTCATATGAGGAGAGGCTGAGGGAGCTGGAAAGGGGCTCAGGCTGGAGAAAAGGAGCTCAGGGGGAACTTCTGGCTCTGCACAAGTCCCTGGCAGGAGGGGACAGCCGGGGGGGTCGGGCTCTGCTGCCAGGGAACAGGGTCAGGACCAGAGGGAACGGCCTCAAGTTGCACCAGGAGAGGTTTAAATTGAATATGAGGGAAAACTTCTCCAGTTGAAGGGTTATCAAACCTGGCATCATCCCTGGAAGTGCTCAGAGGACCTGTGGGTGGGACACTTGAGGACGTGGTGGTGTTTGATAATGGCCAGACTCGATAACCTTGGGAGTCTTCTCAAACCTTAACAATTCTGAGATTCCATCAGCATTAACTGATTATTTCCAGGGGAATCTGCATCTTCTGAACAAACTGGCAAAAGTTGTTTTCTCTCTGGCAGAGATTTTGTAGAAGAAAAGCTGGGCAGCAAATACGTGGTGGGGAGACCCCTGGATTTTGCAATGACCTTTGAGGAATCAGGGCCTGCAACCCCGATGTTTTTTATCCTGTCCCCAGGAGTGGACCCACTGAAGGATGTGGAGAAACATGGTAAATAAATCCTGTCTCTAGGCACAGCACAGCATTGCTATTTATCTGCTGCATTATTATCTTAGCACAACATGCCTCTTTTGTTTGGGTTTTTTCTTTCCTCATCTCTTTGTAGATAATGAAGTAATATGTTAAAAATAGATAATTGCGAGAGGATGCAATGGGATTTTGGTTTGGTTTTATTGTTTTTTCTTAAAGTCTTTTGGATTTTCATCTGAAGTTTGAATCAAACTTGTCTCTTTCCTGCACTGTCTGGATTCCCAGTGTGGTTCACACTGCAGTGATCTCCGAGCTGGGTTTGTGCACAACCTGTAATTTACGTCAGAGATACCTCACATGCTGTCAGATGCTTGTTGCCAAGAAAGGTTGAACCAGAGGACCCTTGAGGTCCCTTCCAACCTGCTCTTCTATGATTTTATGATAACTGAAAATAAGCAACAGCTCCCTGTAACAGATTGCTGCTTTGTGGCAAAGTTTCCAGGTTTCCTTCCCCTCCTTCCTGAGCTGATTTCCATGTGGATGGAGCTGTCAGCTGGCTCCAAAGCCACAGGGCTTTCTATGAGATGCCTCCCTTGAGAAGGTACTGATGGCCTTGTGCACCAATGGCTGCAGCCACTGCTGTGCTCCAGAGCTGCCCTTGTGCAGAATTTTCTCTGGGTCTTGGCTCCACTGTGGAAAAATCCTCATTTTCAGCCTGAACGTCCCTCTGGAGCAGAGGAGTGTGATGCCTCTGGGGTTGGACAGGACAAAACATCATCCAGGCAGGCACAGACCAGGCCAGGAGAACAATGACTTGTGCATTCTTTTTCCTTTCCACAGTGCACCCAAAATCATGTTTGAGTGAGCCTTTACCAGCATTGCCAGGAGCAGCTGTCAGAGCTGTTAAACTTGGTGCAGCCTCAGCCACAGGCAGCTCATTCTGGGCAATTCTTGGGCTTAGCTTTGCATTTCAGGCTCTTTCTGCCCCCAAACCAGGTGTCATTACTGGAAATCGAAGGGACACCCCCAAAGGAAGCTCCTGTGATGTCCCTGGCTTCCCTTTGGAGCCACGTTGGTGATCCTGTCTCTCCCTGTTATTTTCCTGTGTGAGAAATGAAGCACTAAAATCAAACCATGAGTGGTTTAATTGGAATTGTAAAGCTGAGCGTAGCTGAGCACCTGGGGTTAGCCAGCCAGAAGAGTTACAGCAAGAAAAAGCAGAAAGAGAAGTAGTGAAATAAACTCATTGCCACAGAGCAGCTGCACTGGCCTTCCAGCTGCCTTGCTGGGCCTGGCTTTGGTTGTTTTTGATATTTTCTCTGTCCTTCATTTAGTTTTATTAAAGTGCAGGGTAATTCCTGTGAATGGAAATCAGCTTCTTGCAGATGCTGCCCACCCATGGGACCTTTCCTTGGTGTCACAGGGAGAGCCCTGCAGCAAACTTGCCAGCACTGCAGAGGGCTCTCAGTGAGCCTGGAAACACTGGGATCTGTCTGGATCTGAAACCACCCCTTCCCATGGGCTTTGCTGACTCCACTGGGGCCTTCCCATGGGAAGGCAGCTCCAGTGGTGCTCCATGAGGAGCCTGGAGCAGTCACTGCTCTCCAGTGCACCTGGGAGGCCTTGCTTGAGGAAGCTGGCAGGGATTTCATCCCAGCTGCCCTCTCCAAACCCTGCTGCTGCTCCCCCTCTGCACTGCAGGGGCTTCTCCCCACCCACTGTGGGTGTTCAAAGCCTGGTTAATCAGCAGGAAAAGGTTTTCATTTCTTATCACTGAACAATGTGTTTTTACACCAGGTTGCAGGGGAATAATGTTCTTTAAACAAGAAGTGCTTCATAATGAGGTACCTTTGTGTGGATGCTGCACTGTAATTAAAAGAGTTTGGGAGAAGCTGCTGCTCTTTGAGCACTTGGGCAAGGAGTGGGTGAGAGCCAAGAGAATGAGAGCAGGGAAGAGATGTCAGGAGTGTAGGTCCTGTGTGAGGTTTGGTCTGGCTGTGCTGGGGCCCAGCCCTGCCAAGGTGCTGAAGTCACTCCTTGTTTCCCCCAGGGAAGAAGCTGGGCTACACCTTTAACCACAGGAACCTGCACAACGTTTCCCTTGGGCAAGGCCAGGAGGTGGTGGCTGAAGGAGCCCTGGATGTGGCTGCACAGGAGGGTCACTGGGTCATCCTTCAGGTACGGGGTCATTGGCTGTGCTGCCCTTCTCCCAGCCTGGTGTCCCCTCCATGGGGACAGGCTGCCACACCTGCCAGGGGACATGGACACGCTGTCACCCCTGTCACCAGGCTGTGCCAGTGTGGGGTCAATCCAACAGAATTCACACAATCACCAGGTTGGAAGAGACCTCCAAGATCATTGAGTCCAACCCAGCCCTAACACCTCAACCAGACCACGGCACCGAGTGCCACGTCCAGGCTCTTTATAAACACATGCAGGGATGGTTTCTCCTCCTGGAGCTGTCTGTGGGGTGTGCACATGCAGGAACCTCCGAGGGGAGGTTGTTCTGCACTTCCTGTGCCTTTATTTGCTCCATGAATGAAAGAGGAGCTCTGTTCTGAGAGCCCCTGGATTCATTCTCTGCCCAAACTCCCCCTGCACCTCAAAGAGCACGGAGGGGCCCCTCAGGGAGGGAACTGTGCAGTGGGGCTGACTCCTCTGACATCCCAAACCAGGGAAATGCTGCCAGCTCTGCTCTCATCACAGCCCCACAGAATGCCTCAGAGCCTGCTGGGGTGTGGAAGGAGCTTTGTCTCTGTCAAGTGTTCTCTGGAGCCACTCATTTAGTGAGGGTTTGGGTTTGCTGATGTGCACTCGCTGATGTCAGCTCTCATTACAGGTTTTGGGAACCCCTCTGATTTCCTTGATACAGATTATATAAACTTTTATTATCACTGAATTGTTTGCATAAAATTAGATTAAGGCAAAGCTCTGAGTCCTGATCTGAGCCCTCAGGCCTGGTTATGAATTGAAATTAAATATCCCTGATATTTTGATCTTAATTTTTGATTTTTTTTTTTTTTTCTCCAAGCTGCCTCTGAGGTAAACAATGCTGAGCTTCTCCAGAGCTTTTAATATACAGAGGGCTGCAGTCCTGGCATCTGCCTTTGAGGTGGTGCAGAAGGAAATATGCAGCTTTTTGAGCCATTCAGTAATGCAGAGTGAAAAGTTATTTTCTCCAATGCTGGTGTGCTGCTGTAAAGGATCTGTCAGCAGTGTCAGACTCCATGTGCTGTTTCAGTGCTAACAGACAAGCACTGGGGGCCTGAAGGGTTTTTATTACATCCATTCCCATCTTCTCTGATGGGCAGAGCAATCAGTAAGAGGTTAGACAGACACTGAAGGCTAAATCAGAAGAAATCCTCCCTGGGAGGGTGGGCAGGCCCTGGCACAGGGTGCCCAGAGCAGTTGTGGCTGCCCCTGGATCCCTGGCAGTGCCCAAGGCCAGGCTGGACATTGGGGCTGGAGCAGCCTTGGACAAGGGAAGGTGTCCCCATGGCTCTGGGTGGGATGGGATTTAAGGTCCCTCCCAACCCAAACCATTCCAGGATTTGTTGATTCTGTCATTAAATGAGAAGAGCTGCAGAAGTCAGATTTCTGTAAAAGGACAGTGTTGGTGGCTGGGCTGGCTGGGTCTCCAGGTGTGGCTCTCTCTGGTCAGGCTCTCCCTGAGCTTAGAGAGGAGCTGGATCCAGCTGGGTTAGGTCAGGCTGCTCTGCTGCGTGGGGCAGGCTCAGCAGTGCCCCAGTGGCCCTGGGGACAGGTTTGTGCTGAGGGTCTCTCAGACATCTGGGATTGCCTCTGGCGTGGTCCCAGAGCTGCTGACACTTCATCCATGCAGATATCCCAGCTCCGTGCTGAGTTTGGAGAAACGGGATGTGGGCAAGAGTGGCTCAACACATCTCTCAGAGCTCTTCAAATGGGATTGCTTTTGCTTGGAATCCCAGGCTCAGCAATCAGCAGCGAGGGCCCCACGGGAGCTGGAGGTGCCCTGGTGGCACTTGGCTCTCTGGGCAGGTCCTGCAGGGTGTGGGGCAGGCAGCTCCAGCCCCAGCCTTCAGTGGAGTGACAGCGAAGCAAAGGGACAGCACTGGCACCCAGGCTGGCCAGGCTGCTCAGCTCCACACCTGCCTCTGCACCTCACCTGGTGCCCCCAGCTCCTCCCGGGGGCTGGAGCAACATGGAACACGAGGAAGAGGGAGAGCAGGGCCTAAAGTGTGTCCCTGCATTAACAGACAGGAACTCCTGGTCTAACAAAACTCCTACAGGGTCAGCAGACTGCCATGACAGCACCCTCTGGACAGCCCAGGGTCTGGAAGGTTGGACAAAGAACCTTCTCTAGCCTGAAAATCTGACCTTTGGCAAAATCAGCACCCAGACTTATCCCACATTGAGGAGGGGTCTCACAGAGGATTCTGCCATCACAGCCAGGGGTGGGTCAGAGCAATATTTGCCATATGGTTTATCTGGCAAGATCTTTCCTGAGAGGTTTTGGTGACAAATGCCTCACAAACAGTTCCAGGAGTGTTTGTACAAGATCTGGAATGACACAGATGACTCAATTTACAAAAGTGTCACAGGATTTGTGGATCATTGCATTAATAATAAAAGAGAGGACAGAACAGCTCTCAGGGTAATTTTACCCAGATTAATTAAACTCATTATGTGAAGGCTGTATCCCACCCACGGCACTGGTTATACCCAGGCTTCCCATTTGGTTTTGAGCAGACAAAAAACAACTGTTAGCTTTGCTTCTGTATTTTGCCATCCCCTGACCAACAGCTCAGCTCACGTGGAGCTCACACACACGTTCTCCAGGACAAACACTTGAGGGGATGATCTGGGTGGTTTTTACACGTGAAAAATTACTCATGTGTAATTCACACATGTAAATTTTACACATGCAAAATTACTCATCGCTGCTCCTTGATTGGGACCAGACATAATGAGAATCACATACTTTGGGCACTGAGGAGTTGGGGAATTAGGTTTGTGGGAGCTAGAGGAGGTTTTTATTGGGTTACAGGAGCAGGATCACTGCTCTGCTGGGAAGGGCTGTCCTAGGGCCACCTCCTCTCAGTCCTGTTGCCTTCTGACACTGCAGGAGGCAAAATAAAGACAGAAGCATCCATGTCTGGCCTGGGAAAAGTTTCTCAGCTCACTCTGAAATGGAGATTTTCATAAATGACCCGTTTTATGAGAACAGCAGGAAGCCCCCCAGTCCTTCATTTCCTTGGGAAGATAATCCCCTGGCAGAGCCTGGCCAGCAGCTCCCTGCCCCTTTAGCACCAGAGTTTTTCCTGGCTGGTGGCTGGTGCTGAGCTCTGGTGCAGGGTGGTGACAGATGAGGAGAGAGTGAAGCCCACAGCTGAAATTATTCCCTACAAATACAAATGGTCCAACTGCAAAACAGGAGCCCCTGAGGCAAAAGTGCAGCTCTTTAAAGGAGGCTTTGTTACCTGAGGGCTGCAGGAGCAGCCCAGCTCAAGCCCAGCAGCTGCTCTGTTCCTCCAGTTGGCACTGAAGAGCTGAGCTTGATCTCTGAGCTCCACAAAAACCCATTTGATAGCAGGTTCAGGTGTCCTTAGCAACAGCTCAGAGGTTTGGAGGGCTTTGAAGCAGGGGTAGGAATCCACTGGGAAGTGCAGGGAGTTCCTGATGGCTCTGGGGGACAGGAACAGCTGGGCCCCACAGCTGGAGAGGCTCTGGTGAGGTTCTGTGCAGTGCTGGGATTGCTCAGCCACGAGAGGAGATTATTCCATGGCCCTGGATGGTGAGGAGTAAAGACCAGACTCTCCCTGATGTCTGGTGACAGAGCAAGGAGCAATGGGAACAACGTGAAATTCAGGAAATTACATTTAAATGTAAATACAATCTTTTTTTTTTCAGTGTGAATGGCCAGCTTCCTGTAGAGTTTGTGGTGTTTTCATCCTTGGACACATCCAAAAGGCACCTGGGCATGTTCCTGGGCCGCTGCACTGCCTGAGCCTGCTTTGAGCTGGGGGAGGCCAGAGGTGTCTCCAGCCTCAGTGGCTCTGTGACCTCTGCTTCCCCATGCCCAGTTACCCACGGGTGTGTTCCTCTGATGCCTGCAGCGTCCTCTGTGCAGGGAGGAAGGAGCTTTGCACTAAGCTATGAGTTAGCACAAGCTGTGCCTGCCCTGCTCCCCTCCCAGGAGCCTTTTGCTGATCCAGTGGCCAGCACGGTCACCAAATGGGCTTGATCAGCTTAATAGCAAATCACAGCGAAATTTGTTTGTGTTTGTTCAAATGCATGTTTGAATGCACTGATGTAGGGAAGGGTTCAGACATTAGATATTCCCAATTTAATTGTAGTCTTCATCCATTAGCCAAAATGTCACTTCCCTCTCTTTGTGATCAAGTTAATTTAATTCTTGAGCATCTTTCCATTTTTCTGGGTTGCTGCTTCACTGAGTCAGGTTCGTGTATTAAATTGAATAACAGTGAGCTTCTGGAGCAAAACTGTGTGAGATTCATCATTGTATCATAAATCACAGAACCCCAGGATGGCTGGGATGGGAAGGACCTCAGGAGATCACCTGGCCCAACCCCTCTGCTCCAGCAGGGTCACCTGGAGCACAGGTCCAGAGGGGCACCAGGATGATCAGAGGGATGGGACAGCTCTGCTCTGAAGAAAGGCTGGGAGAATTGGGGTTGTTCAGCCTGAGGATTGCTCTGAAGTGACCTCACTGTGGCCTTCCAGTGCCTGAAGGCGCTCTGAGAGAGCTGGAGAGGGACTTTGGACAAGGGATGGAGTGACAGGACACAGGGAATGACTTCCCACTGACAGAGATTAGGTTTAGATGGGGTTTTGGGAAAGAATTCCTTCATGTGAGGGTGGGGAGGGCTGGCACAGGGTGCCCAGAGCAGCTGTGGCTGCCCCTGGATCCCTGGCAGTGCCCAAGGCCAGGCTGGACATTGGGGCTGGAGCACCTGGGCCAGGGGAAGGTGTCCCTGCCCATGACAAGGAGTTGGAATTGGATGAGCTTTCAGGTCCCTTCTAACCCAGACCTTTCTGTGGTTCTGTGATGTGTGACACCACGTCCCAGGCCAGGCTGGTTCCATCCCCACCCCATGACCTGGGAACAGCAGAGCCCTTCCCTGTCCCTTGGGGTCCCCCAGCAGCAGGCAGTGAGCATGGGCAGTGCTGGGCTCTGCTGTGCAGCCTGGCTGGCACAGCCGTGGAAAAACTGGGAATATTTTCCACGGGATCTCACCAGAGAGTGAGGCTTTGTACAGACACCCAGCTCTCCTTGTTCCAGGAGGTTTCTGAGGGGGCCTGAAGGAGAGGGGCACTTTCAGACAGGGGCAGGGTCCCCAGTGGCTGCAGCACAGGGAGGGGAGCGTGTGCTGCTTCATGGACGTGCGGTGCTATTTCTGATGGTTACCAGGACAACGCTCACTGTGATATATGTTCTGCCTTCTACAAACACAGAGGGGCTTGGGAGTGAGCTCCCATGGAAAAGCCCCTGGTGCTCCCATCTTCCTGACCCTGCACCCCAGCCCTGCCCTTCCCACACCCCCTCAGCCTGCAGCACCTGCCCAGGGTGGGGAAATGGCACAGGGGATGGGCAGAGTGCAGGGGATGGTCAGAGTGCAGGGTCAGTGTGCAGGGTCAGTGTGCAGGGTCAGTGGGGATGGTCAGTGTGCAGGGTCAGTGTGCAGGGTCAGTGTGGATGGTCAGTGTGCAGGGTCAGTGTGCAGGGTCAGTGTGCAGGGTCAGTGTGGATGGTCAGAGTGCAGGGTCAGTGTGCAGGGTCAGTGTGCAGGGTCAGTGTGCAGGGTCAGTGGGGATGGTCAGAGTGCAGGGTCAGTGTGCAGGGTCAGTGTGCAGGGTCAGTGGGGATGGTCAGTGTGCAGGGTCAGTGTGCAGGGTCAGTGTGCAGGGTCAGTGGGGATGGTCAGTGTGGATGGTCAGTGTGGATGGTCAGAGTGCAGGGTCAGTGTGCAGGGTCAGTGTGCAGGGTCAGTGGGGATGGTCAGTGTGCAGGGTCAGAGTGCAGGGTCAGAGTGCAGGGTCAGTGTGCAGGGTCAATGTGCAGGGTCAGTGTGCAGGGTCAGGGTGGATGGTCAGTGTGCAGGGTCAGTGGGGATGGTCAGTGTGCAGGGTCAGTGTGCAGGGTCAGTGGGGATGGTCAGTGTGCAGGGTCAGTGTGCAGGGTCAGAGTGCAGGGTCAGAGTGCAGGGTCAGTGTGGATGGTCAATGTGCAGGGTCAGTGGGGATGGTCAGTGTGCAGGGTCAGTGTGCAGGGTCAGTGTGCAGGGTCAGTGGGGATGGTCAGAGTGCAGGGTCAGTGTGCAGGGTCAGTGGGGATGGTCAGAGTGCAGGGTCAGTGTGCAGGGTCAGAGTGCAGGGTCAGTGTGGATGGTCAGAGTGCAGGGTCAGTGTGCAGGGTCAGTGTGGATGGTCAGAGTGCAGGGTCAGAGTGCAGGGTCAGTGGGGATGGTCAGTGTGCAGGGTCAGTGTGGATGGTCAGTGTGCAGGGTCAGTGTGCAGGGTCAGGGTGCAGGGTGTGTTTCACACTGCCCACATTGGCTCATTATTGAAAACTGACACATCTCAATTACTCTGACCACTTGCTCTCATTAGATGTGTTCTCTCTGGTTTTGTTACCTGACTGCTGAGAATTAATTTGCAAAGTTTCTTTCCAACCTCTGAATCCCTTCTGCAGCACCTCTGTCTGGCCTGGGCAGATATATTCATTTGAATTATGAATTCTTAGTACCAGCCCATGTTTGGCTTCATCTATTCCTCTTTTTCATCCCTTCTATCACAAAAGAACAGGATATAAATGCACTCAATTATCACTGGGCTGGAAATATTCCCTAAGTTGGCTGTTAGCAGGCAGTGATACCCACAAATAATGATCACTGGTGTCATGTCAACACAAGCAAAAGCAATTATTTTTGAGCCATCTAAAACCACAAAAGCAGAAGTGGGAAGAAACTACCAATTAGAGGTGAAAACACTTACGGTCACATATGCAGACTATGATTAAACTCATACTTAATGCACGATTTTTCTTTTGATATTTTGTTGAGTTCTTCTCCTGTTTTATTAAATCCCTGTGGTGTTGGCACCACTTTGGTTGCAGGTTTCAGTCCACTCCTACCTGATTGTTTGTAAAATGAGTTGGTTGTCTGGACCCTGGGGACGATCTGATCTCCTGAAATCCTGAGGGCATCAGGCCAGCAGTGGTACAGCAGCACTCAGGTGTAATTGCATTTTGTCTGCTGCTCCTCACAGTCTTTGTTTGTGAGAAAACAACCCCAGAACAATCCCTTTGCCCAGGCATCTCCTCTCATCTCCCTCCACACCCCAAACTCCATCTCATCCAATGCAATGTGAGCACAACCCTAAATCATTTCAGGTGAGGAGCTGGAATTTCTGCAGTTCTAAATAAAAAATATTGTTGCCAGCCATGTCAATCAGATTTGGGCCAGCAGAACTGGAGGCAGCAAAGTGTCTGTGGCTTCCCCAAGCACCAATTCTCTTGACTCACACCCCTCAGTCTCTCTTGAGTGCTGACCCAGCCCTCCAGCAGCTTCAAATCCTGGTAACAGTGACAGCCACCACTCTGTCCTAGCCTAAAGCACCTCAGCTTTTCCTTTCCACAAAGTTCATCCTCTTCTCCAGGCCCAGCTGGGATCTGCCCATGCCTGGCTCAGCTGGCACCTCACAAGAAGCACCTGAGCCCTCCAGCAGAGAAGGCAGCAGAGGTTTCTGTGTTTCCCTGGGGGAGCTCCCTGTGAGGCAGCAGTGCCTGGACAGCCCAGGGCACAGCTCCTGCCTGGCACAGGCACATCCACAGCCTCAGGGAAGGGGCACAAACCATGCAGGGATGTTGGAACGGGCCAGTAATGGAATCCCCATCCCTGGAAGTGTCCAACACCCATGTGGCTGTGGCACCTGGGGACGTGGGTGAGTGGTGAGCCTGCTGCTGGGGTGGTGGCTGGATTTGGTGAGTTTAAAGCTTTTTTCCCAGTATTAAGGATTCTGTATTCCTCTCTGTGACTTCCAGCTCAGCTCCACTCTGTGATTCTCTCAACTCCCCTAACACCCTGAAGCAGTAAATTGGCAGCTGAGTTCTGTGTCACATGAAAATGCACTTCCACTTTTCCTGCAGCCTGCTCTGTTCAGCCCTGCCAGCCTCTGCTCTCTCCAAATGGCCAAACCCCTGGTGATGGAGTGTCTACTTCTGTGGGAGTTAAATCCTTTTGGATTTAAGAGGAGTGGGAGCTGGGTGCTGTTTACAAAATGAAGTCCCACCGAGGATTTATGGAGTGGCAAAATAACATTTGCAGCTTTATTCTCTGTTCCTCTGCTGGTGCTTGATTGCTCTTGCATTGTTAAGCATTGAACTGTGATTTGCAGGAAATAACTGTGAGGACTCTGAGATCTCTTCCCTGAGTGATAATAGTTAATTTTGAACCCATCAGTGTGTGTATCTGTAGCTGGGATTGTTTTCCTGAGTGCATTTCTTTGCATCTATCACCACTGAATTCCTTCTGCAGTGTCATTGCCAGTCACTTAGAATGATGGCATCCTCCTGCAGTTCTTCACTCCCAGGCTTTATTTTCAGGACTTGAAATGGCTTTGTCTCATGAGTAATTTTGTCAGCTCACCAATCATTTGCTCTTTCAGATGGTTTTTGATATGGTGAGGAGTTAAAGCTCTATCAGTAGTCTTCTTACCCCTGTTAGCTGTGTTTTAACTGGTTGGTGGCCTATGAGACCTTTCCTTTTACCTGCAGCAATACTGCTTTTGGGAAAAGAGCTGGTATGGATGAAAATCCATGCCTGGGGATACAGGGACCCCACAGAGACAATTCCTGCTCCATGCAGGGCCATGCCTGGGGAAATCCCCTCTCCAAAAGTTCCTGGGGATGAGCTGCTGTGTTTAACCCCAGATGGAAACTGAGCCTCACCTGTTGCTCCCTCCCTGCCCAGGGGTGGGATGGGGTCGAATGTGGGGTTAAAAGTGAGAAAACTCACGGGCTGAGATGCAGACAATTCAATAGGGAAAGCCAGAGCTGGCCAGGCAAAGAAGCAAAGTCAAGAATTCATTCCCCATTTCCCTGGGCAGGCAGGGGCTCAGCCAGGCTCTGTCACACCCATGGTGACTGGGGAAGGCAAACACCCCATTCCCAACATTCCTGCCCTCTCCTGCTCCGTGCTGAGCAGGATTCCATAGGCTGGGACATCCCTGGGGCCAGCTGGGCCAGCTCCTTGTCCCCCAGCCTGGTCCTTGGCCAGGACTGACCCCTGCAGTGACCAGCACTGCTCCAGCCCAGCCTGGGGCCAGCAGCTCCAGCCCCACCACACACAGCTCGATATCCTCAGCTGAGCTCTCTAAAATGCCTTGGAACTTTGAGATTGCTGTTTTTTCCTAACTGGTGCTGTTGGGGACTGAGTCCTGTCCTGCTGGAGCCCCTGCCAGGCTGGCTGCTGCCTCCTGAGCTGGGCTGCAGCCCTTCCACATCTGGGGCCCTTTTGGGGTGAGTCCATCTTCTCCCAGAGACCTCTCATTATTTATTACCTCACCCACCCCTCTAAACAGCTCTTCATCTGCTGCTTCAAGTTTAAGAGTCTTTGCAACAATTGAGAGACTGAAGCATCTGTTATATGGGGGGAGGATGGGGTTATTTAACCTCCAAAAGCAGGGGTTTGGCTCAGAGGGGTTTGTTGGTGTGTTTCAATCCCTCCTGGTAGGGAAAGTGCAGAAGAGGGAGTCAAAATCTTCATAGTGGTGCTGAGTGAAAGAGCAAGAAGCAAAGGGTTAAAACTGAGATACAAATTTCCCTTAAACATTCATTTAATTTTATTTCATTTCACTATCTTATACTATTTTTTAATTTATATTTTTTACTGTGAGTATGGTTGAACAGTGGCACACATTGCTCAGACAAGTTGTGGAGATTTGAGCCTTGCAGATACCCAAAATCCCAACTGGACACAGCTAAAAACCTGCTCTAGCTCTGCAGGGAATATTCCTGCAAATGTGGGCTGCTTTGGGCTGGCCTGGCCTTCCATGGGCACTCCCTGCAGACCTTCATCTTGTTAGTTTTATAGATTCTCTGGTACGTTCCTGGTTTCTGGAAAAGCCTTTATTATTAGCTTTTATGGTTTTCAAAAAATTGCTTCTTGTAGTGCTTTTTTGACTTTACCATTTTTACTTTGTGCTCTTTTCTGGTTTCTGTCATTTGGACAAAACTTCCAGTTTCTGAAGAATGTAATTTTACTCCTGATAATCTCCATTACTCTGCTGTTTAACCAAGAGAGCTCCTTTCTGGCCCCATTTACAGGTGATATATATTTATTCTCAGCCTCTAATAGGGTTCCTTTATGTAATTTCTTTGCCACCTCCAAGCAGTTTATCTTTCTGGCTGCAGCTTTTAATTTAGGTTTAGCAAGTTCTTTGTCCTTTCTTGGGGTGGGATAAATCACCATCCCAAGTGCCTGTGAGCACAGCCAGTTTGGATTGCACACCTGCCTTTAAAACAAGGGTTGTTTAGCCCACATGTCCCATTCCTAATATAACAAAATGCTGTTTTCTTGCCTGGAAACTGTAATGCTGTATAGGACTCTAGGGGGAAAACTGAGGCTTGACTTCATCCATTTCACCATCTCCCCACGATTCTGCTTAATCTTCTGAAAGATGTGTCCAATTAGTTGCATGAATAAATAAATCCCTTTGTGTTAAAGGACTTCGTGAAATCACCTGCTTGACTTGTTTGCCCAGGAACTGCTACAGAGGGTCCTCACTGTAATTCTGATTAAAATGAAGGAATGATTTTTTATTTGAGCTTGGTGGGGCTGGGGGGAGGAATAACAACTCTGCCCCCAGGAAGAACAGTTTTTCTCCCCAGGAATCACCTCAGCTGGTATTGCTGAAACGAGGATAATTCCAGCACTGGGATCCCAACCAGCCCAGCTGGGACTTGCTGCTCTGCTGCTGATTTATACTGAAAATTTTGAATTTTCAAATGTTCATGATGCACACGGATCTTTGGGGCTGGGAGCTGCACACAGGCACCGCTGGGACAAGTCCCAAATTCTAGAGGGCATCCATCAGTGGGATGGATTTGGTGCCTGTGGTGCCTAGAGAGGCTCCTGGAGCAGGGGCTGGGCAGGGTTAAAGGAATAAAGCAGGGATTTATTAAAAGCCCTTCCAAGGATGCACCTTGGGCACTGCAAGAGCCCGGCCGTGGCTGCAGCCAGGATGGGCCCTGGCTCAGGAGTTTCACCCTTGGATCAGTTCTGGTCCATTTCCAGCTTGGGCTGAATTGTGCAATTGCAGCTGCAGGTGATGCAGTCCCATCCTCCCAGGTTGCTCTCCTCAATTCCCTGCTGGTTGCACTTTTTGGGCCTGGAGCTGCAGCGGTGTCCTTGGCTGTGGGGCTGGAGAAGGATTGTTGTGTGTGCCTGAGCTGTGAGGAGACCTTGCTGACACTTTGTGTGGAGATCAGAGTTAGGAACCAGTGCAGAACCTGGAGAATGTCACAGCTGAAACTGAGGCATCCCCTGTTCAGCACATGGGGGTGTAATCAGGGGACTGACCAAGCCTTGTCCTTTTTCCCTGCCAGAACATCCACCTGGTGGCCAAGTGGCTGAGCTCTCTGGAGAAGAAGCTGGAGCAGCACAGCCAGGGCAGCCACCGGGATTTCCGCGTGTTCGTTAGCGCGGAGCCGGCGCCGTGCCCGGAGAGCCACATCATTCCCCAGGGCATCCTGGAAAACTCCATCAAAATCACCAGCGAGGCCCCCACCGGGATGCACGCCAACCTGCACAAGGCCCTGGACAACTTCAGCCAGGTAGGAGCGTGGTTGGGCACGTGATGGGGCTGCAGGAGCCCCTGTGGAGCATGATGGACATCGCCTCCCCGCTCCCTTTGCATTTCTGGGTCCAACATTCCTCTGCTCTTCCCCATGAGCTGGGCACAGATCTCTTTCCAAACACTGGTTTTCCCAAGAAAGAGTTCAGGTGATCCTGAGATTCTTTCCTGCAGCAGGGCACAGGACACCAGACTTCTGTGCAGTTTAATAATTTTCTCCCCTGTGTGTGATCACAGATTCACACAGAATCACAGAATTAACCAGGCTGGAAAAGACCTTTGGGATCATCAAGTCCAACCTGTGACCCAACACCTCCTCACCAACTAAACCACAGCCCTGAACGCCAGGTCCAGTCTGTTTTTAAATGTGTCCAGGTGACTCCAGCACCTCAGAAAGGCTCTTTCAGTACAGAATCAAATTTCTGACTGCAGCATCAGGAGATGTTGTCATGTTTCAGTTGATTTCTCCTTCTGGGTCCTTCCATTTTGGGCTGCTGAGTGGCAGCTGACATCTAACACCCAAAGCTGTGGGAGGTGAGCAGGTTAAACCTCACTTTGCTGCCTGCTGTTTAACCAGGGTTAGAGGTTCAGAACTGCTGATCACATCCCACATCCCTCTCCAGAGCAGCTCACACAGATTGCTGGTGTGTGCCCAAAGGCCATTCAGCTCAAGGCCTTGCTGACATCAGGAGTGTTGCAAATCTGAGCTGGAAGCTGCCTGCAGGCAGGAGTTGCTTTGCCAGGATCTCAATTAGGCCGTGTGAGAGTGGCTGGCCCACAAGAGCAGCCTGTGGCAGGGTGCTCCTTGTGTTTATTGCTCAAAAACTCTCCTGTCACAGCAGGCACTGACCCCAGTCCCTCCTGTGCAGGGGAACAGCCCTGTGTGGGGAAGTGATGGAAATATTCCTGGTGCCCCACAGAGGGTGTGGATCAGTGTCAGAGGGGCTGCAAGGCCGTGGCTGAATGAGCTGTGCTCTCAGCGTGGGACAGGAGCAGGGCAGGATCCCATCCCTGCAGGACTCCCTGGGAACAGCCCATGGGCCCCAGGGCAGGACAGAGCCACAGAGCTCGGCCATGACCCCATTTCCCTCAAGGGCCGAGGGCTGAGCAGTCGTGTTCCTGCTGATTCCTGTCCTAGGAGTGCTGAGTCCATGTCCTGCCTCCCCAGCACTCACTGGTGCACTGCCTGAGCCTTGGCACACCCAGCCCTCACAGCAGGACCTGTCAGAAGGCTCTGAAGGTGCTCCCAGCCCTCCCACTGTCCTTTAGGATCACTGGTGCTGACATTCCAGCCTCTCCATCCAGCCCATGGCTGTGCTGGGAACTCCTGGCAGATCTTGCAGGGCTGTTTTCTCTTGTGGGAAATCTCTGCTTTTGTGGAGCCCCACCTGCCCCACGCTGGGCTCCAAACACAGCTGGAGCAAGTCCAGAGGAGGCTGCTGAGTTGATCAGAGGGCTGGGGCACCTCTGCTGAGGAGAGAGGCAGAGAGAGCTGGGGTTGTTCAGACTGGAGGAGAGAAGATTCCAGGGAGACCTTCCAGTACCTAAAGGGACTCCAAGAGAGCTGGAGAGGGAATTTGGCCAAGATCCTGGAGGGACAGGACAAGGGGAATGGCTTCAAATTGGAGAAGGGCAAATCTACATTGGATATTGGAAAGAAATTCCTCCTTGTGAGGGTGGGGAGGGAGGGCACAGGGTGCCCAGAGAAGTTGTGGCTGCCCCTGGATCCCTGGCAGTGCCCAAGACTGGATGGGGCTGGGAGCAGCCTGGGACAGTGGAAGGTGTCCCTGCCCATGGCAGGGGTGGCTCTGGGTGGGCTTTAAGGTCCCTTCCAGCCCAAACCATTCTGGAATTCACTCTGTAAAGATTCCTGTTATTTGGGATTAGGCAAGAGCAGCCCCAAACCATTGTGGACACCTGGCCCTGGGTCATGGGGCAGCTCAAGGCTGGTTTTGTACTCGGATGTTGGTGTGGAGAGAACCCCAAGAGCAGGAGGGAACATTGCTGAGCAGGTGTGGGGGGAGGCACCGTGCAAGGATTAATGCCAGTGGTCAGGGAAGATTATTCCATTTTTATCTACTGCCATTCATCATCTTGGACTCCAGAAAATGTCCTGGAGAACGAGGGAGGGGAGAACCTTCACCCCAAGTAACATTTTCATCCTGCCGCTGCTCATTTCAATCAATAGTAATTAGCATTTTCTAAATTGCTGGAGGATTATGAAACATCTCTTATCAGAAATCCTGAAGCGAGTGGGTGGGGTCCCTTTTCCACCTCATTTCCCTGCTTTATACAGAAGAGATGTTCAAATTTAGCTTTCAGCTGAAGGCTACAAAGAAGACCCTTTATTCTGTGCAGGGGATATTGTTCTGCTTTGTAGCTGAAGAAGAATTGACAACTGAAGAGAGGCCGAATGAGAGTGAACTGGGTTGTTCTGGGGATGTTTCCTAAAATGAGAAAGGTTTTCTGCATATATTTCAAGCAGTTCTTCATCTCAGTGCTGATAAAGGGAGCTTAGGGTGCTGCCTAATCCAAGGGAAAACAGGTTTTGGGATGTTCTTGATTATCAAATGCACTTGGTCAATGCTTTGCACCCTTTAGAGTGATGGATTCCCCCTTTTCTGCACAGACCCTGAGCTCTGTCGTGCTCTCAGAGGATTAAAGGCCTAACATGGCATTTATTTAAGGTAAAGCTTGGACAGGGCTTGGAGCAACCTGGGATAGTGGAAAGTGTCCCTGCCCATGGCAGAGAGGCTGGAAAAACAAGGACTTGAATGTCCCTTCAAACAGAGAATTCTGTGATTCTGTGGCTCCCTCCCCATCTTTCTGGTGAGGGATGTGGAGCACATGCAGGTGATGGGGCGTTGAGTGGGTGCACGTGTCCTTCCTTCCCTGTGTTCCTGTGCAAAGCCACTCGCAGCTGGGAACAGTAAATATTAAGTCAGAAAATATTTGCTAGAATTTGCCAGTAAATCTGCTATGCAAAGCCACTGACATTGAAAATTATCATGTGTGTGTGTGTGTGATGTTCAAAAATGAACTGGAGGACAATTTGATCAGCCTCTTGTCCCAGGGAACAATGGGGCAATGACAACAAGCGTCAGCAGGGGAGGTGCACGTTGGATGTAAGGAAAAAATTTCTAAACTGGAAGGTTGGTTAAGCTCTGGAACAGGCTGCCCAGGGAAGTGGTGGAGACACATCCCTGAAATTGTTAAAAAAATACAGTTCACAATTAATTTGGGATGGGGGTATTTGGTCAAAGGTTGAACTTGATGATTTGGGGGTATTTCCCAGCCTTGGCCTCTGATTCTGTGATTCACCCCTGTCCAAAGTCCGGCGTGTTTGGGCTCCCTGGGAGTGGCTGAGGCTGAGGGCAGCTGTCCTGTGTTGCAGGACACCCTGGAGATGTGCAGTCAGGAGAAGGAGTTCAGGAGCATCCTCTTCACCCTCTGCTATTTCCACGCGGTGGTGGCGGAACGGCGCAAGTTCGGCCCCCAGGGCTGGAACCGCTCGTACCCCTTCAGCACCGGCGACCTCACCATCTCTGTCAACGTGCTCTACAACTACCTGGAGGCCAGCTCCAAGGTGGGGGCACCACAGGGGGGCTGGCTGGTGGCTTTGAACCACCAGGGTGGCCTGAAGCTGGCCTGAAATGTCATTTCCTCAGGTTTAGAACTTCACAGTTCTCCCTTGGGAGGGGATGGGCGACCTCAGTGCCACTCGCTCAGTGGGGAGCTGCACTGTGCTTTCCTGGGGCAGGATTGAACTCCCACCTGATGTTTGTTTGCTGAGGTGGGAGCCCTGAGGGTGCAGGCAGTGCTTGGGTTGAGCCCACCCTGCTCCACGCCCAGGTCCCCTACGATGACCTGCGCTACCTCGTGGGCGAGATCATGTACGGAGGCCACATCACGGATGACTGGGACAGGAGGCTCTGCAGAACCTACCTGGAAGAGTTTATTAAGCCAGAAATGATGGAGGGAGAGCTCTGCCTCGCTCCTGGGTTTCCCCTCCCAGGGAACATGGATTATAATGGCTATCACCAGGTAAGCTCTTTGTTTGCTGGCATCATTTATACATGTCAGTGGAATGTCTTCCAGAACTGCCCCAAAATCTGCCTGAGGAGGCAGGAGCGGGGCTGCAGTGTTCCTGCACTGCTCTCTCATTTCCCATTTTGTTGTGTTCCTGTGGATGCTTCAGCATTCCCCTGGATGAACCAAGTCTAATGGTAATTTGCTACTTCATCATGGGCTCATTCTGTTCATGCATGAATAGAGCAACTGTATTGGTGCTTGAGACTTAAGTGGGGTTCCTGGAAAATTACATCCACATACTGTTTGCTAGAACGACCCTTTCAAGCTCCTTTTATCATCAGTTTTGATGAGAATCACTGAAGGGTCTTGTTGATCTACTTACTGAGCTCATCTGTTCTTTGTACACAAATGCACTAGCAGAGAGAGGCACATCAGGCTGGTTTTGTTCATAAAACTTAACTACTGGAAGCTCAATTCCCACAAGAGATTTCAGGATGCTGATGCTGAAATGCACAGCAGATAATTGCTAGAGAAGGTCCAGCCTGAGACAGGAGCCAAGCCGAACTCCAGCAATTACAGAATTTTCCCAGCAGGAGCAGGAGCAGCTCTGTAAACATTTGTTCTCCTTCCTCCATCACTTCCCCGGTGTTTCAGCCACAGGCAGAGCTGACCTATGGGGGGATGATTCCAGCACTGAAGCTCTGCAGGCAAAGCACCCTGGGCTGTTCCTAACATGCTCCTGAATGTCTCTGTGCAGTACATAGACGATGCTCTGCCTCCAGAGTCTCCCTACCTGTACGGCCTCCACCCCAACGCCGAGATCGGGTTCCTCACGCAGCGCTCGGAGCAGCTCCTGCGCACGGTGCTGGAGCTGCAGCCCCGGGACAGCAGCACAGGACCAGGAGCAGTGGGGAGCCAGGAGGAGATGGTGAGAGTGCTCAGGGGGAGTGGGGACACAGGAGGAGATGGTGAGAGTGCTCAGGGGGAGTGGGGACACAGGAGGAGATGGTGAGAGTGCTCAGGAGGAGTGGGGACACAGGAGGAGATGGTGAGAGTGCTCAGGGGGAGTGGGGACACAGGAGGAGATGGTGAGAGTTCTCAGGGGGAGTGGGGACACAGGAGGAGATGGTGAGAGTGCTCAGGGGGAGTGGGGACACAGGAGGAGATGGTGAGAGTGCTCAGGGGGAGTGGGGACACAGGAGGAGATGGTGAGAGTTCTCAGGGGGAGTGGGGACACAGGAGGAGATGGTGAGAGTGCTCAGGGGCAGCTGCTGGGCTTTGATGCCTCTCTCATCCATCAGTCCTTTCTAGCTCAGGCTATAGTCCATAGTCCTGTGTTCTGCCTTTGCCTGCCTTAAAGCCTGGTTTTATGCAGAACATCACCCTGGTGGGATGTAACTGAGTATTGGCAGTACCAGGACAGTGACTCTTAATTACCCCATGCACTGAAGAGCCTTCATTATCATCCTCTGAAGGTGTTGCAAATAAACCTTCCCTGAGCAGCAGTCCCCTGTGCACCCCTGTGACTGGCATAGCAATGGGCCCCTGAGCACACTGCCTGCCCCCCCGAGCTCAGCCCTCCTCTTGCTGCTGCCACCGTGTCCCCCCAGCTCCCAAGGGCCTTGTAATTCCTTATTTCCAGCTGCACTCCTCTGCTACACCTGTCCTGGGCTGATCCCAGCCCTCCCTGTGGAAACTCACAGCTCATTAAAACACAGCCCAAGCATCCCTGACAAGATCTGGAATCAGCCAACACATGCTGGGTTTTTACTCCTGCAGCCTTAAGGTGCCAGCTCTGTGTTTGAAGACTTGCAATTGAATGAATGGCTAACAGGCAGCTCACATAAAGCTGTGGTTTCACACCAGCTTCCTTGGCTTGGTGTGAAGCTGGAGAACTGACTGCCTTCCCTAAGGGCTCCTGCAAGTGCCCAGCCTGGTCAGTTTTCAGTTCATACTCAAACTTGAGGTGAGTGGAATAATCCAGAGGCAGCAAAGCCAAATAAGATGTTCAGAGAAGCAAATGTGAGTGCTGTCTTCTCCCCTCCCACTCCTTTTGTTATTGAAACACAAACTCCTCGGCCAGAGAAGCAAAACAATCAATGAGTGCCCCAGCAGTGGTGTCACAAGTCATGGTCACCCTGCAAACTCCTGGTGACAGCCAAGATGACTCTCACAGGAGCACAGATGTCCTCATGGCTCTGTCTGGGAATAAGATCTGCCTGAGAGCAAGCGGAGTGTGACCTCAGTGCCCTGTGCTGTGCCTGGGGACACGCTCCCACAGCTCATTTCCTCCCCAAAGTGATCTCTGCCATTATCCAAGCTGGCCCTTCCGCTTGGTCCTTGGATGGGAGTGAGCAGAGCCTCGTCTCAGCTCCTCCACTGAAGGATATCCAGCCCCTGGCTCGGCTGGGGCGGTTTTAGGGAGCTTCCAGGGAAAATGTGAGCCTGTCATTTTCCTGAGGCTCTGACAAGTCCAGTTACTCCCACAGATTTCTGAGGTCACATTGCAGCAAACGAGCTGTAATTGCTGTGAAGGAATCAGAGCCAAAGGGACTTGCAGGGGGATTTCAAATGAGCAGATATTTCTGTAGTGCCCCCGAGGTGCAGCTGAGGAGCTTTTCCAGCTTTAGCCACCTGTGTGGCTGCAGTGACAGCCCACACAGCCTCACTGCTGACGGGAGCCGAGGGTTGGGAAGAGCAGCAACGGGAGGGAATTGGAGTACAGAGTCCAAAATGTGAATATTGGTGGCCCTGGCTGTAAAATTACCCTGCCCTAGCTGGTACTGGCCCTGAATGCCAGGTTTGGCACTCGGGATTATGGAATTTTAACTGTGTTATGTGCACCCAAAAGGTCCCCAGCAAGCAGAAGTCTTGCTCAGGTTCCAGCTCAGAAGCAAAGCTTTGAACGAGACGTTCCCTGGTAAACCTGGGAAGTGCAGCTGATCCCATGGACAGCAGGGGCTTCCTGCCTCATTCCAGAAAGGAAAGCAGAAAGGGCTTTGGCTGTTTTATTTAGTTTTTTAGACATTATGAAGATCCTCTTGCATTGCAGCTTTCCCTGTTTAGTACATAGAGTTCTGAAGAAGCTGTGGTGGTGACCAGAAAATAATTTTGTTTTGTTATTTCTTCTGTGGTTCCATTAGTCCAGAATGCCAAATTCTGCTTAAAATTCAATTTTATGTAATCACCTCTCTCCATCAATACACCAGAGTAAACCAGCTCATGAGCTGCATTGTCCTGAGGCTCAGCTGAAGCTCCAGCCCCATCCATCTCCTTGTGACCCCAGGAGAAATAAGAGGAGAGGAGAGGAGGCTGCCACATGTCACGGGGACATTTTAAAATCATAATTTTGCAAGCTGCTCCTCTGACGCTAACTTCTGTCAGCGTTTGGATTTTAATAGGATGGAGCAAGCTCTTTGAAAGGTGCCCACGGCTGACAGGGATGGTTTTGGAGACACTGATGGGGCAGAGGGAGTTCTGGGGGTCACTCACCAGCATCTGCTCCCTGGGGCACAGGTGCAAGCCCTTCTGGAAGAGATGTTGGAGAAGCTGACAGACGAGTTCAACATGGCAGAGCTGATGGCGAAGGTGGAGGAGAGGACGCCCTATGCTGTGGTTGCCCTGCAGGAGTGCGAGCGCATGAACGTCCTCACCGCCGAAATCCGGCGCTCGCTGGCGGAGCTGGAGCTGGGGCTGAAGGTACTGATGCCTTGCAGTGGCTTTCTACAGTAGAGTAAAGAGAATTAAAGTGGATATTTATTAAAGGCCTTCAACAGATACACCCTGAGCAGTTAAAGTCACGCACAGGCTACACCCAAGCTGGACCATGGCCATGAGATTTTCAGGCAGAATTAAGTTTGGCCAGTGTGCAGCCAGGGGCTAATTCTCCAATTCCAGCTTGGGTGTAATAATAAAGTGGGTATTTATGATATGAAGTGGATATTTATTAAAGTATTTAAGTATTTATTAAAGTATTTATTTTATAAAGCAGGTATTTATTGAAGTGGGAAAGTATTTATTATATGAAGTGGGTATTTATTAAAGGCCTTCAATAGATACACCTTGGGCAGTCAAAGCCACCCAGAGGCTACACCCAAACTGGACAATGGTCATGAGTTTTTCAGGCAGAAATACAGAAATTGGTCAATTTGTAATCAGGGCTTAATTCTCCAATTCCAGCTTCAGGTAATGAGGTCACATTCCCCCTGTTTGCTCCTCCCCAGTTCACTTTTTTATACTTCTCAGGCCCTGAGGCTGTGGTGTGTCCTTGGATCTCAGGCCCAGAGGGATTGTTTTGTCTGACCAAAATGTGAAGACAGTAGCTGACACTCTGTATGGGGTTCAGTTATGCACTAATGCAGTGCAGGATCTGAAAAATAGAAAAGCTAAAATCTTAAGGCATCAGTAGGAGAGCCAGAAAATCCTGCAGGGTGCTGCTCAGGGAATAAAAGGGGTCACAGAGAAGAATTTGCTGCTGGCTGCAAAGCCAGCGTGGCTCCACAGGGCTCACAGATGGATTTGCAGTGGCACGGTGTCCCCAGGCACTGGGAGGTGTTACACAGCAGTGCTTGGCTTTTGGGAACGGGACAAGCACTTCTGGCCACCCCAGATTGTGCCACAGCCACAGCAGGTCACTCACAAATTGAGACATGGCCTACTTAAAGGTGAGCCAAAAATCACACCTTTTCATAAAATGTCCATGAGTGGGGGGAGCTTGGAACAAAGTGTCTCAGAGGCACAGGCTGAGCTGAAATCAAAGATTGGTTTTGTGTGAAGGCACAAAATGTCCAGAACTGTAAGAGAAAAAAGCTAAAAGCACAAGAGTTTTGGAAGAGATCCAATTGCCCTTGCTGGGTGTGAGCCACGTGCCAGGGAGTGCCCGGCCATGGGGTTCCACTGCAGCCTCCTCCCCACCCTGGTGTGAAGGCAGACTGTGCCCCAGCAGGGACATGTCTGTGTCCCCTGGGTGCTGCTTTGCCACTGCCCTCAGGATGTGGTTTCTGGCTTCAGCAGAGTGTGAGGGAGGGCTGTGGTTGATGCTGAATCCACCGATGGGAGAAGTCACCTCCCGCATCCCCCCAGGCACTCAGTGGCACAAAACAGAAAAGGCTCTGGCTGCCCCTCAGGGGATGGACCAGCACGGGTCAGGGAGCAGGTCCTGGTGCTCTGTAACAGCATTTCCCTCCACCTTGTCACCCCCAAGGACCCTTCCCCACAGCTAGGAGCCATCCATGCCTTGGGAAGGCCCAAGGGCAGAAGAAAGCCTCACCACTGCCCTTCCTCACCCTCTGCCACAGCTGGGCCCTGGGGCATCTCCTGGCCGTCAGTCTGGGGGCATTCCCTGCTCCATCGTTCCCAGGCTGGCAGCCTGTTCCAGTGGGATGCTCAGATCCCACAGCTGGTGTGCACAACATGGCTGAGGGATCTGGGCTTTCACCCAGCCCCGTTCACAGGAGGAGCTGAGGGTGAGCAAGGAGGGCCTGCCCTGAGATGGAATGATGTCTCAAACCTCTCCCGGGGCACCTTGGAAAAGAAACCTTCAGCTGCTCACCCTGCACAAGGACGGGCAGGCTTGGCTCAGGATTTAGGCACCAAGCTGCTCCCAAATCCCAAATTTTAGGCACCAAGGTGCTCCCAAATCCCAGCTAACCCTGAAGCCAGCAGCTGCAGATGTGTCTGCACTGCATTTGCTGCTGGTGCTTGTTAAAGGAGAGATACCCCAGACACTTGTGGTGGGTCAGTGTGCACAGCCCTTTCTAAAAGAAGCTGATATTTATGTAGTCAATTATCATAAACAGATTTCTCTTATTTTCTACCATAAGGCAGTGGAATTGAAAATTTAGTTTCCTGAGACAGGTAAACAGAAGTGATTTAATGTTTCAATCCCAGAGCCCCAAACAAGATATAATTGTGACTTGGACAAGGTGTGGCAATTCGATTTAATGTGGGGAAGAATGTGATGTTTAATGGAAGGGGAATGAGGGGATGCAGAGTGTGCAAATAAACCACAAACAAAATTAGCCACAGGAATCTGGAACACAGGGTGCAAACCTCTCCCCAAAGCCTGACACCAATCATGGCAGAGAAGGAGATGGGATCTGCAGGAAAGGCTCCTCAAAGGGCTGCAGCAGCCTCAGTGCCTGAGCTGCCATTCAGAGCCAGCCTGGGGAGGAGAGCAGAGCAGGGGAGTGGCAGTGTTTGCCATTTCTTCATCTGCTGCTTGCTGCAGAGACACATCTGAAGGCCCTGAGAGGCCATCAATGGCAATTCAAAGAACCGTGGAGCCCTCAAGGCTGGAGAAGACCTTTGAGGTCACCAAGTCCAGCCATCAGCCCAGCAGCACCGCCGTGCTCACCACTGAACCACGGCCTCAGTGCCACATCCAGATGGCTTCTGGGCACTTCCAGGGTACTTTGGCTCAGTTATTGCTGACACCACTAAGGCTGAGGGTTCAGTCCCTAGACAGGACATTTATTTAAGAGTTGGACTCAATGATCCTTGAGGGCGCTTCCAGCTGGGAATATTCTGTCAGCCTGTGGTTGGTGACTCCACCTCTGCTCGGGGCAGGCTGCTCTGGTGCTTTACAGCCCACTGCCTGAAGAAAGCTTTCCTCATCTTCAAACCTGGCACAACCTGAGCCCAGTTCTTGTGTCTGCAGCCAAAGGTCAGGTGTGGGTCCCTGCAGAGCTGAGTTAAGTTTGTGCCTGACCCAGAAGGCTGCTCAGCATCCCTCATGTCACCTCCCGCACCCTGGGGACCACAGAACAGCCAGAGGGGGCTGATGGCTCTTTCTGACGCTGCCCTGACTTGACTTCTGGGCCTTACACTGAAGAAATCCTGCTTTAATTGTCCTTCCTGGCAATTAAAGAGCTGTTAAGGCTCGTTCATCTCTGGGGCTGGGGGCCTGCACTGACAGTGCTCAGAGGAGGAGAGTTTACAAGCCAGGCCCTACAGAGCTGAGCAGAGAATAAATAAAGCCCAGAGAAAAACAAGGCTTATTGTTTTTAACTGACTGAAGGATCTGCCAAAAGAAGGCGATTTAGAAATGTCACGCCTAATTTGAATTTTTGAATAATTCATAGTGTCTTCGTAGCAGAAAGTGATTGTTTGGTCCAAAAATAGGAGACATCCCATTAGGAGGAAGAGAAATTGCAATAGACTGGTAGCCATCAGAAATAACTGGCATGTTGCATTTCAAAGCCCTTTGTTCTGCCTGGCTTGGGTGGAACCAGAGGCTGGGCTGAAGCACTTGCATGTTAATGTTGTACCAGCCTCATTTTTTTGCAAGCAGATCCTCTGGTTTGCAATTTGGGTGAAGGATGAGCCTCCAAAATGAGGATAATATGTATTGCAAAATAACAAAGACCAGATTTTGATCGTCAAGCTGGGTATCGAGTGAAAATAACCTGAACTGAGGAAACAGTTTGTGCCTATGGTGTGCTCATCTTGAGGTAATGGCTGCAGGCTGATTAGGATTTCCTTCGAGGGTGTCTTTAAATGAAAATTACTCCCAGCATTTGAAAAAAAAAAAAAAAAAAGTAACTTGAATAATTTCTGATGCACTTTAGTATTCAGAATCTGAAATGCAAATTTATGCATAATTGTGTTTGGACAACTCTATGAGATTGCTGCTGTAGATGCTTTGAACCCTCACAGGAGACTCAAAGCATGCTTGAGTGCGCAGGCTTTAAAAATTGCTTTTCTCAAGCCTTGCTGAGAATTACATTTGCTAATTCATTTGTTTCCTGAAAGTAAAACTAGACATGATATATGATCGAGGGGGGTTGTCTTTAAATCAATTTGGCTGCTTGCACACATTCTGCCACGTTCTTACCCACGTCAAAGCACTTGCAGGAGCACAAAATCCTCCTGTTTCAGTGTCCTGCTGTGGCCAGTGCAGGACTTGTTCTTCCTGCATGGTCTGGCCATGGCTTTAGCCCAGCCCATTGATAATTCCTCTTTGTGTCCAGTTTCTCCCGAGGATGGAGATCATGATGGAGATTTTGGGAGGATGTTCCTCATATTTTAGTGTTAATTGCAAATGCTGCTTCTTCCAGCATTTAATTTAACCTTATTTGCTGTTTTAGCTTCAAACCTGTCTTAAACCCTTTGTACTCAGGATTTTCTCTATCCACCAGAAATCTGCTCTCCATGGGGAAACCCAGCAGGTTCAGACATTGTCTGCCTTTAAAACCTTGCTGCATTTAACAAATCATGCCTGGAGCAAAGGTTTAATCTTGCCTTGCACCAGTCCGTCCTGTTGGGGGATTAATATTTCCCAGGGAGGGGATTTTGGGATGGGAATCCAAAGACCTTGGGAGGGAGGGGGACTCTGAAAGTTGCACCAAGGTGTGTTTAGATTGGATATTGGGAAAAATTTGTTCATGTAAAGCATTGTCAAGCATCAGCACAGGTTGCCAAGGGCAAGTTTGGAGGGAGTCAGCATTCCTGGAAGTGCCCAGAAGCCATCTGGATGTGGCACTGAGGCCGTGGTTCAGTGGTGAGCATGGAGGTGCTGCTGGGCTGATGGCTGGACTTGGTGACCTCAAAGGTCTTCTCCAGCCTTGAGGGCTCCACGGTTCTTTGAATTGCCATTGATGGCCTCTCAGGGCCTTCAGATGTGTCTCTGCAGCAAGCAGCAGATGAAGAAATGGCAAACACTGCCACTCCCCTGCTCTGCTCTCCTCCCCAGGCTGGCTCTGAATGGCAGCTCAGGCACTGAGGCTGCTGCAGCCCTTTGAGGAGCCTTTCCTGCAGATCTCATCTCCTTCTCTGCCATGATTGGTGTCAGGCTTTGGGGAGAGGTTTGCACCCTGTGTTCCAGATTCCTGTGGTTAATTTTGTTTGTGGTTTATTTGCACACTCTGCATCCCCTCATTCCCCTTCCATTAAATATCACATTCTTCCCCACATTAAATCGAATTGCCACACCTTGTCCCAGTCACAGTTGTAGGGCTGGACTTGGTGATATTAAAGGTCTTTTTCAGCTGTCAGTGTGAGCCACAGGGCATGGTCAGCATGGGAACAAACTGCAGAGATCTTTAACTGGACTGGACTCTGACAAGCATTGCTAAACAACTCTGGGGGTTGCTTTAAGAAGATTTCAACTTTTGCTAAAGCTTCATAGATTCTTGTGGCCCCAGCAAAGGGCACCTCTGCTGACCTCACGGCTGGAGGCACTGAAGGCCTGGGAAAGAACAGTTGGAATCTTTTAATGTGAATAGACTGACCCAATTCCTTCCCTCTTGTTCTCAGCACTGGCTCAACTGATTTCAGTTAATCTTTCCAAAAACACTTAGCCCGAGGCAAAGAGAAATTGTAAATCAGATACATTTTAGCCAAATGATAAGGGAACAAAAGGAAGTGTTTATAATGGAGAGCAGTGACATTATCTGTGGGTCTCCAAAGTGCTGGGGGTGTTGTACCCCTCCAGCTGAGCACAGAGCGTGCAGAGATTTGAATTGTGGAGATCATTCCATGCCAGGGAAGCTGAGCTGGCATTTGCAGGTTTTCTCTTTGTGTCCTGCTTGGCTTGAGTGAGGCAGAATCACAGAGGAGTTGGTCAGGACATTGTCTGGTCCAACCCCATCCTGAGCAGGGACAGGCAGAGCAGATTGTTCTGGACCATGCCCTGGTGAGTTTTGAACTTTTCCGGGAATGGAGACTCCACGGCCTCTGTGGACAACCTGTTCCAGTGTTCAGCCACCCTCATTTCTGTGGAAAGTCCTGGAATTCAGCTCTTCTGGCAGAACAGATACAGGTTTCTAAAAGCTTTAAAACTAATTAATTACTGCACAAAGGAAAAGTCAAACATCTTTCTTTATCTCACTTGGCTGAATCATATCTTACTTTGTTGTGCTCCTTCCCTGCTGTGGAAGGAGCTGTGATTACATTTGCAGACAACACGTGAAGACAAAAAGAAAATCTTGCACTGCAAAGCAGCAAGTGAAGGGAGGAGTGAGGGGAAGTGGAGGAGAGGAGGGGGATAGGACTTAACAAAACAAATATTTGGTCAGTTTTAGAGCAGATCATCATAAACTCCAATACTCCTGGCAGGGAGTGGGAACAGCTTTACACCCCTGAAAATCTGCCAGTCCATGAGAGAAAACAGAAAACCACCAGGACAACCACTGCTGCCACTGTCACACAGCTTTTCCTCCCAGTGGTATTTTTGCAGCAGGATGCAGGAATATGCAGTAGAAAATGTGCAGGAAAACCCCAAACTCATGAAGTCACCCACGGTAGGTGGGCAGCAGTGACTGTGTGGGGTGCTGTGCTCCTCCTCGTGTCCTGGCCCAGCTCTGCTCCCAGGCAGGCTCTGCTGGGCGGTTGTCAGTGCTGACCTTTCTCACCAGGGGGAACTGACCATGACCAGCGACATGGAGGCCTTGCAGAACTCCCTCTTCTTGGACAAGGTGCCCGAATCCTGGCTGAAGAGATCTTACCCCTCCACGGCCAGCCTGGGCTCGTGGTTTGCTGACCTCCTGGCCCGCATCAGCGAGCTCGAAGCCTGGACCAGGGACTTCTCCTTACCCTCCACACTGTGGCTTGGAGGGTTCTTCAACCCACAGTCCATCCTGACGGCCGTCATGCAGAGCACGGCCCGCAAGAACAAGTGGCCCCTGGACAAGATGACATTGCAGTGTGACGTGACAAAGAAGAGCAGAGAGGATTTTGCCAGTGCTCCTCGTGAAGGAGCCTATGTCCACGGTCTGTTCATGGAGGGAGCACGCTGGGACACTCAGGTGAGCTCTGCAAGGCTCTGGGGTTGAGGGAGAAGCCACAGGTGTGACCTTGCAATTCAGATCTAACTCTCCACTTCTTTGTCATCTCCCTCTCTGCAATGGTTTTCATGAAGGATAGGAAATTAGGGATTATTGAATCAGGGATTAAAGCTGTGACCTCCATGGTGGATGCCATTTCATCACATATCCTTGGGGAGTTCAAAGCTCCAGGCTGTTTTTTGCTCTGGAAATGGCCTGAATTTGGTCTGGGAAGCCACAGGCAGTTGGGAACATTGGCAAAGGCTCTGCTGGAAGATCACAACAAGGATCTCAGTGGCTCAGGTCAAATCTCTGCCAGCCCTGTCCATCTCCCCACTGTTCCCTGGCTGTTCCCTTCTCCAAGCCTCTGGTGTGGCTGCCACACAGAACCCTTGGGAGATCACAGCCCCTACCACAGGGAGCCCTGGATTTCTGCTGCCCTAAAAACCTGACAGAAATCAGCTGGACACACCAGATCAGAGAGTGTTTTTAAATATTCCCAGTCCTGCATACCAAATTCTCCATTTAAGAACATTCCAGTGCCTGCTGTGATGTTTTCTTTGCCACTGTTACTAGAAATTGAGTTCTGCCTGTGTTTTACCCATCTCCAGGTAATGCTGGGAGTGGAGTGAGAGGTTTTGGTGGTGCAAAGCTGGAAATCTTTGGGAAACACTTGGCTTCTCCTCTCTGCTTCCCTCAAATAGCTGGTGTGGGTGATTGCAAACCACAATGGGATCTGTCTTCAGAGACCATCCCAACTCCAGTAAATCTGTTTTTCTGATTACATTTTCCTTGTGATTGAAAGATACTGAGCAATTATGTTTATGAAGCCGTTCATAATCTCTGGGTATCATGCTTCAATTTATTTCAGAAAGGAAAAGGATATTTTTATGGGTTGCTGCTCACACTGAAATATTTCTACCTAGTGGAACTATTCATTTTACCTATAATCCAGTGAGTATCAGTGTGCATTAATGGATGCAGGAGTTTTAAAACAGGTGCACAGCTCTTTTGGGTTGTACTCCTTCCAAATTAATCCTCTGATAAAAATGGCAGGCCACATTTAAGAAGAATTCCTCTGGGGAACACCTCCACTTTTAAAAGAATATTTCACATTTAGGTTGTGCCTCCAAAAAAGGAAAGAGTCCTTCTATGTTCTGTTACTCACATTTTTCTATTTATTTAAACATTTATGTTTGCCCTTGGGTGTTATAAATTTATAAAACATTCATTACAAAACAGCAGGCAGCTATTAGATGAAATGAAACTAAGCAGATTATTTTGGGTGCAAATGATCTCTTGCTGCAGCCCTGTTAAAGTCACTGGGACTCAGTGACAGAAGATGCTGTGGCTGGGGACACTTGGAGACATTTTCTCTCATGCTGCTGACTGATTCTTGGCTTTCTTTCTCTTTGCAATCAGAGTTTGATGCCAGGAGTGTGCCCTGCCCCTCCCCGAGGGGATTGGAGCGTGATGGGAGAAGGGCAGGGCTGGGGTTTGTACCAGGGGTGCTCCATGGAGCTTTGGTAGCTGTGGACAGCACAGCCCCTGCCGTGGAGCCACAGGACCCCAGACTGGATTGGGCTGGAAGGGACCTTAAAGTTCAACTCATTCCACCCCACCACGGGCAGGGACACCTCCCGCTGTCCCAGGCTGCTCCAAGCCCCGTCCAGCCTGGCCTTGGACACCTCCAGGGATGGGGCAGCCACAGGGCAGGGCCTCACCACCCTCACAGGGAAGGATTTTTCGTTCCCCTTGTCCATTTGAAGCCACTGAGCCCATCCATCACTAGGGAACCACCTTGGGGTGCTCCCTGCTGGCTCCGTGTCCCCGTTCCCTGCCACAGGTGACTCCATCCCAAAGGCAGCCAGGGGTACCTGGGCAAGCTGACCCCAAAGGGGCTGTGGTGTGAGGAGCCTGGCTGGGACCACCTCAGGTGGGTCACAGGGTCTGGGTTGGGCCCGTCTGTCACCAGCCCTGCTTTGTGACAGCTCTTTGTGCCCTCAGCCCTGGTGACACGTGGCACTGCCACACGGCCACTCTCAGCTTGCCTGCTGGGAATCTGGGACAAGCAGAAGTGAAGGATCCTTTAGGATCTGAGCTCTCCAGGCACAGAATGGTGTTTTTGCACCACGAGTGCTGTGCTGCTAGTCAGGAAGAATTGCTTTCAGAGCAGAATTAATTTCTGATGATGAGAGCGATAAAAAATGCAAATGAGAATCAGCCCAGACATAACAAAATGGTATCTTACATAGAGGTACCTCAGGAAGATTTCAGCTCTTGTTAACCCAGAAACAGGTAGAATATCTCTTGGAAATTTCATTTGAAGTATTCTCAGCAGTAAAAAAAAAAAAAATAGAAAGAAAAAGACCTGATTAAAACCCAGTCTCAGAAATGAAAGGTGTGGATTTAAGAAGAGTGCATAATAATGTTTCATAAATAGCTACTTTGCAAGGTATTATACGAAATATGTAATGTTTGTTCAGCACGTTGGAAATATAAAATCCTAAATGAGAGTTGGATTTATCATGGCTGAGCATAACAGATGGCATTAGTACAATTAAACTGAGGTGTGTGGCAAGAAGGATGATTTTTCTTCGCTCATTTGCAGAACTAAATAAACTACTGGAGAGGTTGAATCTCACCCCACAACTCTGATCCGAGAGCATTTGGAATAATGATGATATGTGAAGCTCAGCTGCAGTGAGAGGCAGCTTCTTTAGTGCTGAAAAGTTTCGTTCCCATTTCCCTATTTGTTTTCATTTGGTCTCTGTAGCCTCCATTAGACAATTTTCCCTGGAAATGGATTGATGTGCAGGGTAGTTTATTGTCAGGAAGAGAGAAAGAAATACCAGAGAGACCCAAATTAGAGAAACAAACTTGATTTCTTGTTGTGGCAGGGTTCTCTCCCTCTCCTGGGTTGGGCAGCCTGCTGGGCAGGGGCATTGCTTGGAGGAGAATAATGGGACTTGATATTTAATGGTGACACTCCCTCAGAAAAGTCATTTTGAATGCTCTTGGTGGCATCCATGAAAGTGGGAACGAACCTGTGGTGCCTTTTGGGGCTGTTCTCCATCCCAGTGGTTCAGGTGTCCACCCTCGCTCCCACCACGAGCAGCACCTCCCACAGGGTGGTTCTGGTCTGAAAATACTCTGAGAAAGAGATGCATGACAATAATCCCAGAGTCACTGAGGCTGGAGAAGATCCCCCAGCCTGTCCAGGCCAAGCTGTGCCCCATCCCCACCTTGTCCCCAGCCCAGAGCTCTGAGTGCCACCTCCAGGAGTTCTTTGGACACCTCCAGGGGTGGGCACTGCAAACTTCCCTGGGCAGCCCCTGGCAATGTTTAATCATCCTTTCAGCTAAGAAATGTCCAGCCTGAGCCTGCCCTGGCACAGCTTGAGGCCATTTCCTCTTGACCTGTCCCTGTTCCCTGGCAATAGGACAAGAGGAAATTACCTCAAGCTGCACCTCAGTAGAAACCAGGACAAGAGAAGTGGAACTTTGTTCAGAATATGGCTGCACAGGGCCAGGGACACTGTTCCCACACCAAGTCCAGCTCAGATGTGAGGGTTTGAGTATCTGGTGAGAGGGCAGGCAGCTGGACCCTTGAGATGATCTATGCTGGGGAGGGTTGTGGTGAGACAGGGAGCTCTTGGATCCAGACCCTCCTTCCTCAAAGAGACTCATCCAGCCCCTTGACCCTGGAGAAGCTGTTTGCACCTCCCCAGCAGGAGCAGCTGGGATAAAGATCAAGGGAGGTACATCAGGGAGCAGCTGATGGACACCTTGGAGATCTGACCGAGACTTTGTCCCCTTCTCTCTGCAGGCCGGGACAATCACGGACGCCAGGCTCAAGGAGCTCACCTCAGCCATGCCTGTCGTGTTCATCAAGGCCATTCCTGACGACAAGCAGGACACCCGGGGCTTGTACCCGTGTCCTCTGTACAAAACACGCCAGAGAGGACCAACCTATGTGTGGACTTTTAACCTCAAAACGAAGGAAAGCCCCTCCAAGTGGGTGCTGGCTGGTGTGGCCTTGCTGCTGCAGACCTAAGGCCTGGTCTGCAAATCCCTCACAATGATTTTGCAACACAATTTAAATAATTAAATGCTGAGATTAATCCAAGTTAGGTTCCCAGGACTGTCCCTGTGTCCTGGGGCTGTGACCCAGGTAGGGGCTGTGAGGAGGTGACAGAGGGACACAGGCCAGGTTCCTGGCTGTAAATCAATATCCTGTCATTCCTACATGGCTGCACTGGAAGATCCCAGCCCAGAGCCTGATATACCACACCCAGAGAGTGCTAAACTCAAATCTAATCTTCATTTCTTTTCATCATCCAAAGTAGGTTTAAAATCAGTAGTTTAAAATCAGTAGCCTTCTCCAAAATACTTGAATAGTCCAGTGACTTGTGAAATTCTCCAGGATTTATTCAGAATCCTTTCCCTCAGTGAGTGTTTCTTTGTCGTGTGTGTAATGTTGAAAGCTGGGAGGTGAGCAGATACTGTGGTTATAAGCTGTGTCTTGCCAACACTCCTTAGCAAAGTAAATCTTAGAAACATTGAAAGTGGTGTTAATATCCAGTGTGCCTAATGGAATCAATAGTGAAGGTGCAGCACAGGGGTGATTTAAGAGGAATATATTGTGATGATAGATATTTACTGATACAAGGAATTGTTCCTGGAGTAGTCTCTGGAAGCTGCAGGATTGCTCAGGGTGAGGAGAGCACCTGTGTGGGACACTGGGAGTTTCATTCCCGCTGGAATGGGACAGCAGTGAGAAGTGAAGTGTTCCTGGTGCAGAGAGCACAGAGTGGGTGCTGTGTCACATCTGGGAATTCCAAACACAGAAAGCTCTCAAGGTCTTGTAAATACAAACTCAGATATAGACATGGACACAGGGTTTGACTTGAGGCCTTGAAGAAAGCTTCCAGACTTAGAATCATAAGAATATGAGTTTAAATAGAGTTTATTGAGTTTAAATTGAGTTAAATAAATAGAGTTTATTTATGAGTTTAAATCAGGTTAGGTTGTAGAAAATTTTAAGGTTTTAAAGTTAAGGGATAGAAGTGATAAAGATAAGTTTAAGGTATAACAAGTAGTTTTGTGTGTCATTATATGATTGGTTAAGAAAGTCCACACTGAGACAAAGATGTATAAAACAAAATAATTAAATATTGGTGTAAAAGGAAAAACATTCTTATGTAACATTAGTTTATTGTCTAAATAACCTTTAAAAGACCTTGTGACCTGTAGTCTTGTGACCACTGACTGAGAACACCTGTGAATAAGGTGAAGATGCACTTGCTCCTTCCTGAGACTGTAGAAGAAAAATCATAAATCATGCTTTGAAATGTCTTTAAGTGCTCCTGTCTCTCTCCCAAAATCCCAATAACGTGGAGTTGGGAATGGCAGGAGCTGGGCTGATTCCTGAGGAAATGGGGCTTTTCCTGGGGAAAGCTCTCTGTGCTTGGAGGCTCACACAGGCCCTGCCTCTGGGTGACATTTGCTGGTCCTCTCCTCATCCTCCCGGCCCTCACCACACCAGCAGCCCTGGGTTTTCACCTGGGGCTTCGCTGCCATCTCTGAGCTGGTGGCAGGTCCTGGGGAGCCTGGCAGGAGGGAGGGGAAGGTGCTGGGGTGCAGAGGCTTGGCTCAGTGGTATCAGCACCGATGAGCACTCCCAAACCCTCCCACCCTGACCCATTACCCCTCCCGGGCAGATTTGGGTCTCCAGCAGGGACTGTGACCCTCCTTTGGGACACCACAAACCCTCTCATCTGCAAAAACCCCCAAAGTCAAGGAGCACCTCGGCAAACTCCGCTCATCTGGAGGGGTCCCCACCTGCCAGCTCCAGCCCTGAATGGGCTCAGGTGCTCAGCACAAGCTGGGGAATGGGGAGAATCACCAGCCAGTGCTGCTCCTTGACTTGGGGGCTTTGAGATGGAATTCTCCTAGCAGACAGAAATCCAGGAAGCAGCAGCAGCACTGGTGGCCCCCTCTGAGCACTGTCCTGCTCATGCCTGGCAGCGTCTGGGAGCACCATTCACTCATGGCTCTGCCTGTCAAACTGCCTTCACCTCAACCCAGGAGTTTTCACACTTTTACCCTCTGGGATGGAGGGAGCTGGGAGTGCGGGGGGCTTGGCTGCTGCTGGGGTTAAACCAGGACCAACAGCATTTCTGTGGGCATTTCTGTGTTTTCTCAGAGCCTCATCTCAGACTGAGGGGTTTTATGGGTGGCTTTGGCACATGACAGAGGATATGATCAACTCTCTGCCAGCACAGGGCTCAGCTTGCTCCCACTGAGTCATCCAGGAGGATCAAGTCCTCAGGCTTTGCAGGAGATCCACAGGAACTCTCCTGGCCTGAGCAGCACAGCAGTTCTCTTCCTGCAGGAATGAGAACATCCAAAATCCCTGTCCTTACAGCCCTGGAGAATGACAAACTTCTGGATGAAGGTAAGGAGGGAAAACTCCCTCATAAGAACTTTGTTTAATTGCTAGGCACTGTCTCCAAGGCACAGCCCCAAAAAATTAATGATGAAGGAACTAGTTATGGCTTAGCAAAAGCCGTCTGCAAATATCTAATGGAAGGGAGAGAGATGTCTTAAGTTGGCTTTTTTAAATTGCCTCTAAGCCATAAATGAGGTAACAGAGTCTGTAGAGTATCCCACATAATGAGCACCTGCTAGAAGAGGCCTGTTAGCTGGGGAAAGCTTTGCTATTAAATTAAATCCCTCCCAATTTAAATTAAAACCTGCCAATTAGACATGAAATGCAAACTGGTCACTTCCCACAGCTTTGTGAAGCTGGGCACATTAAATTCTCTGTGTATCTCACCATGTAGGAGGTTCAGATGCATAAACAGAGCACTGCTGAATTAAACACAAAAGAGAAGGACCGGAAGTAAATTCATTGTGCTGCAGATAATCCATGGGTTATGCTGGATTAATCATGCTGGATTCACCCTTCACTGGGACATCTTCAAGGCTTCCTTTACCAGAGGGGCCCTTCTGGCTCTGCACAAGTCCCTGGCAGGAGGGGACAGCCGGGGGGGTCGGGCTCTGCTCCCAGGGAACAGGGACAGGAGGAGAGGGAACGGCCTCAGGCTGGGCCAGGGGAGGCTCAGGGGGGACAGCAGCAGGAATTTCCCCATGGAAAGGGAGCTCAGGCCTTGGAAATGCCCAGGGAGGTTTGCAGTGCCCATCCCTGGAGGTGTCCATGGAATTCCTGGAGGTGGCACTCAGAGCTCTGGGCTGGGGACAGGGTGGGGGATGGGGCACAGCTGGGACTCAATGGTCTTTGAGATCTTTTCCAACCTCAGTGATGCTGTTCGTGATTCCATGTGATTCTCAGTGCCCTAGATGTGGGATTTCCTGCCATTCTGGAGACTTTTACTGTCCTAAACTTCATTCTTCTTCTCTTTTAAAACCTTTCCTCCTTGCCCCAGCGTACCAGGGCCTCTCTCTGCTCCATGTTGCCCTCCAAGATGTCCCTGTACATCCAGGAAAGGAGAAGCTCAGTAACTCCCCAGGCACTGCCTCCTCTTTGCAGAGCCTCAGCCTGAGCTGTTCTCTTGTCAGCTGAAGAAGAATGGTCTGTTGACAACAAAATGGATCCGATTGTTTTATTATATATATCTCCCTGCATAATTCACCAGTTGGGCAGGCAGGGTAGTGGGGAGATATTTATAGATACTAGAAATGTCACCAGGGTGCTCATTCTTCATCCTTTGAAAATCATCACAGGAAAGAGTTGGCTGCAAAATGCTACAAGAGGACGGTGAATAATTTGATGCTTTAAGGGGTGGAAAAAAATGTGACAGGCGTGAGATTTTCCAGCCATATCTGCCCAAACCAGGCAATTAAATCCAGCTGGACAGGCTTTTTATTAGGAATGATTCATTTGTCAAAGGTCAACGTTTTCTGTCCATGAGCTCTTGGAGACAGCTGCCCACTTGGCACTGCCAGATGCACCTTCCTCTGCTCTCATGGGGAGAAGGATCCCAGCACAGGCAGGAGCTGGAGCTGCTGGGGAGAGCCCAGAGGAGGCTCCAGGGTGAGCAGAGGGATGGAGCAGCTCTGCTGGCAGGAAAGGCTGGGAGAGCTGGGAATGTTCACCTGGACAGGAGAAGCTTTGGGGTGACCTCGCTGTGATCTTCCAAGACCTGAAGGAGCTGCAGGAAACACGGAGAGAGACAATTCCCAAAGGATGGAGGGACAGGACACAGGGAGTGGCTCCCAGTGCCAGAGGGCAGGAATGGATGGGATATTGGGCAGGAATTGTTCCTGGCAGGGTGGGCAGGCACAGGGTGCCCAGAGCAGCTGGGGCTGCCCCTGGATCCCTGGCAGTGCCCCAGGCCAGGCTGGACATTGGGGCTGGGAGCAGCCTGGGACAGGGGAAGGTGTCCCTGCTGTGGCAGGAGTGGGATGTGCTTAAAAATCCCTTCCAACCCAAACCATTCTGGGATTCTGGGATTTTTGGGCAGTTTGGCAACAGGGAACATGTGTCTGCTCACTTTTGCATGCAGCTGGAGCCCCTGGGCAGTGACTTTGCCATCACTGGAACACGTCTCACAAGGCCATGGCCCAGGCCCATCCCTGAGGGTGCTCTCTGCCCCACAGCCCCCTCCACCCTTCACCAACGTCACCACTCAGCTCCCCAGGCCTGCTGAGCCCCAGCCCCTCCTTCACCACCCCCAGCTGAGCAAACAAGGTTTTCCGCAATCAGGTCGGTGTTTCTGGGGATCCCAGCCTGGCCCTCAGCCTTCCTCTGCCTCCGTGGAGTGCTTTGGGCCTGACTCCTCAAAAGGTCTGTGGACAATTGGTTAACTCCAGTTTGGTGACATTTTCCAAAGAGATGAAAGCGAGAGAAGGAAAATTGTGCTATTGAACACTTAATGTCAGGTAAAATTGACTGAACTCTCCCAGGACAGAGAAATGGCTTTTCCACAGCCTGGGAATGTTGTACCTGCTGCAAATTATAATTGGCAGAAGAGCACAGTTCAAAGTGGAGTCTTCACAAATGCTTTGTAGTGGTGTCCCATATTTTGGGGTTAAGCAGCTCCATTTTACTGCAGCTGCTGCTCACAGAGCAGAGGAAAATGAGGAGCAGGCACATAAAGGAGAGCCTGGTGGCTGGGCAGGAGATTGGCCCCACCAGGGCAAATTAATTGCAGCTATTCCTGGGTGCTGGCCATGCCCAGGGATGCAAATTCTGCCGGTGTGGTTGCTCAAGTGTTTACAGCACAAAAGTAGCTGTAACATATCAGCAAGATGCATTTGTTTTATAACGTGGCATTAATACATTTAATTAGCAATGGCTTATTAGATTCATGTCTGTTATTATGCATTGTTTTTTAAATGACTGTAATTGCCCAAACAAATCTACGAATGTATTTACCTTGTTCGTGGCTGTGAGCCTCATTTAAAAAGCTTTTAAGCTCTACAAAATGTTTATGGAGTTATAAGGAGCCCCTCTAATTGGAGTGCTGGTGTTCCTGTTAGTGGGGAGGGTGATTTGAGGCTGGAAATCCCTTGTGCAAAGGCCTTGAAACCCACTTATGTGTGCAAACTTTGGGGTTCACTTCAAGGAAACTCCTAAAACATTCATTTTGATTAGTGTCAGAAGCCACGAGGCAAAATCCTGAGCCCAGATTTGGTATTTTGGTTGCTGAGAATCCACTGGGAGCTGGGATGAGGGAGCTGTGAGAGCCCCAGTGCCTGAACCCCTCTGGGAAGGGCTGGTTCAGCACTGCAGCCTCACTGGGAAATGCTGCCTTGGAAAGAACAGAATATTTGTAGCACTGTGGGAGTTGTGTTGAAAGCCACACGAGGAAAAGAGGCTCATGTCCATGAGGGAAGTTTTGTCCAGGTCAGCAGCCCTAGAGACCCTGGCACCTTCAGGGCATTTTCACAATAATCACACAGAATCACAGAATTACAGAATGCTGGAGGAGAGGGAGAGGGAGAGGGAGAGGGAGAGGGAGAGGAAGAGGGAGAGGGAGAGGGAGAGGGAGAGGGAGAGGGAGAGGGAGAGGGAGAGGGAGAGGGAGAGGGAGAGGGAGAGGAGCTGGGGGCCTCCTGAGATCAGCCCTCACTTCCCAGCACAAAAAGGCAGCACACAGGACACGAGGGAATGGGAAAGTGGATCTGATTACAGGGAGAAAGATGTCAGTGCTGGAAATTCATTATCTGCTCTTCAAAAGGAGCAAGTTCTCCAAATTAATGATAATTAGGAATAGAAAATTGTAGAGGGGGAAATGAAAATGAACAAAAGTGAAACATTCTCTAAAGAAAGGTATTGGGAAGTAAAAAAGCCACAAGCAGAGAGGCAGTTCTGACTAAAAGCCTGGAGGGTGGATGGTGTTAGCAACTGCAAATAAAATTGAATGGAGAACAACTGAAAAGGGGGAAAAAAAGAGTTCTTCACAAAGCAGAGCTGGAAGATGTTGGAAATTGCTAAGGGAAGCTGAGAACAGTGGGAGAGAGCCTGTATCAGGAAAAATTGCAGTCCTGGGATTCCTTCCCAGTGGGTCAGGTCCCACCATGGCACATGCTCAGCCCTTGAACACCTGGGAATTTCCAAAGCCCCCAGATGAAAAGACAACAAGGGATGGCCAAATTGGATGAGGAGAACGTGAATGAAAGGCCACGTGGAATCCCTCTAATGCTGGATTAAAGGCCAGCAAGGCAATTGCTGCCAGACTTTGAGGCTTTGTAGGATTTGGGTCTTGTCAAACAAAAGATGCAATTCCAGGTTGGGCTGGTAACTGCAAAATGGGCTTAGTCCAGGAGAGGCATTTCATTTAATAATGCATCATATGCTAATTACAAATAAAATATATGAATAGAAATATGAAACTATAAAGGAAATAAAACTTCCCTTTGGGAAATGCAGAAGGAGTGGGTGAGGATGGCTGTCTGACAGATACTGGGAGGAGGGACTCAGTCAGGGATGGTGGCCTGCTGTGCTCTCCCAGTGGAAGGGGATCTGAGTGCTGCTGCCAGCACATCTACCTGGCTGAGCTGGGAAAAGCTGTTCAGAGCTCAGCAGTGAGCTGGGAACACCTCTTTATTTATTTTTTTGATGGGATTCCTGGAGCCCAGCCCTGCTCCAGGGCTGCTGTGCAGCCCCGTGTTTCGTTAATGGCTCAGAGTAGAGCTGGGAGCTCCCATCCCTGCAGGCACAGGGACAGCTGAGAGATTGTCTTTGCTCCTTAATTTGAGATGTCATCATGGCAGGGCAGTTTCCAGAGACAAACCCCGTGCAGAGACACAGCCCAAAGGGGCTGTGAGTGCTTCCCCCAGTGCTCTGCCCCTCTGCTGCAGCCCAGCATCAATCAGCTCCTCAGGGAAGCTTTTGGGGCTAATTAGAGGAACCAGTCATGGGTCCATGTGGACATCACAGAGGAGCCAGCATGGCCTGGTGGTCAGCAAGCCCAGCTGCCAGCTTTGCCTGTCCACAGGTTGTGCTCCTGTCCCTGTTTGCATCAGCCAGGCCACTGTCTTCATCTGTCCCCTCTCGGGAGTCATCTGTCCCCAGCTGGTTTGGTGTGGGAACATCTGGGCTGGGTCAGGGCCAGCAGCTGCTGCTGAGCCAGGCTGGGCTGGTGGGACAGGAGGGACAGGGACCTGTGGCACGTGACAGAGCCCAGGGTCAGCCTCGCTGCTTGGTGCAGGGGGAGCAACAAGCAGCATCTCTGCAAATTAATGAGACTTTTGACTGCCAGCTGGGATCTCCTCGGCTTCAGATGACCTCTGCATCTGGGAGCAGTGCCAGGAGGCAGGAGGATGGAACAATTGATGCAGATAACAATAAAACACCTCTATTAACACTGACAAAGGATGAGAGCGAAGAAGTGCTTTGTCAGGAGCCATCTCTTCAGTGCATTGTCTGGTTTAATGTTAAGCTGTGTCTAAAGAATAGGCTGGGACCGCTGTGAGTGAGAGCTTCCCCCCAGCCATCACCTTTGCTGGTTCATCCATGGCCTGGGGATGAGCTGATCACAGCATGACAACCACAAGGGTTCCTCCAAACATTCCTTGTGGCCCATCCTCAAATCCATGCTGAGCCCTTTCCAGCTCCCCGCTGCGTTATACATGGCACATGCATAAGAAATATTCATAATTATTTTAATAATGTATGATCTCGAAGACATCATGGCCAACAAAAGGGTTGCACTGGGAAATCAAGATGCATCCAGTTCTTCCCTGGAAGAGAGAACAGCCTGAGGCATTCCATTGCCCACATCCATCTTCAAACAAGCCAGGAAGCAAATGCTTTCGGTCTCGCTGGAAAATTGTTCTGTTGGTTAAACCTGCAGCAGAAGAACCTGGGTTTCAGGGAATTGGATCAGCAAGACACAAGGAAAAGGGCAGCCCACAGAGAGATCTTCCAAAGGCCCATTTGTACTGGGAAGGAGCAGGACATGTGCTGGCTGACAGGTCCAGAGGAGGGCCTGGCTTGCTGGGAGGTGCAGAGCTGCCAGGAAATGGGTGCAGACCACGTGTAAAGCCCTAGAGAGGATTATGGTGCTTCCCCAGGTCGTTGCTGCACTTGGTTACTGCACCTGGGTACTGTGTGTACTTAAATATTCCTGTGGAATATTTCAGATTCCACAGGAAATCAACCTCCCCTTGGAAAGAGTGGTCAGAACAACATGTGAAGGTTGTTCAGCTCAGCTGGAGTTGAAGCAGGAGCATCTCTCTCTGCAAGACCTGTTGGGGAGCTGGGGATGCTCTGGAGCTGCTCCAGGGAGCAGCGTGGTGGGCGAAACCATGCTGGACCAAGGACACAACTTAGACAAAAGAGAAACCTTTAAATAACTAAGAGTGGGAGAGTTTATTAGTTCCATGGGTGCTTGTTCCTATATCATCCTTCCTGAAAAAGATCTGCATATTTTTTTCCCATTCTGAATATGCCTGGCTTCAGCTCCCAAGCCCTGCTCCTGTTGCTTTTCCCAGTTTATTGAGGAGCCTTTCAGATCTTGGTGTTTTTCCACATTCAGCTGTTCTGTGTTGTGAGCACATTGTCTTTCAAGTGTCTCCTCAATTAGCTAAACAGGTTGAGGTTTTAAATCCTTCACTTGGAAGTGTTCTCTTCCACCCTCAAATCATTTTTATGGCTCTTTTTTTGCATTCTTTCCCTTTCTATCATCCCTCTAATGTGTGTGGATGGCCTCAGCCCATCATCCCCAGGGGCTGGAGTCACCTCTGTGCCCTGGGCCTCTCCTCTCTTGGAACATCTCAGAGCAGTGTTGGCCTCCTTGCTGCTGACTCACGTTGAGTTACAGCACTGCTCTGACCCCCAAATCCAGGTCAGTGCTGGCACTTTGGGGAGCAGCTTTGAGCAGGGCTGCATCAGCTGCAGAGCCCTGCCAGAGCCCTCTGCAAGAGCACCAGGGAGCGTGACCGGAACTGGAAAAACCCATGGGAGATGTAAATTGGATCTTTCCTGTGCTCACCACCTTTGAGAAGAGTTGCTCTGGGTTTATCTCCGTGTGCTGTTACCCCTCTGCTTGGCAGGGCAGGAGTGTCACAGCCCCCCGAGGTTGGCACTGCCAGCCTCAGTGGGGCCGAGCGTGGGACAAAGCTGTCACCACCCCCAGAGCACCCTCCAGGCTTCTGCAGGATGACACAAACCCCAAAACAACCCTGCCACAGCCCCATAAAACCCCACAATCCTCCAAAGGAGCAGAATTGGAAAGCACCATCTGAGGGCTCATCATCGACAAGGAACATTGAGACCCCTTCCTGCCCAAAAGGCAAAATTCCCTGTGAATTCTACAAAGGTGCCTTTGTCTCTGGAAACTGCCCTGCCATGATGACTTATCTCAAATTAAGGAGCAAAGACAATCTCTCAGCTGTCCCTGTGCCTGCAGGGATGGGAGCTCTCAGCTCTGCTGAGCCATTGATGAAACACGGGGCTGTCCAGCAGCCCTGGAGCAGGGCTGGGCTCCAGGAATCCCATCAAAAAAAGAGGTGTTCCCAGCTCACTGCTGAGCTCTGAGCACCTTTCCTCACAGCAGGGCTCTCCTCAGCTCAGCCCTGGCTGCTGAGGAGGACAGAGGACAAGGCACAGCCTGTACAGTCCTTCCCTGTTTTTATCCAGGTCAATTGACTGGACACTCCCTGGGCAGGGATGTGGCTCTGCAAGGAGAGCAGAGTGGGAGGGAAGCAGGCTGGAAGGACAGAAGGTGCCTCTCCCATGGTTTTGTCCTACCTTGGGAATCACTGTCCCCTCCCCACTCAAACGGGAGTGGGATGATGAACTTCCTTTTAAAAGGAGCCTCATAGCACTTGGGCTTTGGAGTGTTCCTGGGAATTTGATTCACATCTTAGTACAAATTACCCAGGAGAAAAACCTGGCTTCATCAGCTTCATCTGAGGACAACTTCAGTGGTGCCCAGGTGTGCCTGGAATGTGTCCTGTCTGTGTCAGCACCAGCCTGAGCTTCCAGAGGGGAAATTATCATTCCCACATCAGCACCACTGCCTGAGTATCCCCTGCCAAAACCCCTCATCCGCTGGTTTAGGGCTCCTCTGGTCCAAAGAGCCCTTCTGCAAGGGCAGTGCCAGCTCTGAGACCCAGCAAACTTCCCACACCTGTGGCTGGTGGGGAGATGCAGCCACCGTGTCCTGGAGAGCAGGACAGGCTCTTCAGGCTTGGGGGCACACCTGGATGTGGGGACACATCCAGATGTGGTGCCTGCGTGTTTTGGCCATGTAGTGGGTTTTTTAATTGCAAAGCAAGGAGCTGAGACAATGAGAAATTGTCCTGTTTTACATGGAGAGCCTTTGGATTCCAGCACAGAAAACCTTTGAATTCCAATGCACCAGAGCCCAGACAGTGAGTAATAGGCTCTTCAACAGGTGCTAACTTGAATTTACCTTGGGAAAAATACGTGCAGTGGAAGGCAATTAGTCAGATAATCCAACATTTGACTAAATCTGTTTCTTGAACTCTTTGATCTCCTCAATTAGCTGCTACCAGGTTGCCTCAGAAAAATACCTTCAAACATCACTGGGGTGGGTGAAAACCATGAATTAGCAGTCCCAGGGCTCAGAGCTGGGCCAGGAAGGAGGGCAGCAGGTCAGACACAGCCTGGCCTGGCTGGGAGAGATGGAGAGACAGCAATGATCCACAGCAAGGATTCACTGGCCCCCAGGCTCGGGTGCAAGGGTGGCACAGAGCTGGTGGTGCTCTGGAAAGGAGCCCAGGCTGGAGGCACAGCAGAGCTGAGGGTGATGACCTCGCTGCAGTGGGCAGCCTCAGGGGGCTGTGGTAGTGCAGATTAAACCAAACTCCAGGCCAGATCTCCCTGGTGGTAAAGCTTGTCCATCACGGTTGGCTGACTGTATTTAAAGCTCTGCATGTCCTCAGGCCAACCTCACTCCAACAGGGAGACCACCCCACTGCCACCCCCAGTCCCAGGCAGTCCTCATTTGCCCACTCCATCCTTGGAGACTCTGCTAAAGCAGCTCTTCAGCCCCATGGAGGGGATGTTTCTGTGCAAACACAGCCTCGAAGAAAGCCTGGGTAAATGCCTCTTTATTCTGCTCACAGCAGGCAGCGCAATTTGTCTCTAATGAGCACTAACACGCTCTCTGCTATCACTGGGAGCAATTATTCTGGACTCACTGGCTGCCTGCAGAGCTCGGATATCCAGCTAACAGCCCGTGCCAAGCCCTGCCTCGGTGGCAGCTCCTGCTGGATGCAGTGACCAGGTCACACTGCAGGAAGAGTCAGCGGCCCAGCGTGGCACAGAACCAGGCACAGGGACTTGCTCTGTCCCCGGGTGAACAGGTCCCACCTCCTGGCAGCACCAGTGACTGGTTTGGCCGCTGCAGCTCCAGCTGTGGGTGGGCACAGGCTGCCAGACAGAGGAGACACCAGCTGGGACCCTGCTCTGGCCACTGGGCCAGTCCACAGATGGACAGTGGCTTTTGGGGTGCGGCTGCCAGCCCCTGTGGCAGGAGACATCAGCGACCCTGCAGGCTGAGGGACAGGCAGTCTGCCCTCCTCAGTTAAGAATTCTTCCTCTAAGATTTTCCTCCTCCTCCTTCATGTGTTTCTCAGCCTATTAAAAGGAGTTTTTGTGGATCCCCCAGGTCCGCAGAGGAGCGGAATCGGCAAACACCAGCTGGGGGCACATCTTCGGCAAGGGATGCTGAGACCCCTTCCTGCTCAAGAGGCAAAATTTCCTGTGAATTGTTCTTATTCTTGAGGGTGAGGCAGGACCTGGATATGGAAAGCAAGATCCTTCTGCCCGTGGTCAGGTGTGTTTCTCCATGGCCTGGGACAGGGCAGGTGAAGAACATCTGTGGTGTCCCATGGGACAGAGACACACAACTGCCCTGGCTGCAGGAGGGAGCTGTGCCTGCTCCAGCTCAAACTGAGGGCTTGAGCAGCTTCACAGCCTCTGTGGTCTTGCCTGTCCAAAACTACAGGCCTTGGGACAATCCCTGCGGGAACACTGCCTGGAGGTTCCTGGGGAGTTGCTGTGAATATTTGAGGAGCATTCTGCAAATCCAGGGCAGCATCCTCTCATTAACCCCGCAGGCAGAGCCGCAGGGTGAGTGTGGGGGTGAGCTCAGGAAAGGGCTTTCAGCCACTCAAACAACCAGGGTGAGCTCAGCAGGGCTTTCAGCCACTCAAACAACCAGGAAAGTGCTCAGAATCCAGCTTGAGATGTTTCTGTTGGGATCTTCAGATGATCTAAAGGTCAGTTCAAGCTGAATAAAAACAGTATTGGTTGGTCCAAAACCTGCTTAAAATATAAAAAGCAAGGTTTGTAAGTAAGAAAGCAATTGGAGTTCTCTCCCAAGCTGCTGTCCTCCCCCAGCTCACGAATACAAGGATATAAATCTTCACACATCCTTTTCCACAGACCAGGCAAGGGCTTCCCCTGACAATCCCTCTGTTCTCGTCAGCCCACTGCTTGAACTGGTTCTTCTGCCTCCCTCTACACTCCCCAAAGGGCACATCTAAAACTTTGTGAGAGCTTCATTTCCAGTTCTTGGTTGTGCTCTACAGAGGGATGAATACAGCAGTGAAGTTGCCTCCAGCCCTGAGCCGAGCACAGCACAACAGGTTAACACAGCCCTCCTGCCTGGCATTTTTCCTGTTAGAGAACTGCAGTCAGGGATCCAGAGAATCCTAAATTAATCTTAATATTTATAATGGGCTTCAGAAGAAGTGGAGCAGAGCAGCCCCATATCAAAGGTGGCTGCTTTAACAAGAAGGTTCCTTGCAGAAGATTCCAGAATTGAGTGCACAGTAATTGGAACAGAATGATTCTCCTGGACAGGAGTGCCCGGGTGAGCAGTGTGGGGGTTTTGTCACTAATTAGGTGTAAAAGTGTTCTCTTCTTTTCCCCAGGATTGGGATTTGGGATCAGGATTGATGAGCAGAGATGGTTTTTGTGTTTGGACTCAGGATGTTTATTTTACCTTATCTATATTACATTTTTACAGGCAGTGAGCACTTCTCCACACTAACCTAGCAAGCTACAAACAGCGACCTCGGGCTCTGGCCACAAGGTCTTTTAAGCATAAACCATCCAATTATCAAATGCCAACTAATTTATCTTTACTTTTAACCCAATAACCAAACACCTGTGTTCTGCACTGTGTGGACTTTTGTGTCCAATCACCCAATACCACCCAAATCTATGAAAAAGGAAGAAAGAACAAGACAATTTAACACCCCAGAACCTCCATCTTGTCTCTTATTCACTACTGTATCTCAAACTCTATATTTTTCACCCAGTGGCTTAACAAAATTCTGTCTAACTCACACATTCCCATTCCCAGCTTCTCCACTCAGTTTTAGAAGCCTTCTCAATGGTCTTAAGCTAAAGCCAGTGTTCTCTTGAGTGCCTGAGCACGTCAGGACAGATAAAGGGACATCTTCTGTGCCTGGGGCTCCAACAATTAGGTGCTGATTTGTAGCAGTGATATCCTGGGATTTAAAGATTCCTCAGTTTCTTCCTGTGCTGCTTTGCCTGCATTGAACTCGGTGGTGTCAGGGCAGGCAGGGCTGGGGCAGGTGTGGGATCCTGGCATTCCTGAATGCAGAGAATCTGTCCCATCTGTTTCCCAAACTTCACTCAGTGACAGTTTTCAGGAAAGATTCTGCATCAAACTGAAAAACTGGGAGCTGATGTGAGAAAAACAAGGGAGGATTGGAAGATGAAGCTGGGATTGTGCTTAAGGAGTGTTTATTAAAAAGAATGAAACTGATTTTCTGTGATTGCACATAGCTCCAAAACATTTAGGGAAGAGCAGCACAGGAGCAGTGGTGCAGCCAGAGGATCCACTCATGACTGCAGCTCACATTTATTGTGGCCCCATCTCATTTTCTGCACATCCAGACCTCTCCAGGCAGCCCTGGGCTGGGTGCTGAAGGAATTGTGCTGATTCAGGAGCAGGTTTGGGCACAGAGAAGGGAAGAGCTGCTGGCTGATGTTGGATGGGGTGGTGGGCAGGATGCTGCCCGGGAGTTCAGCTGTGTCTCCGTGCACTGAGGGATGTTCACACACAAAGGTGGTATTGATTCAGCCCCATTCCCTGCTGAAGGTAATGCCCAGCAATATCCTAATTCAGAGTGCAGCTGAGGCTTTTCCTGTAAGCCCAGAGGTGCTGTGTGATGGTAAATCTTCTAAAAATTTGTTCCTTTCATAAACCCAGCCCTTAGAAAGCACCAACACATTTGCTCTTGCCTCCCCAAGCGTCAGTTCTTTGTACAAGGAGGAAAGCACAGGCCCTTCATCTGGGTGTCTGGAGATAAACCTGCCTTTGCACAGCCTCATCCCTGCCCGTGATGAATGGCACAGAAAAGGCCTCTGGAAATGAGTCATCCCTGAGGTGTGGACAGCTGAAAAGGCATCCTTGCTCGGGACCAGGGTTGGGAATTTGTCTCTCTGCTGTGAATAGCAGGCTGGTCAGTGAGGGAGAGCAGCAATGGATGGGATTTGCTCCCCCAGAGAGCCCCCAGTCTCTGGCAGTGACAGACAGTGACTCGGGGCCTGGCCATGCAGCTGGGCTGGAAGGATGGGGAGCAGAACTTCTGCAGACACAGAAGGAGCATCAGCCCAGGCACCTCGACCCAGAACACCTAAACCCCACCATCTGAGGTCAAGGGGGTCCCCAGCAGCACTGTTGGGTTCCAGCATGTGCCTCTGCCCCCCAGACACAGCAGAGCACTCAGAGAGGGCACAGGAACAGCTCGGGCACCAGGCTCACAAGGGACTGTCCCCAGCAGAGGCTGGACATGAGCCCAGGTGTGGCCAGGTGGGAGAGGACAAGGCCACCTGGAATGTGCCAGCCCTGGGGTGGCAGCAGGGCCAGGGCAGTGCCTGTCCCCTGTGCTGGCACTGCTGGGGCACCTCCAGTGCTGGGGACAGCTCTGGGACACTCAGCACAGGAAGGACATGGAGGGGCTGGAGCGTGTCCAGGGCAGGGATGGAGCTGGGAGCAGCTGAGGGAGCTGGGAAGGGGCTCAGCCTGGAGCAAAGGAGCTCAGGGGGAACTTCTGGCTCTGCACAAGTCCCTGACAGGAGGGGACAGCCGGGGGGGTCGGGCTCTGCTGCCAGGGAACAGGGACAGAAGGAGAGGGAGCGGCCTCAGGCTGCATTAGGTTTAGGTTGGATATTAAGGAAATTCTTCATGGAATGAGTGGTCAGCTCCTGAGCTTTGTTTCGATGGCTCCAGGCACTGCCATATAACCTGAGCAGACCCAGCTCCTGAGGAGCTCTGAGGCAGCAGAGTGACCCTAAATCCTCTGAAATGCCATGAGTAGCCCTGAGCCGACTTCTGACCTGATACTGCCCTGTGCCAAGCAAGGAGAGGCAGCAAGGTGAGCAGAGGAACCTTCCTGGCCATGTCTGGGTGACAGGGACACACACTGCAGGTCACCTGTGAGGTTTGTGCCCTGCCCTCAGTCCCCTGTCCCCAGCAGCCCCGTGGTCACTGCGGAGCTGAAGCTCTTTTGGCAGCAGCTGGGCTTTGTCGGCTCTGTATTTATTCAAATAAATAAAAAAGTGCTTCCTGAAGCTGGAGGCAGAACAGAAGAGCTGCTACCTGGCATTTGGACAAGGAAAGAGGATGGGGAGCTGCATCGTATTCCCAGAGTGCTCCTGACTCACTCCGTGCCTGGCGTGAGTCACTTCCGAAGGTCTCTCCTTCCAACGTCCTCTCTGCTCTGCAGGGAATGGAAATGCTCCTGAAAGCTCTTCCAAGCCCCATTCATTATTAAATGCCTTTAAGTGTGTGACTGCCGGGGGAGAAACACCTTGTGGGCACAGATCTCTCCTCCCTGGGCAGAAAACACTCCCAGGCTTGAAGGGAGCTTCAAGTCACAGAAGGACTGGCTGAGCTGCAGGTTCTGCCTGGGAAAACAGCTGAGAGAAAGGTGGATTCCTGTTCTGAGGATTCCTGTGGCAATCAGGCAGGGTTGGCAGCCACCCAGCACCTATTGAAAGGGGCACATCCCCTGTTCTGGGTCTCCTTGACAGTTTTTTCCATGGCAGTGTGTCTGGCCCCAGCTTTCAGCAGTTGCTCCTTCTGAGCCTGGATTAAAGAGCTGTTTAAAACCACTACACTTTTCACCTCCTAAAAATGCTTATATGCAGTGACCCTGTCACCTCAGCATCTCACTTTGAATTAAAATGCTGAGCTTTGTAAAAACCTCACTGAAAAGCATTTCCCCAACTCCATTTTGAGCTGGAATGCTTTTCCACTTGGTCCTCCACATCCACCCCAGCAGCCCTGCTCTGGCTCCTGCAGGTCTGAGAGAATTGGTGGCATGAGGACATGTCCTCTCCAAAGGACCCAGCTCACCCCTGACTCAGAATTTCCCTCTTTGTTGCTCTTTGCATCCTGAACACTTTGCATCTCCTGGAACTTTTAGCAGTGACAATTTCATTGTTTCTGGATTGCTGAGCTCAGTGTTGAAAAGTGTTCGTGGCCTTGCCCTGAGTTCTGCCAAACACCTCTTGAGGTGGCACTTCAGAGGGTGAGACCCCTCTCTGAGCTCCTCCAGGCCCTCTCTGCTGCAGCCCTTTGACACCAGTTCCCTCAAGCATGTGCAGTAATAAAATTCCCCCTCAGATTATCCAGTGAAACTCACTGCACCTCCCCACCATCCTGCCAGCCCCAGTTGTAAGAACTTTAGAGAATTGATTGGAGCTTGTTTGACAAATCTGCTTTTTTTAAACCCACGCTGGCAGGTGTTAATTATCCTGTAGTCCCTAATTTCCTCATCATTTCCCAGCATCTTTCCAAGGCAGTTGGGAGCAGTTCCTTAGGTTTGGGAAACATTCCCATGTGTTTTGCTGGGGCCCAGGAAGAGTGGGGGAGCTGCTGGGAAGATGTGGCTGATGGAGTGGCCACTCTCACTTCAACAGCACCCTTGGGGCCTCCCAGCAGTTTTACTGGATTCTCCCTTTCAAGGAATGGGCACAGTTGTGCCTTTTTTCATGTGTGAGCATCCCAACACACTGAGGAATTGCTGCTTTGCTAATGGGATGGCTCTGTGCCAGCACTGGTGTGACGAGGTGACACCAGGCCCCTGCTCTAGGAGTGACCTGTGACCGAGGAAAATGGACAGAAATCCAGTTTTATTGTTCCTCAGGTGACTCCACACCCATCCCAACATTCCCATCCTTCCAGATAAGTGTCCAGCAGCTGGTCCTGCTCTCTGCTGCCTCTGGGCCCTGGTGAGGTTCTGCTGGGTCACAGGGACACTGTCCCTCTGGGCAGGCCTGCCCCGTGCCCATTCCCCAGGGAGGGGCCGTGGGGATCACAGAAGCACACAAGGAACCAGGCTGGAAAATACCTTTGAGATCATCAAGTCCAACCTCTGACCAAACACCTCCTCATCAACTAAACCAAGGCTCTGGCTCGGCCTGGGGATATCCCTCCACACCCCCCAGGGCACTGGTGCTGGCCAGGGGCTCCTCCTGTCCTGAGACAGGCACCAAAGTGTCCCTTCTGTCCCATTTGGGATGTCCTACCCCCATCAGGGGTGGTGCCAGGCCACCAGAGCCACTTTGGGCCGCCACCAGAGAAGCTGAGAAGGTCACCCAGTGAGGCCAGTGAAGGTGGCTTGAGTGAAGGCTGCTAAACAGTGAGCTCTGCACCTGAGTGCTGCCATCAATTAATACAGGGAACAATTAACACTAGGAACAGTGAGATTTGCTGTCTTTTGAGGTAAGGATTACTCCCAGCTTCATCTCTGTCACCACTTGCTCTCAACACCACAAATCCTGACGTTCTCCTCAATAACTTTTATGGGAAGGGAAGAAATTAGCTAATTCCCCATTGCTCCATCCCCACTTATTAGTGCTACACAGAATTGGGTAATTATGAATAGAACTGCCAGGCAAAACGAAACTTCTCCCTTAAAAATGAATTTTAATTAACTCTTCTGGGCTCATGTGCTCCTTAGGAAGTGCTGATGGTGCCTTGCTGACTGAGCTCTGCTCACACAGGAGACCACAAGCTTGGCCAGAGGGCTACAAAAGGGCCTAGCCTTCCCTCAAGACCCCCCATGGAAGATGAGGGTGGGGTGTTGCTCCTCAAAGCTTGTTTGATGTACTAAAATTTGATATACTAAAGTTTGATCTACTAGAGTTTGGTCTACTAAAGTTTGATCTACTTAAATTTGGTCTACTAAAGCTGAGCAGCAGAGTAACAGAAAGATACAGAATCATTGAATTACAGACTGGGTTGGGTTAGAGGGGACATGAAAGCCCATCCAGTGCCACTCCTGCCATGGGCAGGGACACCTTCCCCCATCCCAGCCTGGCCTTGGGCACTGCCAGGGATCCAGGGGCAGCCACAGCTGCTCTGGGCACCTGTGCCAGGGCCTGCCCACCCTCACAGGGAGGAATTCCTTCCCAAAATCCCATCTAAACCCACTCTCTGGGTGTGAAGCCCTTCCCTGAGTCCTGTCCCTCCATCCCTTCTCAATTGTCTCTCTCCTCCTTTCTCCTTGGCTCCACTCAGGCACTGAAAAGCCCCAGTCAGGGCATCCTGAAGCCTTTTCTTTTCCAGGCTGGGCAATCCCAATATGCCAAAGACTAAAAGCAGAGCTTGGGGCTTGCTGAGTGAGTGGTGGAGAGGTGACAACCTCTGCCCCACACAAGGCAGCAGTGGGAAGGATCCCTGCAAGCCCAGCAATGGGGAATATGAAATTCTACATTTCCTTCCCGAAAGGCAAGGAAAAAAGTCCTGCCTTGTTTCCCAGCTGGACAGAGTGGTAAGGAAGCCCAGGTTCTGAGCTGGTGGAAATGAAAATGCAGTTTGCCCCTCTGTGGTGGCAGTGGGGGCTGCTCAGTCACACCCACCCCGATCTCCTTGGCATTTTCACACCCTGGAAGGGTGATGGGGAAAATCCTGTGTGTGTTCTGCTGCCAAGGGCAAAAGCAAAGCCCCTGTGGAAGCCTCACCACCGTGGGACATTCCACAAGTTCCAACTTTGCAATTCAAGGCTTTCTAGATGGAGACAATATCATGGATTATGGAGGCAAATTTAAGGAAGGGCAACTTTAAAATAAAACATTCTAGGTTTGTGAGACAAAATTTTACAGCAAATGGTAATGTCTCTCTGCTCCCCCTGCTTTTTTCCTGGCAAGATGATGAAATGCAGTAAATAAATACATAAAAATAATGAGTCTTCCAGACCTTGCAGCATTCATTTTAATAGATGCTATTTAACTACACACAGAATCACAGATATCTACCTTTCAAACGCTGGTTACAAAGATTGGGAAGGCTGCCAAGAAAATGGCTTTTGTTTCCCCCCAATAGATATCAAAAAGAAACAATTTATATGTTGAAATTGCCTTTATTTTTTAATCCATAAATAGTTGTTACTGACAAAAGTGGAAAAATCCTTAAGACTCTAAATTTTACTAAACTGATAATATTTTTGTTTACAGTACATACAGAATGTGCTTTTACAGGTAAGTATAACAACAAGAATAATACAGAGAAAAACAGTCAAATACTGCTCATCTTGAAGCTTGTTTAATGGTTAACCAAGAGTCTGTGCAAAGTTACAGATACAAATGTACTTCCTCTTCAGTACTACTGTATAATAAACATGGAATCCATAAACTGGGCTAAAGCACAAAAATATCCACTTAACCCCTCTTAGGAAATATTGTCCCCCAAACTAAAAATATTACAGTAAGAAGTGTCTTTCTCAGAGCCAAGAAATTCTTGCTACAAAAGTGTCTCAGGGGTTTGCAGGCGGGCGGGAGCAGCGGCAGAGCAGAGGGTCAGGGGGAGCAGCTCCTCCCGGCAGCGGGGTGGGATGGAGACCTCCAGGGATGGAGAGACCTCCTGGGATGGAGAGAGATCTCCTGGGATGGAGATAGACTTCCCAGGATGGAGACACCTCCTGGGATGGAGACCTCCAGTGATGGAGAGACCTCCTGGCTTGGAGACCTTCCAGCACAGAGACCTCCTGGCTTGGAGACCTTCCAGCACAGAGACCTCCTGGCTTGGAGACCTCTCAGGATGGAGCCTTCCTGGCACAGAGACCTCCCAGACATTGTGTGGCCACGGTGAAGAGCTGGGGTGCTGGGAGCAGAGATCTCTCTCAGATTGACACCAATGCGCTCAGATGGCCCTGTCCAACTCTCCCCTCACCCTTGGGTGAAGCATGTTTGGCTTTTCCCCAGTGGGATTTGGGAATCTCTCACCACGGAGAGAGCTGGGAATGATCCCTTCTCCCACCTGCCTGTGGACACACAGCACAGAAGTGGCTGTTCCCCATGGAGCAGCCCCAACATGGGCTTATTGCTAACAACACTTGCTAGGAAAATATTTAAGCCCCTTTCTCACATATTTCCCTTCTTTAACTCAGCTGAAATACACCTGAACAAAAAATCTACTCGTGCTAAAGGTATTTCAGCACAACCCCTCCTTCCAGATTAAGCACTAAATCTGAAACTAAACAAAGACAAGCTATTTCTCCATGAGCTGAAGATGGCAAAATGATCACAAAGAGAACACATATTTCAAACATAAAATTACCCTGTTTCATGGTGATTCTGTTTGTGGTGGTGGAAGAAGATGAGGATATCTTCCCAGCTACCAGAAACTAAACATCTACAAAAACCTGATGCCAAGCTACTGCAGATTCCTGGTGGGAATGCTTGTGATAGAACAGAAATGTGCATGTGGGGAGCTCAGGTTCCTGGGAGCAGCTTTGCAGCCAGCCAGGCTCAGCAGACAGAAATTAAATCCAGGCCAGGGAAGGAGGGCTTACTCCCAGACAACTGTCTGTGTCTCTTCCCACCCGCCCCCATCCCCAAGTAACAGATCATCATTTATAAAAGGAACATTAAAACATTGAAAAATATTTCTTTCTTTTTTTTTTTTTTTTTTTTTTTTTACTTTCCTTAAAACATGATTCACTGGCATTAGAAGGCTTTTTATGACAAAGTTTCTGTTCCGTGTGGTGCTGTGTGTGGTTCATTAAAAATAGTTTTCCATGTTTCAAAGAATGATTCAACGCAGTTTGGAAGCTTTGATTGGTACAGGGTCATCAGAAGGTGTTGATTGCATTTTACAGTATGTATGTGTATATATATATATATATTTATCTATATACACATACACAGAGAATTGTATAAAACCCAGTGCAGCCATCCCGGATGTGTTGCTGCCCAGGGAATGCAAATAATTATCAGCTTGTAGGAAATAATATAAACTTTTCTACATCGCCCTCCCCCAGTCCCTGCACATGCACTCTGGGAACTGGACACTCCCCAGGTGTTTGTTCGCACCTGTGGGTGGAGAAAACACAGATCAATTCTTCAGAGTATATGAGATTAATCAAGGCAGGTTATATTTTGCTGTACAGAGGAATGTGGCTGCTTCCCGCTTTTCTCCTGAGTGCAAGATGTTGTGGTGACTCAGACATGAGGAGAAGGAAGCAGGAAGGTCCCAGCACAGGGAACAGCATCCTTTGGATGCTGCCTGCCAGGACCCTGACCAGGAGGAGAGCAGTGGGAATCTGGGCAATCCCACCCCAGCTCTCCTTCTGGGCAGAGAGGATTGTGACACATCACACACGATGTGCCAGGACAATGACAAACAAGATTAACCAAAAACACTTTGCTGCTCTACAGTTTCTGTTGTGAGAGGGTCTCAAAGCGTTCCACAGACGTCTGACCCCTCCATAGAACTGGAAATTCCCATTATCATCATCATGTGTGGACCACGGGGAGCTGAAGTGCTGGGGACCAGGCTGTGGGTCATGACACTCGGTCCCAAACCGAGCGTTCTTTCAGTGACAAATTCTCAGAAGGAGGAATAAGGGGAAAAAATGACCTAAGGACACCTGTGTGTGCTCAAATGCCACTGCCCCAGCCACCAACCCCTTCCAGCACACGGAGTGAGCTGTGGGAACACATGGTGCCCAGGTGGCATCCAGGGCACAGTTCCTTCCCAAGGAAATTTGACGAAAATTTTCTGTGGTGGTGGCAGAGTCCCTGAAGAGATTTGGCCTAAAAAGGCTCCTTGTGGGACACATCTGCTTGAAACCGTTGAGTGTGTGGAAAAAAGACAAGGAAATGAGGCTAAGATTTCTCTGGAGGATTCTTGCCCAGGTAAGACACGTCAGCAGAGGGCCTGTGATATTTGTTAGCTGGGACAGGAGAAGACACAGAGGTCAAATGGCCCAGGCACAGCTCAGCATCAGCACAGGCTACTTGAACAAAAAATTTCCAAATTTGCATCTGGTCCAGCAACTTCTTAGTTCACAAACAGAACATTTAGATGAGGACTAGAGCTTGAGACACACAGCTATGGACATGGAAAGAGAGGAGTGTTCACCTACCCACGGCCTCCCACTGTCACCGCTTCTCCAGCTCTGCCACCACAGCTCCTGGAGACTCTGCAGCGCACTCTGCCATCCCACAGAGTTCAGATCTCCCTGGCTCTGCTCGGGCCAAGCGAGAGTGGAAGAGCCCCAGAACCTCAGCAGGGGCTGCCTCCCCATCAGCTGTGAGAGTTTCTCTTCTCTTCACATGAGTCCCACACTTTGGCCTGTGGGAAGGTCATCAAGGGCAATGTTTTCACAGGGATTGTCTTCTGGGAGGAAAAATCCAGCGACTGAGCCGAGGAGCTTGGAGGTAGTCAGGGAAGAGTAGTGTCCATCAAGGGAGGGGGCAGGAGGTGAGGTGTGAGCCTGTTCTCTCTCATCTCTCCCGTGCCATGAACTGCCACCCTGATCCACAGATGGTTCTGGTTGTTGCCTACAGTGATTTTGCCCAAGGCTGCAGGATCTGACCCTGGAGACTGTAATTTTTTTATTCCCTCCCAGCTCAGTTTCCGTCAAACAAAGCCCCAGTAACCTCTCACTGATGGAGTCCTTCTCAACACAATCTCCATCAGATGGGGCAGGATAAAGCTCTGGAAACAGGACCAGCTCCAGGACAGTCTGGGGAAGAGAAAGGCCACCTGGACACCGCACTGAGGCCCACCTGTCAGTCCCACTGGGGTAAGGACACGTGCTCCTCCTACCTGCCCCTGGTGCTACACCAAAGCCTCCACAGGAGACTCCCACTCACACCCTCCAATCATTGTTTGCTACAGGACTTGACACAGTTGGGCTGGGAATGTCTTTAAGGCCAGGAGGTGGGAGGTATTTGAGGGGAGGGAGGAGGGCAGAGCAAAGTTCAGTGAAGCCTAATGAAGAGCCACGCAGGAAAAGAGTCCATGTGGGAAAGTGGGACACGAAGAGAAGTGCACAGGGATGTGCTCACAGCCTCAAGTCATCTCACCCCGAGGAGGGAGCGTGTCTGCCCGGAGCCATGGGGGGTGTGCGTGTGCTGGGGCCTCCAGGGCACATGGGGACAGTGTCCAGCACCCACAACTCCAGCACTGGGTCTGGCTAGCCTTCAAACCCTCTGAGACCCTTTCCTGGCCACAGAAGTGTGTTCCGGTGGGAGTCAGTTCTACAGAATTTGCTGGGAACACAAATCAAAAGGGGGAAAAAAAGAAAAACCAAACGCAAATCTAACAAAAAAAAAACAAAGCAAAGCCCAATCTGTCTGGAAAGCCAAAGGTAAAACCCTCACAAATTCTGGACCCACGAGTCTATGTTTTAAAGATTTTACAAATATACAGTATCTAATTAGCGTTATATCAGATATACAACATGCCCATTAATTATAATTATGCTGGATATATAATTTATATGCATGAAATGTAACTGTCTTCATGGTTAGGATTGGGACTCAGTGGAATTGGAATTTGGAAGGTTTTCTTGGGAGGCCATTGCAGGGAGAGAAAACCATGGAAAGTTACCGACCTGCTTTTCGGTAAACAGACACCCTCAGCTTTGTGCCTCTGCTAAGGGCTGGAAAATTATTTGCTACATATGGAGTTCCAGGCTGTATATGGGAAGAGAAAATGTTCAGGGGAACTGGGGAACTGGGCCGTGGAAAATGCTATCAGGAATAGAAACCTCTGGGGAGAAACCCAGGCTCGGTGGCAGCCTTGCTTTGCAGGGGTCTCAGTGGGGTCAGGACCTCCCCCAGCACAGGTCAGCAGTGTGGAGCTGAACGGGTTCTGGTGCTTTAGGTTCAGCAGTGGCAAGAAGCTGGAGGAAGGGAAACCCTCTTCCTCCTTCCTATTTACATGTTGGAGACACCAAGATACTAGAATGAGTGGAGAAAAGGGTCTAACAAGCATTTCAGCATATTTGTGCTTATTGAACACATCAACCCCACTACTTCCTACACTGAGAGAGCAGGCGATTTGTAGGCACTAGTATGTTTGTATCTTATGAGTATATTTAGTATAAACTAAAACTTTATTTCTCAGCCAGGCTATTCTTGTCCCTAGGTCTGCCAGTCCCGTAGGAAAGTCTGCCCTTGAATTTGCTCCAAGGGTGACAAGGAACAGATGTGTGGGTGCTGGCGGGTGTCGAGCAGCCTGGGGGTGACCCCAGCGGCCAGAAGTTCCCTACTTGCTACAGAAACATGAGGACCAAGAGTGAGGCCCCTTCCTGCCAGGATGGGGGGGCTGCATTTCCTCCTCCCTGTCTCAGGCTGCTTCTCCTTGGAGCAACTGAAAAGTCCTGAATTAATGGAAACTATGGGATAATGCAGGTGAGCCCTTGGAAGGAGCCATCGATTACTATGGCTTTCTTTGACAGAAACTGATGCACATCAGGAAATTTCCTCCGTTATCCCTCACTAGTGTCTGACTGCTGCTTCAGTTCTTCCTGTGTCACTGATGAAGGGGTGGCTTTAAAAACATCGTGGGTGGGACTGTCAGAGAAGTCCTTGCAGACACTGAGTTAGTAGAGGTTATCTTGGCCTATAAGGCCACTGCAGAACGGGGTGCCGTGGCCACCCCAGTCCTTAAGGAGTATCTACAATGCACTGGGTCATGTCAAACAGTCACCTCTGTTTTGCTGGCGGTGCGGTAGTGGTGGTGGTGGCCGGGGATGTAATGCAGCTGTTCCACCGTGTTGTGCCGGCGCGAGGCGAACGCTTGGCGCTTGGCCGAGGTCGGGTTCATACTCAAGGTATTGTACAAGTTATTTGAGGCACTGGGATGGGACTGCATTTTTGACATCCTGTAGCGATCCAAGACCGGTGTTGACACAAAGACATCTGTGTGTGACAATGCCCTGGACATGGACTGCTCGGGGTACCCCGACCGCTCCGGGGACAGCAGCGGGTCCTGGGAGTGCAGGCGCTCTGCCGACAGGAGCTGCTCGTCTGAGAGAATCCGTTCGTAGGACATGCTGAACTCCTCGGGCATGATCCTCTCAGGGGACAGCACCCTGTCCTGGGACATGGCCCTGATGGGACGGCGGGGCCTGTCCCGGTGGTTGCTCTGCTGAGACATTTTGATGACGTTGATGGGCAGCGTGCCCCTGGCTGCCAGGTCGGGCAGGTGTCTCCTCCTCATGTAGTACTCGTCAGCCTCTTTGTCAGCTGTGGGAAGGGAAAGGGAGAGGTTAGAAGTCCAGGGTGCTGTCCCAGGGGTGCAGAGGGGCTGTGCACGGCAGGATCTGCCTCCTGGTGACCCCTGAGGGACCATCTGCCACAAGAGTGGGCAGCCCTGCATGTGTGCTGTCACCAAGGGCTTGTGGCAGACAGAGGAGTGTGAAGTGCACGGGGACAGTGCAAGTCTCTGGGCAAATTAAAGCAAATTTTCCCAAACCAGGACAGCAACCCACACTCCTCCATGTGCTGTGGAGGCCAGACCAGGTACCACACCATTTACATGAGAGGTGAGTTATGGAGAAATTCCCAAATGTCACCTTTGCAGAAAGGAACGGGGCAGGTGACACGAGCAGGTGAGGTCCCTCTTCGAGGACATGCACACCTCATCTCCGGCCTCAGACATGGGTATTCCCTGGAGCCAGTGAGTGACCTCATCACATTTTAATCACCACATTTAAATATTTGTAAATGTGATCACAAAACAGGTTTGGTGGTCATGGGATGGTCTCTGAGACACTGAATCACCTGCCTGAGGTTTTGTTTCCCATTTTTATAATCAGCCTTGGTTGATATCATTGGATTTATCCCATGGAACATTTCTTGCTCGGTTTGCTGCTCCTGCATCTTAAATGATGTCTCTGCTGCTCTGAAATGCAGCACACACCCCCCACACAGTCACCCTCTTTTTTTTTTGGCTTTGAGAGAAATGCTGCAGTCTCAGAGAGGTGTTTCAGATTTTTTTAAAAAGCAACAACAGAAACACAAAAACTTTCTGGTTAATCCCTCTGATGTTCACATGCTGTGAAATGGGGTACTGGGATCACTTACCTGGAAGGAGGCTTGGCAGCCCTTGGGCAGCCTGAGGTGCCCTGATGTGTCTGTGGCTGCAGAGCTGCAAAGCCCAGAACACCCATCCCTCCCAAAATACCACTGTCACAAGGGGGAGAGCACAGCTCTGGCCTCCTGGGGCCAGGGCGTGGAGTCACATTTAATGTTCCACACTCATCCCTGTGAGCCTTCTGCCTCCTTTCTCTCTCTGAGATGTTCTCCTGATGTGACCAAATGTGTCCCACTCTCTTTCTGGCTCCTCAGTGACTCCAGAGCCCCTCAGAGTGAGACCCACCTGGCAGTAACTCTCCTCTCCTTGGGTAAGACAGCACCCACGTGCATCAAGGCATTTCCTTTCCTCATGCAAAGGTAAAGGAATTTCCTGCACCTCACGGAAGAAATGAGGCTTTTTGCACAGTAACCTCACAGGAAGAGCTTGGCACGGCGCCCCCAGAGCTGGGCACACACTGCAGCCAGCATGGACCTTCCCTACCAGGCTTGAGCCAAGTGCTGATGGGCAAACACATCCTCTCCTACACCAGCCAGCTCCTGGGACTGACATAAAATTTCTTTTGGAAAGTCATTTGCTTAGAAGACAAATGTGATGAAGATATATGATAATAAAGAGGAGCTTTTTTTGTTTTCTTAGTTCCAGTATGTCAGTCCATGGCAGGTGATGTAAGACAGGAAAATATCAGATGGTGGAAGAGGAAAATTCTCCATGCATGGATATTCTGAGGACATTAGAGTGACAAAAAGAGCAAAGCTCTGTTGCAGGACAGTTGGGGTGATCATGGGGCAGGTGAGGTCGGCGCTGCCTCTTCCTGTGCGCCTTCAACAGACCTGGTAGTTAAAAAATGGTGGAAATTCCCTCTTTCTTCTGACACAGCCATCACTCTGTAGGTTTTATGCACCACACTGGCTGGGAGGTGAAGACAGCTGGCTGCTTGTCCCATGAGCCAGAGCTCACGTGGTGGGTGCTGAGCCGTGCTCACAGGACACCAGCTCAGCCAAGCCCTGCAGAGCTGTCACCACCCTGTGCTGGCTGAGGTCCCTCACTTTTGTCCTCATCCCCTCTCCCACATCTTCCCTTCCCTCCCACGCCCCTGTGCACAGCCCAGACCTGTGAGGAGCCGGGGTTGGTTCCCTCTCTCACATCCAGTAGGAGCTGAGAACATCTGTGCTGCCAGTGCTGCTGCCAGCCCCTTCCTCACAGCCCACACGCCCGTGAGGTCACCACAGCTCCCCTGGTGGGATTTGCTCTCCAGAGCACACACTGCAGCAGTGAGTCTTTCTTTTTTGCCATCCAACACTTCTCGGAAGGATGTCTCACTGCAAATGTCAGGCAGCAGCTCTCCTGGCCTTGAGTTCTCTTGTGTCTCTAAAATCAACTTCTAGGGAGCCTGAGGGCGGGGGAAATTCCACATGGCCCCAGGAATTGGAGGCATTTTCACTCTGTTTTGGCCGTAGTTAGGAACACCAGGCTGGGTGTGCACAGGCTGCAGAATGGGAATGAAGCAATTAGCACTCTGGCACTTGGCCTCTGCTCTGGATGAGAGGAGTTCCACCGGATTTGCCCAAGTGACTCTAAATAGATGTAATTAAAGCACAGAACTTCCCAAATGGAGATGTGCTTGGATGCTCACACCTAGCTCTGGTAATTGCCAGCAGGAGCTAAACCAGCTTATGTGAGGTTTACAGCTCTGAGGCTGCTAGAGAGGTGGCACCAGCAGCTGGTTGGAAGTGTTCTGAAGTTGTTCCTGAGATTAAAAAGGCAGCACCCTCTACATTTGAAGATGCTTTAGGAGCATAAAAAATACCTTTTCTTTCCCTCTCCCAGCCTGTGGTCCTTGTACAGGTCTGCACTTTTGCTGGCCAGAGCTAGACCTTTCAGGGAGCTGATTTAATATCAAAGATGCTTCTAAGCTCACTCAGGCCGTGCTCCCCGTGATGCTGAGGAGGAGGAGGAACATTTCCAGGTGTGGAAAAATCTTCTCATCTCCATCTCAGAGGAGTCAGAAGAGGCGGAACAGCCGTGTGTCACACCCAACAAGCTGCTCGAGGCAGCACCAGACAGACATTTTCCAGGCTGTTGGCTCTGAGAGGGGTGTCAGCCTGAGCCAGGGATGAGGAACGGAGCCTGGCAGGAATGTGCTGCATCATCCACGTGCCTCGTGCCAAGGGAGAGCTCAGCACAGCGGTGGAACCGCAGAATTCCTGCACCCAGGGACAGCAGAGAAACAAATGCAGCTCCAGGCTTGGGAGAGTGGAGCTGCAGGAGCTTTGCCCACCTGCTGCAGGTGAGAAATGTGGAGGTCTGCTCACACAGTTGGCCAAAACCAGTTTCTCTGGGAACTGAAATCTTGGAATCATAGAATAGTTTGGGTTGGAAGGAATCTTAAAGATGATCCATTTCTAAGCCCCTGCCATGGGCAGGGCCACCTTCCAGGCTGATTCATGTCAGCCTCAGCACACCAGCACAGTCCCTGGGACAGCTGGGACCTGGTAACCCTGCCCCTTATCAATGGTGCTCACATGACAACTGCATTCGCAATTTTAACCAAAGTAAAACTTCAATCCAGTGTGTTTCTCCAGCAAGGATGTGCTTAAAAATAAAAAAAAAACCTGTCTTAAGAGGATTCCAAAAAAGCAGGAATTGTAAGCAGATATAAAGGAATCACTGGTGTATTGCTTGACAGGATTTTTTCTGTTTTTGAATCAATCCCATACTTCTGGGTCTTGTGTTTTTCAAACATTTGGAACTGGAATTACTGGAAATTATGCTTCCTGCACATTTTCTGGGCTTTTTTCACTGGTTTTGGTTGGGATTTTACTGCCCTTTCTTTCCTCTTTTGGCAGTTTCTAGAACATCACTCAGGGCTGGTCTCACCAAACTTCAGAAGTGTTTGAATGCTTCAATTGCCTTGGCTTCAGACTAAGCAGTTTTGCCCTCAGGCAGCTTTTTTGGGGTTTTGGTTTGGTGGTTTTTTTATTATTTTTGTTTGTTTGTTTTTTCTCATTTGGAGTGAGATCCCCAAATAAATGCTCGTAGACATTCCACCCCAGCCTAAGCTGCTGCTGCAGAAAGGCAGAGCAGAGCTCCTCTGGTGCTGGAGTTGCAGAGAGGAGGCGTTTTGTGGTGCTGTGGGAATGGAACATGGAGCACAAGAGCCAAGGCTAGTTTTAATTCCTGTTCTTCTACATTATCATGGTGAGAATAGATGCACGTGTGTGTGCATGTGAGGCCATCACCGTAATTCCTCTCCTTTTCCTAAAGGTAATTTCCCCAGCTTTTTTCCTCTGCAGCTCCAGCAGGTTTCCCTCTCTGGGCTTGTCTCTCCTTGTTTTAATTGGCTTTAACATTTCCAAGCTGCCCAGTCATTTGTGATGATTCTCCAGCCAGCACCAAGTGGTTTAATATGCCTGAAAATAGGAGCTTCCTTCCTGACTGACCTTTCTCACTTAGCTGAGAAGAGCAATTCCCTGGAGCAGCAGGCAGGACGGAATTAATCTGGCTGCTCTTGCTCAGCCACATCCTCACACTCTCCCATCCCTGCTCTCACCCCAGCTGCCAGGGGGTGCCCAGCCCCTCAGAGACCCCCCAAAACAACCCAGGTGAGCCGGGGAAATAAAGAACCCTGCTCTTTCACCATCCATCTTTGCTAACTGGAGGAAAATAAGTAACTTTTCCCTGCCTGGCAAGCTTGAAGAAATCCAGACAAGCATCTGAAACATAGATTTAAAAAATATCTAATGCTTTGGTCAGATATAAGTATTTGTTAATGATCTTTTTATAACTTTTTTTTATTATTATTTTTTTCTAACCATGACGGGGAGCCCATTGGAAAGGAATAATTTTAAATAAAATAATGAATGTCCAGTAAGTAATATTCAAATGACAGCTTTTAGATATTGCAGGTGGTTATTTGTTTTTGGTTTTTTTGTGTGTGTGTGTGTGTGTTTTTTGTTGTTGTTGTTTTTGTGGGTTTTTTGTTGTTTATTTTGTTTGTTTGTTTTTTTGTGTTGCCTTTAACTCCTTCATATGGAATAAGAAAATTGTCTCTTGCTGGCATTTTACAAAGGGAGGTTTGGGAGCCTCTTTTGCTTTGACTCTGAAGTAGAGCAGCTCTGACACACACAGAGTGTAGAACAGAGCATGGATCTGAGCATGGAACAGGTCCAGAGCATGGAACAAAAAATGGATCTCAGCATGGAACAGATCCAGAGCATGGAACAAAAAATGGATCTCAGCATGGAACAGGTCCAGAGCGTGGAACAGAGTGTGGATCTGGGCACAGAACAGGTCTGGACACACAGCCTGGAACAGAAAGTGGATCTGAGCCTGGCCCAGGTCAGGAGCAGTTCTGACACACCCAGAGCATGGAAATGAGCATGGAACAGGTCCAGAGCATGGAACAAAAAGTGGATCTGGGCATGGAACAGGTCAGGAGCAGCTCTGACACACACCACAGAGCACATGGATTGCAGCACTGCCCAAGGCAGGCAGGGCTCCTCCTGGAAAAGATGTTCCCAAGCACCTTAACATCTTTCTGTTCTCATTTCCATCTGCCCCTGTGGCTGAGATCCCTGCCCTGGCTGTGCCAGGGGCAGCTCTGAGCACCCAAAGGATTCTGTCAGAAACAGACCTGAGCAGAGGAGTGGGAGCAGCACAGCAGGGTCAGCAAGCAATAACCACATGCACCCTCCCAGAAATGAAATGACCTTCTGCACTCATCCCTGATGGGAAGTGACAGACAAAGGATCAATACTGGGGATGCCAGCCTGGGACTGCCCCACCAGAGGGACATTATTATTCCCTATATTTATATTTAATGTAAAATATTTCTATATAATATGATATTTCTTAATTATTCCTTAATGCTGTGCCAAACAAACCAGGAGCAGGGTAATGAAACGAGCTGACACCTACTGAGCCTCTTCAGAGATGAATATTTACTGGGGTTTGTCTTGACAGCAGACTCGTAGGACGGCGGGAGGTGGGAGAGGTTCTGGAAGGAGCGGGAGAAGGACAGGTCGTAGGGCTCGGTGGCTGAAGTGAGGATGTTGTTCATTCGTGGCTTGTCTGTAAAAAAGCAGCAGAGAAAGGCAGGTCTAGAGGGTGCAGGGAGCGATGGAGAGGGGCAGGATGTCCCCACAGGCCCCAGCAGGGAGCAAGGCTGGGCCCAGCCAGCCCCAGGCACAGCTCTTGGGCCTGACTCGCTCCCCTTCACCCCCTCAGCGACACAAAACCAGTCTGGGATGATCTTTTAACTGGGGCTGCTGGTCCAGCTGCCCTCTGTGGGGCACATTTCTCATTAGAGCTCCAGAGCCAGGGCTCGGGGTGATGCTGCTCCACTGGGGACAGGAAACCCTCCTGTGCTGGGATTTGGAGAGGGGCCGTCCTGAAGACTAAAACCTGCTGATTATGTTTCCATAGGTTTAGTTATTTCCCTGAAAGTTCTATAAACACAAGTTGTTTATTGCATTCCTTCTAAGAAAAATCTTTTGATGGACGTTTCTCATGCCCAGTGTACTTGGGAAGGTGGTAATTTAATTATCCAATCCCTGGTCATTGTCGAGAATCTATAAATACTGGAGTCAGAGAATAAAGGTTCTGCTTTCCTGTTCTGACACTGGAAAGTGTTAGTGTGAATCATTTTGTGCCCTTTAGTGACAGAGAGGGGCTGGGGGGACACACCTGGGGGCACTCAGAGGGCAAAGCAAGGGCTTGGAGAGGTTCCCGAGGCAGGAATCCCCATCCCTGTGGGGTGGAAGATGCCCCTCTACTGATGTTCACTCTGTTGGTCACTGAGGGGGTCCCCAGGCAGGATCTCAGTGCCCTCTGTCACAATTCTAGTGCTGAGGGCACTGTCAGGAAAGATTAACACCAAGCCCAGATGCTAAAATTGGCATTTTAAACTTTAAAATTAAATTTAAAATTAAATTTTACCATTAAAAGTTTAAATTTAAATTTTAAATTTTAAAATTGAATTTCAAATTTCAAATTTTATATTTTAACTTTTAAATTTTAAATTTTAAATTTTAAATTTAAATTTTTTAATGTGGCAGACTGTCTGCAGGGCTTTGAAAGCTTGTTCCTTTGCTGCAAGCTGGAAAATGGTCTTTCTTTCATCTTTCATCTTTCAGCCCAGCCAAGGGAAAGGGACCTGTTGAAATAACTCCCAGGTGTTCAGATATTAAAATGGGCAGATATGAAAGTATTTAACAAAGCAGAAACTTCAATTATTGGAAGCAAAGCCAGAACAGACACCTCTGTCAGACCCCACATCAGCGATGGGGCTCGGTAGCTGAGGCAAAAGACCAAGGAGGTGGCCACTCCAAGCACGGTCTGAAAATGAAACCAGAAGGGTAAATTCTCGGGTAGAGCAGCAGGGTGTGCAAGCCTTGGGGTCCCACGTTCCTGTTCCATCCCTGCCGTGTCCCCGTGGAGAGCAATGTGTGATCAGTGTGCGCTCACCTGCCCCGAGCCCTCCTGCCTCCTCTGCACCATGGGCTGCCTGAGATAAAGGCACAGATTCTGCCCCAAAGTACCAGAGCAGCGGGGGAGTTTCACTGGGAAAGCTGCTGGCTTTGTGCAGCATCCATACACTTGCTAACTTCTCCCATTTCACAGAAAAAAAAATGCAGAACAAAATCTGCCCGAGTGCAGACATTTCACAGACGTTTTTCTAGACCTGAGTCATAAGTGAATGTGTTTCCTGCAAAGAACTTCTGTAAGAGTGAGGCCATCTCCTCCCCTGCTGCCTTTCTGCCATGTGGAGCCCTGTTTGTTGGACAGCAGAACATTTTCCTCCTCTCTGAATTTTTCATTTCACCTTGTCCTCGCTGTCCCTGCTGCCTGGAAATGAACCCAGCAGTTCATCTCTGTGTCTGCACAGGGATCCAGAGCTGCTTCCACAGCTTTTCTCCCCCTGTGACTTCCCCTGGATATTTTAAACCTCCTGCCAGCCACCCTCAGCACTGCACAGTGTCAAAGGCAGGCTGAGGCAGTCCTGACTTCCTTACAGAATTCAGCACTGGTGAGAAATTCCTCCTAACAATGCAATAACCACCTCGGCTCATAAATCTTCTCTCCCGTTCCTTCTGTTCCTCTCTGCTCTCCTGGAACAGGTTCTGGTGTGGCAGAAAGAGCACAGCCCCAAGGGAGCTGGAGTGTCACCTCTCAGAGAACATAATTTCCTTGCTGATGACTTCAATCCATGTCTAATAGACTGACTGCAGGATCAGGGAGTGCATGGGATTCATCAGGGGGCTGGAAACAATTGATTCGATGTTATCCAGTAAACAGAGCCTGGATCAGCATTGAAACCATGTCCCCACTCCTACTCCTGCTTGTGTGGCAAGGACCCCGGGGTAACATCTCTTTGCAAATTCCTCAGCCAGAACCTGTAGCTAATCTCCATTTTCATGGAGGTTTGGACATGCTGCAATGAGCCCAGTCACAGGCACGGAGCTTGTGCTGGGTGCCAGAGCAGGAGCATTAATTGACTGTTTGCATGGGGTGTGTGAAATTAAGTGCCACCCATTAATCTGATGGGCTGGTGCAGGATCAGCTCCTCTTCTTGCTGCTTTCCCCATCCAGGCAGTCAGGAACAGACCAGAATGATTCTGGCAAATGAGAAGTCACCTTGAAATCCACTGCCCATCACTCAGCAAAATAAGGGATAAACTGAAATGACCAAAGCTAATTTCAGATGTCTTTTGCATAATGTAGTGTGAGGGGGAGATCAGAGAACTGAGGCGCTCTAGTAAGGAGAAATATCTCATGTAATTTATATTCTGAGGCCAGTTCAGCATGAGTTTCTCAGCAGTTTTTCACTCCTGCAATATATTTGAGTCATGCTTGTCTCTGGTCTCTCTTTGGGGTGTTTGTGGGCTCCTATGGAAGCTGCAGGTCATAATCAATAATCAGGATGCAAATGAAATGTCCTATTCCCTGCAAGGCAGCTGAGGTTGTACACGGTGTTCCCAACATTCCCACTCATCCCACTCCCATCTCTGGGCAGCTGGAGAACGAGCTCTGTCCCATGGTACTGGGATTATCTCTGAAAGACAAGTTTGGTTTCCCCTATTCCTCAGCACCATCCTGCATCTCTGTGCTGTTCTGTGCCCATTTTCTGGCACACCATCCATCCTGGCAGGGATTGGCAGAGGAACAGGCAGGGGATGAAGCTCAGCCAGCACAGAGGACACACAGCAGCCACAGGAACCTCAGCCATTGCTCTTGGGTTCTAAACTCTCCTTGCTGCAGCCTTGGAACAGCAGTCAATGCAAGGCTTCAAAATTCTGCTGTGTCTCTGATGAACTCAGCAGGAATTCAGCTCTGCAGCGTTTCCTCACCCTCCAGACAGCCGTGGCTGGACTCTGGGCAGGGATGCTCCAGCTGTACCTGGCACAGCCCGTGCCAGGGCTGCCCAGGCTGCCCCACGCTGGCACACGAGCTCAGGAAGGGAGCAGGAATTCTGTGGAGCTCAAATCTCTCCTCCTGGAGCCCCACCAAGCAAGGTGGGTGCATTTCTTCCAGAGCTGCCAGGCCAGCCTGAACCCTGCTGTGTTTTTATAGGACCCAGAGCATCCCTGGGCCAGGCTCTGAGAGGTTCCTGCTCTGCTCACAGCATTGCACAGGGCTGGGGAGGGGCTGCCCGTGCTCCTACTACATCCTGGTGATGCCTTAAGATTTTAGCTTTTCTATTTTTCAGATCCTGCACTGCATTAGTGCATAACTGAGCCCCATACAGAGTGTCAGCTACTGTCTTCACATTTTGGGCAGACAAAACAATCCCTCTGGGCCTGAGATCCAAGGACACACCACAGCCTCAGGGCCTGAGAAGTATAAAAAAGTGAACTGGGGAGGAGCAAACAGGGGGAATGTGACCTCATTACCTGAAGCTGGAATTGGAGAATTAAGCCCTGATTACAAATTGACCAATTTCTGTATTTCTGCCTGAAAAACTCGTGCTGCTTTGTCACCTAAGAGGGAAACAAAGCCCCTCTGTGCTGAGGCAGAGCCTCATTTCTCTGCCAGTGCTTTACAACCTCTCTGCAAGCTCAGGGCTCAGAGAAGTTTCAGAATTTCCAGAGCTGTGCAGATTAGACCTGAAGTCTTCTTGTCACATCTCTCTCTGCCCCTCTTGTTGGAAGACACGTTCAAAGTGTGTTTACATGAGGCACAAAACCTTTCATGTTCAAGGACAGGAGCAGATGATACCCAAAACAAAACAAAAACCAAAGTGAATTGATGGCAAAGTTTTACACAAAGCTCAAGTGGCAAAAGGGATGTGCTGCAGATTTGCATTTGAGTCTGCACATATGTTGTGCGAATTCTGCAAGACATTTCAACAGATGCCTTTTAAAACATTCACCCAGAGAAAGCAAACAATGTCACCTAGGAGAAGCTGCTACAACCCAGCCTTCTGCTGCTCAGCTTCAGCTCAGCAGAGCTCCAGCCCTCTGTCAAAGCTCCCCCAGCACTGCCTTCTGCTCAGCACTGAGCTGCCTTTGAAGGCTCAGACGCAAAGTCTCGGATTCTGACGCAAGTTCTTACAAAGGGCCCCATTCCTCAGGAAAATCTGGTAGCGCTGATGTTCTGGAGCTTTCTGTGCCAGGACTCAGAGCTCCCAGGCCATGCTGAAGTGACATGCTGTCAAAGCAGGCAAAAGAGCTGATGGTCACAGACTCAAATTAAAATTTATAACGTGCATCTTCAGTGTTTGTGTTTTCACACTTCCGTTTTCTCGTGTTACAAACACTGTTATTAATAGTGCTTTGCATTTCTCATGACTAATCTCCAGGAGGTTTCTACATTTCCAGGTCAGATCCTCTGTGGTGTAAATCAGAGCTCTCCAGCGAGTAGCTGCCCTCATTTATATGAGCTGGAGAGGGAGGATTTTAAATTCAGCCAGTGTTCAAAACCCTGTGTCTGTCAGGATGGCTCTAGGATCGGGTCTTGCAGAGCTCCGGGCTGAGAACTGAGCAGCAGCCCGAAGCAGGGAGGTGCAGAGGGAAGGGATGCAGCACAGGGGTGCAGGGTGATGCCCTGGGATGTGACAGTGACATCCCTGGGTGCTGTCACCCAGGGGGATTGGCATGGAAAGGGCCCTGAGCACACAGAGTGCTTCACTGACCGGGCTGAGGAGCAGCACTGCTAGAATGAAAGGGAGAGCTGCAGGAATTACAATTGCACAGAGCAATCAGAGCAAAGGATCTGCTCATTCTGGAGTCTGCTGCCCTTGCATGGGGGCACAGAACAAAACCCTGCCTCTGGCACCAGAGCTGGGCAGCCAGGGCTGTGCAGAGCTGGGCTCCTGCTGGCTTTGGGACCGTGGCAAAACTCGTTCCTCCCCCCAGCTCTGCAAGGGCCTCGTGCCCAGAGCTCATCAGGGCAGGGAGAGGGAGCTGATTCCAAAGGGAAAGTCCCACAGGCATGGAATGGTTTGGAAAGGATCATAAAAACCACTGGATTGCACCCCTGGCCTGGGCAGGGACACCTTCCCCCATGCCAGGCTGACCCAAGCCCCAGTGTCCAGCCTTGGGCACTGCCAGGGATCCAGGGGCAGCCCCAGCTTGTGGAGTGGGTGGCTTTGAGGTCCCTTGCAGCCCTGCAGGTTTCTGTGGCTGTGACTGGAGGAGGGGCAGCATCACCTCAGCCCAGCCACATCCCCAAAAACCAGCCCAGCCCTGCACAGAGGGTGGCTCTGCACAGAGGGACACGGCCAGCAGCTCTCAGGGCACGGCTGGTGGACGTGGCCCTGATTCTCCAGCGAGCTGTAATTCCAAAATTGAGGCTGTGTTGTCCCAGAGCAGTCCGTGTGCTCCGGGAGCAGAGCAGGAGCAGAACCTGGCAGCCCAGGGGGCAGCGTGGATGCAGCAGATCCTGTCACACCTGGATCCTCCCCCACTGCAGCCCTGCCCAAGGTCAGCACATCAAGGGTCTGACTGATCCGTGGCTGATGTGCTCCACATCTGATCAGCTTCTCATTTCCCCCGTATATTTCTGCTGGGGATAAAGCTAATTTAAACAGTCCTTAATTGTTATGATTTTGTAAACAGTGTCTTAAACACAATAGACACAAAACTCTCAACAAATTGCTGGAGGAGATGTGACAGAATAGGGAATCATTTTCATATCTTCTGGGATTGCCCCAAATTGAAGCTTCTGGTCTGATGTTAGAAAATTGATGCAAGGATTTTTTCAGCAATATATCCCCCAAAGCCCTATTAGTGTGGGGGAAGGAAAATGGCCTGGATTTTTGAAATGAAGAAAAGAGAAAGAAGGAGGAAAAGAAGGATGGAAAAGAAAGGAGAGGAAAAAAAGAGGGGATAAAGAGAAGGAAAAATAAAGAGGGAAGGGAAGGGAAGGGAAGGGAAGGGAAGGGAAGGGAAGGGAAGGGAAGGGAAGGGAAGGGAAGGGAAGGGAAGGGAAGGGAAGGGAAGGGAAGGGAAGGGAAGGGAAGGGAAGGGAAGGGAAGGGAAGGGAAGGGAAGGGAAGGGAAGGGAAGGGAAGGGAAGGGAAGGGAAGGGAAGGGAAGGGAAGGGAAGGGAAGGGAAGGGAAGGGAAGGGAAGGGAAGGGAAGGGAAGGGAAGGGAAGGGAAGGGAAGGGAAGGGAAGGGAAGGGAAGGGAAGGGAAGGGAAGGGAAGGGAAGGGAAGGGAAGGGAAGGGAAGGGAAGGGAAGGGAAGGGAAGGGAAGGGAAGGGAAGGGAAGGGAAGGGAAGGGAAGGGAAGGGAAGGGAAGGGAAGGGAAGGTTAGGGAAGGGAAGGTTAGGGAAGGGAAGGTTAGGGAAGGGAAGGTTAGGGAAGGTTAGGGAAGGTTAGGGAAGGTTAGGGAAGGTTAGGGAAGGTTAGGGAAGGGAAGGTTAGGGAAGGTTAGGGAAGGGAAGGTTAGGGAAGGGAAGGTTAGGGAAGGGAAGGGAAGGTTAGGGAAGGGAAGGTTAGGGAAGGTTAGGGAAGGTTAGGGAAGGGAAGGGAAGGTTAGGGAAGGGAAGGGAAGGGAAGGTTAGGGAAGGGAAGGTTAGGGAAGGTTAGGGAAGGTTAGGGAAGGTTAGGGAAGGGAAGGTTAGGGAAGGTTAGGGAAGGTTAGGGAAGGTTAGGGAAGGTTAGGGAAGGGAAGGGAAGGGAAGGGAAGGGAAGGGAAGGGAAGGGAAGGGAAGGGAAGGGAAGGGAAGGGAAGGGAAGGGAAGGGAAGGGAAGGGAAGGGAAGGGAAGGGAAGGGAAGGGAAGGGAAGGGAAGGGAAGGGAAGGGAAGGGAAGGGAAGGGAAGGGAAGGGAAGGGAAGGGAAGGGAAGGGAAGGGAAGGGAAGGGAAGGGAAGGGAAGGGAAGGGAAGGGAAGGGAAGGGAAGGGAAGGGAAGGGAAGGGAGGGGAAGGGAGGGGAAGGGAGGGGAAGGAAGGGGAAGGAAGGGGAAGGGAGGGGAAGGGAATAAAGCACAATCATACATGACTACGTATAGAGGAAACTGAAAAAAGCTCCCACAAGTACAGATATAAAATGAAATTTGCCTCCATCAGAGCAATCCCAGGCATCATCCATGGAAAAACACTTGGCCAAATTAAAACCTTGAAGTAATTGGCTGCTCATGGTGGTTTACTCAGTGTTTTTTGAGATGATTGTCAAATGCAATTAACTGGCATAAAAGTCGTGATATGAACTTCCTCCTAACCATATTATTTGGAAATGCGCTCAGTATTTATAAAGATGTGAAAAAAAAATGTTTATTAGGTGCTCTTTAGGTTAGGATAATTATATATGCACTAAATATAATGAGATGAAACTTCGACAGCAGTAAAGAAATAAAGCAATAAACTGTACAGAAACTGAGCCCAGGCAGTCAGTGTGTATTTCTGTTATAGCTGATGCTCAGCTCTCTTTTGTGCCCCCAGCTCGGTTTTTTCCCTTCGTATTTTAATGTTTTTTATGGGTAAAATCATTTTATGTGCTTATTTTGTGTGAAGGCTGAATATCTAAGCAAGATAAATTAATGTATCAAAAGATTTAGCTGCATTTCATATGTAAAACTTGGTTGTGCTTAGAGCCTAATACTTGCTCCCTCCCACTCACATTTTACATACAAATCACTACATTTCCTAAAACTTCTGTAGAGTTCTTCATTTGCAGCTCAAATCTGCAGCTGAGGTAGAAATAAAGTCTAGAGTTAAGGAAATCCACATGAAAATTCAGATTTCAGTGGAATTGAGGTCTAAAGTCTGTCACTGAAAGCAGAATTTCAACTGAGGATTCTCAAAGGCTGTAGGTACCTCTGGAATGGGATATTTGGTGTCCTGGGAGCGAATTTGGGGCAGGAATAGTCCAGCAACAATAAAAAAACAAGGGATTTTTGGAAGATGTGGGATGCTCAGAGTCTCTGTGGTTAATTCAGAGCCTTCAACAGCAGCAGAGATGAAATCTTGGGATTGCAGCCAGGGAGAGTCATGGAACTGCGGAGTCCCAGCATGGGCTGGGTTGGAATGGACCTTAAAGTCCATTCAGAGCCACCCCTCAGGGGCTGGGACACCTTCCAGGGCTCCAGCCTGGCCTTGGACACCTCCTGTGACGCCCCTGCCCATGGGAATTGCCTGTCCCAAGATATCCAGCATTGTCCAGCCCTCTGTGCCAGCCAGGCAGGGAGGGAAGGGAGATCTCCCCTCCAACGAGCTGGGAGCAGCCTGGCAGAACAGATTAATTGGGACCTGCCGTTAATCTGTGGTTATTCCTTCTTGCACCAAGGGCTGGGGTAATCCCAGCTCTGCACTGAGAAGTTGTGCCCCAGAAGTGGCTCCCCCTGCCAGGTTAAACCAGAGCCCCAGGGGATTTAACCCTGGGAAACTGCAGCTGCAGCAGAAAAGCTCCAAGACCCAAGGTCAAACCGGCTTTTTCCTTGTTCTCCCCATTCCCTGTGAGCGTGGATTGCTCCCATCCCCTGGGATCTGCCATGGGAAGAGGTGCTGGCCACCCTCTGCCTCCCTCAGCTGAACACTGGCCCTCTCAGGGATACTGGGGGCATCCCCAAAATGCTGCCTGGTGGGACAGCGGCCCCAGCACACATCTGGATCATCCCTGCACACCAAAACCCTGTTACAATTCCCCAAAGAGCAGAACTGCTGCCCCACTGCACATCTGGATCACTCCTGGATGCTGAGATGCTGTCATGATTCCCAAAGCAGGGAATGGTTGTTCATCTGCACATCTGGATCTCTCCTGAGCACTGAGATCCTGTCATGATTCCCAAAGCAGGGCACAGCTGCCCCACTGCACATCTGGATGCTGAGATCCTGCTGTGATTCCCAGGACCTTTGGGAACACACCTGGCTGGGTGCATTTGGCTCTGTTTTCCCAAGGCCCAGGCAGTGCAGGAAGGGGAAAGGGACCTTGGCTTTCCTTCCTGCTCCACCAGGAGCTCTCCTGCAGAGCCTCGGGCTGGCTGTGAGAATCCTCTGCTGCTCAGGCCCAGGATGGAGGGAGTTTGGAGATCCAGGGATTCCAGCTGAAGGCAAAGACCTGTGAAGAGCCCAGCCCACGGCAGCTGAGCTCTGGTCCTGACAGGAATTCCAGGTTTCCAGCTCACCCTGTGGGGTGAGACCCTTGGGAGCTGCTCCAGGCACGGGAGGGATTTTTGGCTGCTTGTCACCTCCAGGCACTGCCCTGCTGGCTCAGGCTGGCACCCTGAGAGCCTTCAGCTGCTCTTTTACTGCTCTTAGGAGGAGCCCAGGCCACCAAGCCCCTCATTCTGTTCCTTGGAGAGTCTCTGGCTGCACAGAGCGGGCCAGGGACAGGCTGAGGGACCACAGGACAGCTCCTGTCCACCTCCAAACCTGCAGGACCACACAGAAAATGTGCCCCATGCCAGGGAGGGAATTAAATTAAACCTTGGTCACCACCTCAGCAGTAATTCTGAATCCTGCAAACTCTTCTGATGTCTTACTTGGAAAGTCCAAACACAGTTCCAGACTCATTGAGCAGTGGCTCACCAGCACACGAGCATAAGGAACAAAAGCACCCGTGGCCATCTGGATCACTCAGAGGAAAGATGCACCTCTGAATCACATTCTTATTTGTGCTCAGCTCATCCGAGTCACTCCGAAAAACCAAATTATTAAGACACAGGAAGCATGAGGAGTCCAAGACCATGAGTGTATCTGCCTTTGTTTTTTTGTCTCTTAAGTACATAAAAAAGCAAAGCATCTGTTAGGAGCAGAGGGAAGTTTAATTGTTTTGGCACATTCCCTGGAGCTCTTGGATGCGGTGGGACCCTGGTGCTGGAGCTGCTTTAAAGTTCCTGGGCAGACACAAGGACAGCTCAGAACCCAGCAGGGGCTGGATTTTAAGGACGAGTACCAAGACCAAAGAGAAGAGAACACCATTTCAACCCTATTTCTCTATTTTCTTTTTTTTTCCCCTCAGGAAGGTAAAAAAAATAAACAGAATGAGTAGGCAAGAACATCGGGGGCTGTCAGTTCAGGCTCAATAAATACTGCTGCAGCACTGATGAGTTTAAAGCTGACACTCTTCCTCCTGAAGTGTTTGGAAGGCAGAAAATGAAGCCCTAAGAACACAGTCATACCATGGAAGCAATTTGCAGGCTGAAGAGATGCCTGCCTCCTCTGGGAAGAAGAAACCCCCAAGGTTTTAGGTGATCTTTCCATGGGCAATTGTTCCCCCACCCTCCTTAGCAGCAGGGAGATTTCCACATGTGAACACAACTTGCAATAAATCAACTCCAGAACAGTCAGGATGAGGTTTCAGGATTCAAAACAAACACCAGGACAAAAAGAGTAACAAATACAGAGACTCAGCACTGCCAGAAGTGACTGAGATGAGATTTACTGAGAGCTTACAGCAGGAGGAACGGATCACACTCCAAAGGCAAAGGGCTCAGGGAGGGACACGGACAGGACCCAGACAAGGCAGCAGCAGAAGAGGGAAGGAAGCAGAGGGATCTGCCAGAAATTGGTCTGACTGCACAGAGACTGGGGAACAGGGATTTGGGTGGCAGGGACTGGCCTGGGGCTGGATGGAGCCAGGAGCTGCCAGGGTTTGGCTGGTCCATGGTGGCTCCGAGGGAGAGGGGACACAGCCCAGGCTCCACTGCTGCTCTGGGAAACCCAAAGGAGGGGACAGAGGGCTGGGGGACAGGGCTGAGCAGAGAGAGGCAGGTTCTGGCCATGGAGGAAGCAAAGAAACATCTCCAGGCTGGGACGAGGTGGAGGAAACCAAGTGGGGAACGAAGGAGGATCTTGGAATTAGACACGAGGCTGATCAGCACAGTTAGAAAAGACTGGGCCATATTTCCCTGTGCACACTATTGAAAATATGGTCCTGTGTTTAATGTTAATGGGAATCATCAGCCATGCAGCACTGCCAGAGGAATATCTCCATTCACATTAAACACACTTTGGTACCAGTAAATGTTACTGGCTGGCAGAGGAAAGTTACAACGTGTGTAATTTTGCTCTTTGCTTTCTCTTACCATGTGTAGGTGTCTGGGTGGCACTGTTTAGTATCAGGTGATTATAATTTTGTTCTTGGTCATCTGAAATTCACAGAAAAAAAAAATCCCTTTAAGAACCAGCTTAGCATTGCCACTGATCTGCAGATGATAATTACAGCTCACAGTATCACAGGAAATCTCAGCATGATTAAAGAAAGGAGAAGGAAATGCTTAAGAAAGCAGAAGATTTTGTTATGCAGTTCACTTAAAATTCCAGATGCAAGGAGAGCAGGATAATGGGAATCTGCTCCCCTTCTGCTGAGCCTGCAAATGAGGGCTCTCTGCAAAGGTGAGAAACACAGACAGGAGCACACACAACTGGAGCTCAGGGTGGGCTGCTCCTGGTGCCCCATTCCCCTGCTCCAGCTCCATCCAGAACAGGCCCTTGGAGCTTTGGGGCTTTGCAGGATGTGGGCCCCAACCACCCAAACCCAGACTGCCCCACTGTGAGCACAGCCACGACACCACATCCTGTGTGAGCAATGAGAGGAGTCCAAGGTTTGGCCTCGTGGAGTTAAACTGATACCTCAGTTTCAGCTGTGACATTTCCCAGGTTCTGCACTGGTTCCTAACTCTGATCTCCACACAAAGTGTCAGCAAGGTCTCCTCACAGCTCAGGCACACACAACAATCCTTCTCCAGCCCCACAGCCAAGGACACCGCTGCAGCTCCAGGCCCAAAAAGTGCAACCAGCAGGGAATTGAGGAGAGCAACCTGGGAGGATGGGACTGCATCACCTGCAGCTGCAATTGCACAATTCAGCCCAACTGGAAATGGACCAGAACTGATCCAAGGGTGAAACTCCTGAGCCAGGGCCCATCCTGGCTGCAGCCACGGCCGGGCTCTTGCAGTGCCCAAGGTGCATCCTTGGAAGGGCTTTTAATAAATCCCTGCTTTATTCCTTTAACCCTGCCCAGCCTCTCCAGGCACCAAAACAGCTGCACATGAGCTCTGGATCCCCCCTCAGGAAAGGGGAATCCTGTGAGACTGAGGCAGCAGTGCAGGGAAAGCAATCCATGGCACAGACACTGCTGGAACTGGGGCTGGGAACTGCCTTTGGGGTGGAAAACAGCTCTGTCTCCTTCTCACTGTAATGAAAACATCAGATAAGGGACCCCTGATAAATCCACCACCTTTAGTTTCCATTCAGGAATCCTTGCCCAGATCTTCCCAGCATGGATGGAGCTGCAGCAGTGAGAGGAGATCTCCAGGGACCCCTCATGTCCTGCTCTGCTGCTGCAGGGCATTGCTCCAGTGGCTGCTCTGCTACTCCCAAACCTTTCATGGATATCTCCTCTCCCCCAGAAGATCTGGGTCACCAAGTCTTCCTTTCTGCTTTTCAGACCAATTCCTTCTTTCCAGTGGAAAAAGGAGACATGGGATCTTTCTCCAGGGATGTGGAGAGAATCCCCCTTATTTCCACCACAGCACTTTGTGACCACAGCTGCTGTGTGCTCCCTTATCCTTCATTTTACCCTTGTCCTTCATGCTGACACCATTGCTTTCCTGTTTCCCTGTAAAACCTGCTCTGCCTCAGGTCCCTGTCACTCCAGAACCCTTTGCTCCCCCTGAGCCAGATCCTCCTCGGGGCTGGGATGTGTTTCTCAGAGAGCCCTAACCAGGACAGAGTGGAATTCCTGCATTGTCCCAGCTTCTCTTGCTCACACAAGTAGTGATATTTTAATTTTCCTGTAAAGTCTGTGATCCTTTATGGCTCCTTATTGCTTTTCCAAGGAACTCTCCAATTGTTCTCCAACACAGAAAAGGCTTTTTAGCATTCCTGCTTCAGCCCGAGGCATCTCATTTTTCTCCATTTAATCAATTTATTTTCAGGCTATTTATCCAATTTGTCAAGAACATTTTAAATTCTAATCCTGTTCTCTAATAGACTTACGGTCATCCAAGCTTCATATCACCTGCAAATTTAATAAGCAAATTCCTTTTCCACCAGGAACAGAGAAACTAAATCCAGAACCACATCAGGCCATCCTTCCCCTGATATTTGGTCCCTGCATGGTCACTCAACTCTCATGACCTCCACCCCAGACAGGTTCATTAACACCCTGCTTCTCTAATTAATCTCACATTGCTTTGCTAGAAACTGCTGGAAGCCTTGCTAAGGTCATGATCCTTGATATGAATTATATCTCCCTGGCCATAAAACACAGCAAAAATAAGAAAAATAAGGTTAAACTGCCATTATTTGTTTCTGAGTGTTGGCTGCTTGTTTTTCTCTCTCCCTCACTATGGGGAGTGTCTGGGTGCAACCAGGATTAAAATCAGAGTTTATTTACTCAGGTGACAACAGACTGGGCATCTTCACCTGCTTCCTGCTCCACCCAGAACTGAGGCACTCCTTATATCCAGACAAATGGAAAAATGGAAGGGTTTTAGCCTGGCTGCAAGCACGAGATGAGCAAACCTTGAGAGGAGCCCAGGTCCACAAGGACACCTCAAGTGCCCATAAATAAGTTCCCTACAGGTTTCCCTAGTTTGAATTTTCCTCTCGTGCCTTCACTGTTGATTGTTTTCAACAAGGAAAAAATGTGCAGGAACTCATTTTGTGACTTTGTTTCAGTTTCTGTTCCTCCATGTAGTCAAATTTCAATTTAATGTGAAAACCGGACCAGAGGATGGAGGACAAGGAAGAAACTGGATATTTCTGGAATCCTTTTAACTGTCTGCAGGGATTTTCAGAGCTATGGGATCAGATGGGTTAATTTTCACCTGGTTCCCAGCAAGCACGGTGTGGATTCCTGCTCATCCCTGGAAGTGATCAAAAAACACATGGATGTGACATTTGGGGATGTGTTTGGGTGACCATGGAGGTGCTGCTGCATTGGTGGCTGGACTGAATGACCTTAGAGGTCATTTCCAACCTGAGCAATCCTTACTGCAACCCTGTGGACTCTGAGGGAGATTTTTCTGGATGTTTGGGTGGAATTTTGTGTGTTAGGGTTTGTGCCCTTTGCCCTGGCACTGGGCACCACTGGGAAGGGACTGGCTCCACCTTCTTTGTTCACTCCTCAGTTCTCCCACTGAGAGACCCCCTGAGCCTTCTCCTCCCCAGGCTGAGGAGCTCAGTCCCTTCAGCATCTTCTGGACCTTTGCTGGACCTGCTCCAGTTCAGCTGAGGCTGAACTTTTACCTTTCATATTTTCCAGATTCTGGCCTGCACTGGTTCCTAACTCTGATCTCCACACAAAGTGTCAGCAAGGTCTCCTCACAGCTCAGGCACACACAACAATCCTTCTCCAGCCCCACAGCCAAGGACACCGCTGCAGCTCCAGGCCCAAAAAGTGCAACCAGCAGGGAATTGAGGAGAGCAACCTGGGAGGATGGGACTGCATCACCTGCAGCTGCAATTGCACAATTCAGCCCAACTGGAAATGGACCAGAACTGATCCAAGGGTGAAACTCCTGAGCCAGGGCCCATCCTGGCTGCAGCCACGGCCGGGCTCTTGCAGTGCCCAAGGTGCATCCTTGGAAGGGCTTTTAATAAATCCCTGCTTTATTCCTTTAACCCTGCCCAGCCTCTGCTCCAGGAGCCTCTCCAGGCACCCCTGCCCTACCCCCCTGGCCCCATTCCCGGGCTGCATCCCGGGATGCTGCTGCCTCCTTTGCCACAAGGGCGCATCGCTCCCTCATCTTCCTCTTGCTCCCAGCACGAATTCCAGCGGTTCTTTTAGCCCCGTTTTTTACCTTATTTATACGTTCTTCAATCTATTTTTGAGCTTGCAGAGCAGCTGGTGAGTAAGGAGCCCGCTGTATTTACTGTGACCTCTCCCTGATGACATTTGGAGCTGATAAGTTCGAGCATGACTGAATCCACAGACACCTCTGTCCTGCAAGCCTTGGGAAGATGAATTTCTCCATCCTTCCAGAAGCTTTTGGAGGAGCTAAAGGAGGGCAGGGACTTCCAGCAAAGCTCATTTACAGCAGCAAACAGCTGAACCCCGAATTCTGTGTGTGCTGTTCCCTGCTGCTCACACGCTGCGGGAGCTGCCAGGTGAGAGGGGACACGGAGATGGGACACTCCAGGTGTGAAATGCCGGCTGGTAGAAGGAACAGACACAACCTGAACACACCAATTGTTCCTGAAGGGAACCAGCACAGGTTTCTCTCCTCTCACGGGTCACTTATTCCCACAACCTCACTCCTGGGGAAAACTGGCTCTTCACTGAGGACAGTTGCACCTGAATTGAAACTATCGTCTTCTGATTCTGAGCCACTTTTCACCTCAAATCCTTTCCTTTCCTTGTTCCTTTCCTTTCTCCTTTCCTCTTTCTCCTCCCTTTCCTTTCCTTTCCTTTCCTTTCCTTTCCTTTCCTTTCCTTTCCTTTCCTTTCCTTTCCTTTCCTTTCCTTTCCTTTCCTTTCCTTTCCTTTCCTTTCCTTTCCTTTCCTTTCCTTTCCTTTCCTTTCCTTTCCTTTCCTTTCCTTTCCTTTCCTTTCCTTTCCTTTCCTTTCCTTTCCTTTCCTTTCCTTTCCTTTCCTTTCCTTTCCTTTCCTTTCCTTTCCTTTCCTTTTTTATTTCCTCTATAAAAACCTCAGGTGTTTCGAGGCTCCTGCTTCAGCAATGTCAGAACCTGAATTATCGGCATTTTGATGTGGCTGAGCTAATCAAGCATCTGAATGCAGCACTGGGCTTAATTTACCACTTCTGTAGCCCTTTGTAAACACTTTCTAAGCAATAAAACACTTTAAAATGATGGCTGAGCCTTCCTACACCTCTTCAGGTTTAACAAGATAATGCTGTTAATTGTGAAGTGCCAGTTAGGCAGAAGCTTATCTATTGTTGAGACAAGGATCTGAGTTCAAAGCTATTTACCAGGAAACTCCATTAGGGGAAGAAAGGAGCCACAGGGCTCTGAATTGCCAGGCCACAATAGGAAATTTCTGAGCGCAGCTGGAGGAGCCATCAGATAAAATAACCAGCAGAAAGAGTGAGATGTTTCACTGGAAAAAAGGAAAGCGGTGCTCTCACTCCTTTGCAAACACGTGCACAGAAGACACGTTCCTTCCCATTTACACTTTATTATTTTATTTCTTTTATTAAATCCACAAGTGTTCTCACTTTTAGCCTTCCAGTTCTCCCCCCATGCTGTTGGCTGCGTGGGGCTGAGTTCCCGGCTGGGGTTAAACCCCAGTCCCCACCTGAATTATCGGCAGCAAGGTGCAAAACCCTGGGTAATGTTAAAGAACACTTTAAATAGCCCGCAAAGGGTTCCCACTGCACTTCCTACCCCGAAAATTCTCCTTTTTTTCCACAGATTTAACCTTTCCTTTGGTACTTGGTTTTAGTCTTCTCTGGAGTCTGTTTCTTTTCCACACTCAGGGTTTTCATATGGGAATACCAATAATAAAAATTTGATTTATTGTGTTCTATAATGGAAAAAAAAAAATCAAGTATAAGAATATTTAAAGAAAATGCTATATTTTCCAGCCTGTCTTTCCTAATAAAATTCCTTATGAACTAATAAAATTCCTTATGAAAACTGCAAAGCAAGGATATTTTTAATATATGCCAAGCGTATTACAGATATATCTGTAACTGTAATACAGATATATGATCATTCTGACAGTCATGCGATACTTTGCATTCCTTTTAGAGAAATCATTAAAGTGCTGGGAACTGCTCGGAAATCTGTAGTTAACAGGACAAAAGAAATGGCCTTAAGAGGAACCATCAGCCTGGGAAGGGATGCAGGGAAGGGGCAGAATCCTCATTCCTGAAGGGATTTAAAAGAGGGGTGGATGTGGCATTTGGGGATCCGAGTTAGTGGTTGGACACTTGGAAGCCTTTTCCATCCTAAATGATTACACAAAAAACAATTCTTTGCCTCCTGTCTCTCTGGTCTGGACACCAGAACTGCTGAGATTTCCCGAGCAGGATGGAACCAGCAGTTGTTGTGCTGATGACAAGAAACCTCTTGATATCCATCCGCACTAATGAGGAGAAAATGCCTCTCCAGGGCTGATCCTCTCCAGGAGGCTGGAGGAGCTGAGGGGGATCTGAGCCCGAGGACAGGAGGAAAGCAGCCCAAAAGCTGCTGAGGAGAATGGAAATGCTTCCAGAACAAAGCTCCTCGTTCATCAGCCACCGGCCCCCTCCAGCATTTGCTGTTCACAATTTGTATTCCAGAGGGGAAGCCTGGAGCAAACGCCCTTCAGCTGCTGGATGGTCAAGCAGAGCTGGAAGGGGGGAGGCACCAAGCCTTTCCCCGGGATTTTGGGCAGTGAGAGGGGGAATGAAGCCCAAAGCCCCTCCTGAGCAGGGCTCAGAGGTGATGAGCACAGGAATATTTAGCTTAATAGATGGTTAAAGCCCAGCTGCCTTTCGTGCACAGGAGGCAATAGTTAATTCCTTCATACTCCTGTGCTGTGAATATCCTGCTTGCAGAGGGTTTCTGCACCTGCCTGGCTCTCCCCAAGCACGCTGACCCCTCAAAATGGACTGTGGCAAGGGGCAAACGAGACAAACCCAGGAGTTAAGCTGCTGATAGAGGCAGACATTAGAGGGGCTGGAAATGCCAAATGAAAGGTTGTCCCCAACCCCTCCGTTTGATGTTCATTATGTCAGGTTTTTGTTCTACCATCCCAACCTATTTTTCAACAGTAATCCTGTGACTCATTCATTGAACAGGATGCTCGGGGAATAAGGCAGCTATTCAGGAGTTATTTTAATCCTCATTAAGCGGTGAATGGCCCTGTTCTTTAGTATCCCACGCTATCCAAATCCTGCACTGATTATGGAACTGTTATTTTCCATGTCGGCTTTTCCTCTCCACCCATCCGAGCCTCACAAGCAGCTCCCAGACTCCGGTGGCAGGCAGGGTGGGGGCTGCCAGCCCAGGCTGTACCTGAGCCCAGAACAGGTGTGCTCACACCTGCCAGCCTTTATTCCTTTTGAGGAACAGCTCAGGAAAACTCGGGGCAGGTTTTTCGTATCACACAGGGGATTTTGAATAGGATTTTGCAAGCAGAAATCTGCTGCTAATTAATCATGCCCCTTTTGTGGGGGTGGAAAGGCAGCTGGAACAGCTCCTGGCTCACCTGGGGGGAAGATAATGAAGGCAGGTGGAATCTCTGGCCACACAATAGGAGCTGTGGGACTGGAAATGCTCCCCCAGCCCAGTTCAACCCCAGGTTTATTACTCTCCATCCCGGCCAGGGTAGTGAGGGCACAACCTCCTGGTGAGGGGCACCTGATGGAGCTGAGGGGGCTCAGCCTGGAGCAAAGGAGCTCAGGGGGAACTTCTGGCTCTGCACAAGTCCCTGGCAGGAGGGGACAGCCGGGGGGGTCGGGCTCTGCTGCCAGGGAACAGGGACAGGAGGAGAGGGAACGGCCTCAGGCTGGGCCAGGGGAGGCTCAGGGGGGATACTGGGAGAATTCCTTCACAGAAAGGGTGGTCAAGCTTTGGAAGGGGCTGCCCAAGGAGAAGGTAGATCACCATCCCTGGAAGGGCTCAAAATGTGTGTGGATGTGGCACGTGAGGATGTGGTTTTGGTAATGAACGAGGTGCTGGGGCTGGGGTGATGCTTGGGGACCTCAGAGGACTTTTCCTACCAGAATGACTCCAGACTCTGTGGCTCATTGGAGCCCAACACTTTGGAAAACTGCACTGGAGGTGCTGGAAACTTTGGGGAGTGAGAAACCAAAGGGATTTTGAAAGGCTCTGATCAACTCAGCCTCCCCCAGATCCATCCCTGGGCAGACCCTGCTGCTCCAGCCCCATCAGCAGAGCCTGCCAGGGGTGCCCAGCACCCAGTACTGCTCTGGGAGGTGCTGGCACAGCAAGGGCAGGCAGGAGGTTGGTGCCTCTCAGCCCTGGAGCTGCTGCAGGCTCCTCAGCAGGATCTGCACTCTGGGCTTGGCTGCAGGAACTCCCTGGCAGTGCCAGGAGGGATGTCAGGGTCAGCTGGACAGCACCCAGTGCTTTCCCTGGAGCTGCCACTCTCCCCTGCCCCTTCCAGCAGTGCTCCAGGCAGGGATTTCACCTGCAAAGCACCCACCGAGTGCCTGAAGGCTGTGAGTGAACATTGCACTGGAGACCTCAGCTCAGTCTTTTGCTGCTTTTTTGACGCCTTGTTTTTCCAGTTTGGGTTGCTTTTATTCCTTATTTTAAGGCCATATGAAATGAAGGCTCAAAGGAAATTGAAGAAATGAAGTAGGAAGTGAATCAAAGAATCAGAGAATGTCCTGAGCTGGGAGGAATCCACTGGGATCATGAGTCCAACTCCTGGCCCTGCCCAGACCCCCCAACAATCCCACCCTGGGTACCCCTGGAGCGCTGTCCGAGCTCTCCTGGAGCTCTGGCAGCCTTGGGAATGTCACCATTCCCTGAGGATCCTGGGCAGGGCCAGCACCCTCTGGGGGAAGAACCTTTCCCTGAAATCCAACACAACCCTGCCCTGACACAGCTCCACCATGTGCAACTGCAGGTGGAAAACACTTGGCTGCAATGGGCACTGAAGTTCTGCAGGTTATGACTGAGAAAAATAAAGAAAAAAATTAAAAAAAAATCAGCAAGGCCCACCAAGCTGCGTGGTGGGAAAAAAATCCTTCTCCCTGAAATATCTGAGTAAAAACAGGAGCGGGGGGAGGATGTTCTCGTACAACAGGGCTTGGGGTTCACTCACAAAAATCTGTCTCCTGTGCTGAAAAGCTGCGCAAATCACACACTCATTCACAGTGGATTCTCCTCCTCCCACACAGCCCTCGTATCCACGGTGGAACATGGAAACCAGGCCCACTCCCGAGCTCCCTACACACCAACATATGTCTCCCTCCCAGCACATCCCTGCAGCTCCTCCCCAGTGCCAAACTGCCAAAGCAAGCTGCAGGCCAGAGCTAGGCATGAGGAAAATGCAACTTCTGTTTTCAAGCAGCTACAGCTAAAAAGGGCACTTGCAGAAAAAAAAAAAAAAAAACAAAAAAAAAACAACCAAAGCCATGAGAAAAATATTTCCTGATCTCGGCTTTAAAGTGATGTTTTTATAAACAGCAGCACAGTGGTGAATAAAGGTCACAGAGAGCTCCGAATCTCTCTCTTTCCAAGGAAGCTGATGCCTTCTGGAGCATCTTTGGGCAGGCTGTTGGCTTGGAAAAGAAATGGTTTTTCCTCCTCATGGACAGTGAGTGTGAGGTCTGTCCAAAGGGCAGCTTTTGCTGCTCTTCCCAGAGCCTGGCTGGCCCAGCACGGGAGGCTCTGGGAAAGGACATTTCCCTCATGGGGATCCCCCAGCAATGCCTGAGCTCCAGAGAGCAGCAGCCAGGTGCCCTCAGCCAGCTGGGAATGTCTGAACTCACCTGGAGCTGGAGTTCAGCTTCCCTCTGTAGCATTTCCTGCTTTATTTGCTCTGATTTTCATTGTTTTCACCTAACCCCTTGCTGTCCCTTTCTCACAGAATAAATCAAGAGAAAAAAGTGAAGAAATCCAAATGAAGAGAAAGAGCAAGAACTTTCTGTCTAGGAAAGTTCTGCAGAGCCCAGGGCACAAACCTGGCTGGTGTTGACAACCAGGATCCTCCCTGTGAGAACTTCACACTGCCTTGGAAACACAAATTGGATAAATATGGCCTGGTTTCCTCAAAAATCCAGCAGCTGAGCAGGCTGCAGGGCTGACATCAGCCAGCAGTGCACAGCAGCAGCTGGGGGAGCAGCCCTGGATGCAACCTTTGGAAACACATCCAGAATGTGCCACTCACGGGGAAAACATATGGTCAGGAGAGAACAAAATTGTCCTTTAAAGGGCATTGCTGGAGATGGAGTTGATTTGAGAAGGTATAAATAGTCTGGGTGTCTAAAGCAGGATTAGTTAAATGCAATCTTTGGTGGAAGGCAGCCAGCTCTTGCACATTCCGAGTGTTGAGATAATTATGCAAATACCTTTGGAAGTAACACCCGGTCCCTTTTAACCCCCCGGTATTGGCAGAAAGGAGAAGGGGACACAAAGCCCTGCTCTGGTTTTTCCCTCTGCCACAAAGTACAAAGAGAAAAAGGCGATGATGAAATCCCTGTGAGAAGGGCTCTCCACTGAGTCCAGGAGTGCTGGACCTCAAATCCACCTGGAGAGCAGAAATCCAGCCCTGGTCACTGCTTCCCCTTAGGGAACACCAGGGTCTGCCTGACCCATCCCGACTGAAGAGAAGCAGGAATCAGCACAGAACTCACCTCCGAGCATAATCACAGGAAGAACAATCGGGTTTGTTTTCCCGTGGATCGAATGGCTTTGGATCTGTCTCCAGGTCCTGGCAGGGGGATGCAGACCCTGGAGAGGAGGGTGGCTCACAGCTTGGCCGGAGCCCAGCAGGGCTTTCCCAGCCTCAGGAATGATAAATGTCAGGTGTTAGAAGCAACACGACGATGCAGATAAATAGATTGAAGTTCCTAACTGGTTTTAAATCATTCCAAAGCCGTAGAAATTCACTTGCTCCTCATCTGTCAGCAAGGCATGGCCAGCCTGGAGGTGTCTGGGCAGAGAAGCAAAGACTTTCTGTTTCTGTGACACAGCAAGAGTGACTGTGAGGGGCCAGGGACGTGAGGATGTGTCTGTTGTGACGGCTTGGAATGAATTCCACCCTTTCGCTGATTCCTGGCATTTTGTTTTCCCTGGATGGAGGCTCGTTTGCATTCCTGTCAACTGCTAAACGTGGCTTTGGGCCAGTGCTTTCGGGACAATTAAGATCCAGATGCGATCGAGCACTGATCAGAGTCTTATCTCTAAGCAGATAAAGAAGTCCCCAGCACTAATCAAGCCCTTAAAATGAACCATGGCTGTAAGTGCTCTATTAAGGCACAAAGAAAGGGGCTCCGTGTTAGGGAAGAAGGGAGAGCTCTATTTAAATCCTAATCCTATCAGCAATTAAGCAGATGGTTAACTTTAAGCATCTGCTTAAGCCTAACTGAAGTCACGTTAAGGAGTGGCTTCCAAAACAGCGATTCTGTAGAAAGATCTGTGTGTGACAGTGCCCAAACCTCGCTGTGCACTGAGAATTCCCGGCTCTGTTCTGGCAGCAAAGGGAGAAGGTGGCACAGACTCTTTGAAAGAGCTGAGAACAGATCAGGGAATCCTGGAATGGGCTGGGTTGGGTTGTGAGGGACCTTAAATCCCACCCAGAGCCACCCCTGCCATGGCAGGGACACCTTCCCCTGTCCCAGCTGCTCCAGCCCCAGTGTCCAGCCTGGCCTTGGGCACTGCCAGGGATGCAGGGGCAGCCCCAGCTGCTCTGGGCACCCTGAGCCAGCCCTCCTCACCCTGCAGGGAACAATTCCTGCCCAATATCCCATCCAGCCCTGCCCTCTGGCACTGGGAGCCATTCCCTGTGTCCTGTTCCTCAATCCCTTGTCCAAAGTCTCTCCCCATCTCTTTTGGAGCCCTTTTCCAGGTGCTGAGAGGCCACAACAAAACCATCCCAGAGCCTTCTCATCTCTAGGCTGCACAATCCCAATTTTCTCAGCCTTCCCAAGACATCCTAACTCTGACCACCAGCAGTGACATATTCCTGATATGAAGCACAGATTCTTGGGTATTTAATACATTCATACTATTTTAAAAAGAAATATTTAATTAAAAAAAACCAAAACCTTTTTCCATACATTGTGATTAGAAATTTTCTGTTTGGGCAACTCAAAACCAGCTGGAATGACAAACAGCCTTTTTTTAAATATAGTTTTAAATCTTTTTGTTTGTAAGCCTCAGAGCAATTCAGATATTGTGAATATCAGATTACTGCTAAAGGGAAAGAATAGTTTAAAGTCCAGGTATTCCAGGAAAGCTGCCTTGATTCCAGTGTCCCAAATTGCTTGGAACAGTCAGCATATCAGAGTAATGAGCCTGTCTTTAGTGACGATAAGTTACAGTATTTATCATTATTTAGGTCTGCTCAAACAGGTCTTATTTGGAAAAATTCTGTCAAGAACTACTGAAGTAACACCTTTAAAAGCAGCAGTAGTGCTTGTGGGATCCTGCTATCCCTTTCCATGGAAAAGGAGCATTCCCTGGATGTCCAGTTGTCCAGTTCACTAATCTTTCAAGCCCCAGCTTCTTGAATCCCTTGATTAGGTGGGAATCTCACTGATCTTTAGTTAAAGGAGATCACTGCCTCTCTTTTGTACAGACACAGCAAAAGGCAAACAAAAGACATCAACATTTATTTCTTCTGAACCTGTGGATTTGGGTTCAACCTCAGATTTAGTTTTTTTTTCCCCAGTCTCAGTTGTGGTTTCTTTACCACGTGTGGTTGAAAGCCCCTGGATAACTCATGGAATATTTACTGCTTTCCTGTGGAAAGGGGATCTGGCAGAGGACAGGATTTATTCAGCAGAGTGAGCTCTCTCCTGTAGGCAAAGCAATTCCCATTTATTTACTCACTCCCTGCCTTCCATGGGAATAGTTACGTTGGCAGATTGGATCCTCACCTCTGCTTGCTGGAACACAGCTTTTATTGGGTTTTATCGGGGTTTATTTCATTTTATTTCTGCACCAAACTCACCAAGGCCAAGCAAAGCAGTTCTGTGTTGACACTAACTGGTGCCAGCAGTGATGGCACAGGAGGAGAGGCTCCTGCTCCCTCCTCAGCCCTCAGGGAAATGATTCTCATCCCTCCCTCGTGCCTGTTTTTATAGGATCTGCAGGAAATTCCCTCTGCTTTTTCATTTGTCTGTTTTTGCCATCCAGGTTTAGCCAGCTCAGGTTCCTGATCTCACTTTTGTACAAAGATGGGAGGGAGGGTGAGGGGATGGGATGGGATGGGATGGGATGGGATGGGATGGGATGGGATGGGATGGGATGGGATGGGATGGGATGGGATGGGATGGGATGGGATGGGATGGGGTGAACATGGTGATGCTGACACACTGCACTGCCCTCAGTCCAGATGCAAAGCCTGTCCCCTGAGGAAGAGTCTCCAAAATCAGGTTGGGGAAACTCTACCAAGTGCAAGGACTCATTTCATGTGGCCATTCCCCTATACCCAGGCTCCCCTCCCTTTTTTATTTAGCATCACATGTATTTATTCTGGTTTCTTTACCCAGATCGTGTCCAGATGAAGCTTTAAATGTAAGAAAGAAAATTCCACTGGAGAAATGCAGCTTCTTGGAGAAATAAAGAGCTGATACTTGGTGGTAAGTAGGTCTGGCATTTATAGTGTAAATGTGACAAGTGATGTGACAAATGATGTGAGAAGTGATGTGAGAAGTGATGTGTGCCTTTTATCCTGTGAATCCCAGCATGGGGGAGGTGGGGCAATGGGGATTCTCCCTGGGAAGGACTGGACTGGGTGTTGGGAGGCCCTGCTGGCTCCTTTTCTCTCTCCAGACCCATCTCCTGCTCCTCCATCCTGAGCCAGGCATGGGGAACTGCCCCAAACTGGGGCACTGACCAGCCAAAGCTTTTCCCACAGCTGATCCTTCCCACGTTTTGGCTGCCACAGGAACTGCTCCAGCATGGTGCCAAGGGGTGGAAGGCAGTGCTGAAGCTGCACGTGCTGCTGGAGCACTGAAAACCCCCAGGCTTAGAAAAATGAGGCTGCACAGATGGCTGGGAGCTGAAATCAGCTCGCCAAGAGCTCAACAGATACACCTGGTGTCATTTGCTGTCATAAAAGCCATATTTCAGCTGTGATCGTGTTTTGTGGCTCCTGGGCTGGGCTCTCCACACAGCAGGTGGTTTTTTTGTGGTGCAAAACCCTCCCAATGCAGCTGCAGGTGCAGAGCAAAGCACTGCCCCTGCCAGGCTCCACAGCACCAGCCATGGCACGGACAGAAAAACCCTTCCAAGGACTACAGGCAGTAAACATTTGGAAAAAAGTGTAAAATCAGCATCCTTGAGGGGAAGGGGCTGCCCCGAATCTGAGCCAACATCTGTGGCAGGGAGAGGATTTGGGCTCTAAGAGCTGCTCCCCATCTGCTCAGTGGTTCCTGTGCTCAGATTTGGGGCAGGTTTCAGCTGAGGGCAGCTCCTGTGCAAACCATGGTTCCCAGAGCTTCCTGACACTTCAGGAACCTCACACTGCTTCCCAGGAACTTCACAGTGCTTCCCAGAGCTTCTCACTGCTTCCCAGGAACATCACACTGCTTCCCAGAGCTCCAAACTTCTTCCCAGGAACTCCACAGTGATTCCCAGGTGCTTCCCCACACTTCTCAGCACTTCCCAGGAACCCCCCACTGCTTTCCAGAGCTTCTCACTGCTTCTCAGAACTCCCCAGTGATTCCCAGGAACACCACACTGCTTCCCAGGAACTCCCCAGTGATTCCCAGGAATGCCACTCTGCTCCCCAGAGCCTGCCCAGCACATCCCAGTGAGCTGTTCCCCATCCCAGGGGTGGGATAGCCCTGGGAAATGCACACCTTGTTCCTGGGGGCACAGGGGTGCAGTGCCCCGGGGGCTGTGGCTGAAGGGGCTCAGGATCCCCCCTGAGCTGGGTGGTCTCTGTTCCCCCTGCTCCCGGGGCTGCAGCAGCAGATCCTCCCTGATCTCTGATTTCTGGGTCCCATGGCAGCCACAGCTTTCCCTGTCCCTCACAGGAGAGCTCCAGGTCCCTCCTGCTCTTTGCCCTCTGCAGAGCTGTGTTTTGTGATCCTCAGTGCCGTGGGCAGGTTCTGCCCAGCCCTCCCTCCCCCTGAGCCCCCCTGCCCTGCTTCAGGGGCACCAGGGGCAGCGAATGCAGGGCACAGACACATCAGTACCTCAGAGCTCCTGGTGCCAGCTCTGCCTGAGCTCTCTCCGTGGTTCCTCTGGCTGGCTGAGGCTCTGGCAGGGGAAGGAGTGGAGCCTGCAGCGTTCAGGGACAGCAGGGACACGGCTCGGCCCATCAGGAGCCAGCATTATTGGGAAGTGCTGTTCTCTAACCAACCCTGCCCTGCTGTGGCACTGCAGAGCTCTGGGAGCTCAGTTTCCTTGGACCTCTGGAAGTGTTCAGATCCATCAGTCCCTGCTGAACTTCCTCCAGCCTTCCTTGAGAAATGACTCTGGGAGGGTGATCCCAGCACTGCCCCCAGCAGCCAGGCTGCAATCAGCACCACCAATTCAAAAATTCCAATTCAAATTCAAAATTCAAGTCCAAATTCACCAGCAATTCAAAAAAATCAAATTCAAAAAATTCAAAAAATTCGAGACCTCTTTCCCTGAGGACAACAAGCCTCAGAGACATCATTTCATGCTCTTGCTGTCAGCTGCCTTGCACAATTTATCTTCTCATTACCTCTTTAACAGCACCGCTATTCAGTGGCTGATCGAGGGAAATAACTCTTGTGATGGAGACGTTGGCTTCGGATATAAAGCAGTGATATTATTATACAGCAATATAAATGCTCAGCTCCTGCAGCAGTGCCCAGGAAAGCTTGGGAAGGTGGAGAACTCCCGGGTTACCAAATTCAAAGGTGTTCTCTGGGATAAAGTCACCTCAGGGCAGGAGGAGAGGAGAGGAGAGGAGAGGAGAGGAGAGGAGAGGAGAGGAGAGGAGAGGAGAGGAGAGGAGAGGAGAGGAGAGGAGAGGAGAGGAGAGGAGAGGAGAGGAGAGGAGAGGAGAGGAGAGGAGAGGAGAGGAGAGGAGAGGAGAGGAGAGGAGAGGAGAGGAGAGGAGAGGAGAGGAGAGGAGAGGAGAGGAGGAGAGGAGAGGAGAGGAGAGGAGAGGAGAGGAGAGGAGAGGAGAGGAGAGGAGAGGAGAGGAGAGGAGAGGAGAGGAGAGGAGAGGAGAGGAGAGGAGAGGAGAGGAGAGGAGAGGAGAGGAGAGGAGAGGAGAGGAGAGGAGAGGAGAGGAGAGGAGAGGAGAGGAGAGGAGAGGAGAGGAGAGGAGAGGAGAGGAGAGGAGAGGAGAGGAGAGGAGAGGAGAGGAGAGGAGAGGAGAGGAGAGGAGAGGAGAGGAGAGGAGAGGAGAGGAGAGGAGAGGAGCACTCATCTGAAATCAGTCACTCATCCCTCACATATTTCAGACTGCCATGTTATATCAAATAATTTTTAGGGAATTCTTGTCTTTTGGGTGCTCCCTATGTGCCCTGCTGCCCTCTAAGTGGAGCTGGAGGCCTCACTGTGGTGTCTAAGGAAGAAGTGAGAAGAAATGACCTCAAGGAAGAGCAGTGGATCAGATGGCTTAGCAAAAGAACCATCAAAGGCAGCTTGTGCTGCATGCAACATTTCCCCACATCCACCCAGAGCCATGGAATTCACCTGCAAACCTGCAGGGATGGGGAGAGCTCCCTGTGCTGCTCTCAGGTGATTTTTCCTCTCCCAAAGCCCCTCCTCAGCCTCACAGGTTCTTGTATAAACCCCCAGCTGTTGTGGCACTGCCATGCACAGCACAGCTCTGACCAGGGCTGGAGCCCACCCCAGCTCTGGGGTTGTGTGAGGATCTCCTCACTGCTTCCTCTCACCAAGCCTCCACAGGACTCTGTGGCTGTGTGGTTTGGCAGGGCACCAGGAATTTTTGATTCCAGAGGCACTCTGTTTCCAGCAGGAGCCTCAGCACTTCCCCTGGGCAGCATCAGACACTTTTCATGGTGAATTTCCTTTTGCTGGGAATTCAGCTTCCCACAAACACAGTGTTAAGAGTACTTTCACCAGCTTAGTGCACCTCCAAGGAGCAAGGACTGGAAAGAGACACCTTCTTCCAGGTGTGGAGAATAGGCCACCAGCTCTTGGAGCTGCTGATCTCTCTCCAGGGGCACCTCTCAGCACAGCTAAACCAAGCTACTGGTGACAACAATTCAAAAACCCCAGCCTACATCCCATTTATGCGTTCCCAGCTCAGACACCATTGCTTTATTTAGGATATTTAATGCTGAAAATTCCACGCTGCCCAGATGTGAAGCTCTGAGCTTCATGTTCAGTGTCAGTGAGCTCTCTTCACAGAGCAGGCAGACAGAACAATTCCTTTTCCAGCTCCATACCAAGGACAGCCCTTACAAGTTTCAGGCCCAAAAGCAGAAACAATGGTGGAATGAAGAGAGAAAACAAGGATGGGACTCCATAACCTGGAGCAGTGATTGGACAATTAACCCTGATATGCAGATGGACCAAAACTGATGAAAATGTGAGACCTCGTGACCAGTTGTGCATTTTGGGACCATTTTTGGTCCATCTTGGACCAGCCCTGGCCAGGCTCTTGTGCTGCCCAAGGTGTGTCCTTTAAAGCCTTTCAATAAATCCCTACTTTATTCCTAGCTCTGTCCAGCCTCTGTTCCAGGGCAGCCTCCTGCAGGCACCAGAACAGGTGCCCCAGATGATGGGGAGCTGAGCAATGTGCATGTGAGCAGGTCAGAAAACCTCTGTGAGTGCTGAGCCCAGCAGCTGCTGTGCTGTCACCATCCAGGCTGCAGCAGCACTGCCCTGCTGGGAGGGATGAGCCCAGACATTTTATTGCCACGTCTCTGCAAAGGCCATTGTCTCAGTCCCTCCAGCTTTCTGCTTTTAAGAGGAGAAAACATATTGAATAAAACGTAGACAGATCAGCAGAGCTGCTGGGGGCACAGGAGTTCCCTGAGCTCCGCTGGCTCCTGGCTCTCCCAGCCCTGTTTGCTGGATTTGCTTCCACGCTGGAGTGTGTCACTGCCCGGGGACAGACAGGAGCTGTCACAAACCATCACAGCAGCTGCTCCTCCAGCCCTGCCTGCATCCCTGGCAGGGCTCTGGGCTCTGCTGGTCACCGGGCAGGAGCCTGCCCAAGCCCCTTTGATTTCCCTGCCCGTGCTCTCCGTGGCTGCCCAGGGCATGGCGTGGGCTGGGGGTGCTTGCTGGGCTGGAAAGGCTGGAGCTGTGAGAAGCACCTCTCCCTCCCAGATCCTGTCACAACGTTCAGTCCCCACTGGTTTCACTCTCATCTCTACACAGAAGCCTGCAGGAGAAGAGGGCTTTGCCAAAAACAGGACTTTGGCACCTTGGCACGGTGTCTGTCGCTGATGGGGTTGGAAGCAGTCTGGGAAAAGACCTCCTCCCTTCCATTCTGCCAGCACTAACCTCAAACTCCATCCCCCCCAGATTTCACCCCACCTGAGGGGTGGGATGTCCCCAGCAAGGTGGGCAGGAGTGTCCATGCCCACCCCAGAGTACAGACTGAGCCCTGTCCCTGGCTCAGGACACCAGGAGGCCATGCAGGGCCCTGGGCTGGGCCATCACTGCTCTGCTCTTTGCCTCAGTGACCTGGGAAAAACCCTGCAGGGCTCAGCTGGAGGTTGTCCCAGCAGGTCTGGGATGCCCTCCCAAGCCTGGTGACCCAGTTCAGCGGGGTGCCAAAGCACTGGTGCAGGCACCAGCTCCAAATCCTTGGCCAGCACCTCCAGCATGATCTTGCCCATTAACTCTGCACAAACAAACAATCACTTATAACGTCAGGGAAAATAACCTCACCCGTAATCACTGATTAGAAATGTTTGCTTATGGCTGGGTATTTATAGCCTACAAGAGGTAAATGTCACCCTCATTGCCTGCCTTCATGGCAGATATTGTTTAATTAGCGATCGCAGCCTCTGGGCTGCTGCTCCTTTTGGAATGGGAGATGAGTTCTGCTGTGCTTTATTTACCCTTCCCTCTGCTTTCCCTGCTCCTGTGCAGGAGTGGGATCTTGGTGAGGAGCTGGAATGACCTGCAGTCATTCACAGCCCTTGCAGGGTGCTGTTCTGGGCTGCCCTGCCCCGGGATATCTCTCACAGAACAGCCACAGCCATCCCTCAGTCTCTGCAGGGATTTGCACTGCATCTCAGAGCCCTGTGCTGGAACCCTCGAGGTGCTGGGTTCCCACAGCACTGTCCTTCCAAACACAGGCAAGAGGGTGGAGGAGATAAAAAGAACAGTAGCCTCATACTGATAGGAATGTCTCATGTGTGGTAGACTTAAAGGGAGGTTGTTCCTTAGAAAGTCCAGCCTAAGAAATCTTAGATGAGTGGTTAGAGCAGAGCAGAGAGAATGAGCTGGAGCAACCCCAGCTCACAGGAGACCGGCTATGAGCTCTGCAGCCACAGGTCAGTGGAGGGATTAAGGGCACTGAGGGAGCCTGGCTTAAAGCCAGAGACAAAAATCACAGGTACCTGAGCTCCTCAAACCCCCAGGTGTGACAGGACCGACAAGAGTGGGCTGAAGGACCACTGAAGTCTCAGGACAATCTCAGTTTGATCAGGGGTCAGGCAGGGCCTGCCCTTTGCCCTCCACCCTCCAGGGGGATCAGCAGTGAACAGGATATGCTGATGAGCCTTTTTTCCAGCATCCCAGCTTTGCTGCCCTTGATGTTTGTTGAACATACTCAGAGCTACTCAAATCCCCCAGCAGCCTGTGATTATCTCATCTCTGCAGACAGGGAGTTTGTACATGCTCTGACAAACCAAACACGGGAGCAGCAATCTGTCAGGAGGAGTCTGCTTCACTGTCCCTGCGCCGTGGCAGGGCTCTGTTGGTACTGCTGGGATGTGTTGTACAAAAGCACAGAGACACCCAGGAGCTGCTGAACCCCCTCTGCTGTTCCTCTGCTTGTCTGGAGCAGCCAAACACATTGTTCCATGCTGCTGCTGCCAAGGCAGACGTGTCCTCACGGCATCCCTGTCACTGGGGCAGCATCTCCAGACCCTGGAAGGCCACAGAGTGTGACAGGGACTAATGGGAGGTTCATGGCACTGTCAGGCACTGGGACAGGAGTGATCTGAGCTGGGCAATGGGGACTCCATCCCTGCTACTCTGGATTGCAGAGGGCCACAAGGATCTGCTGCTGGCACAGAGGTTGGCAAGGTGAGAGCGATGCCTTAGGAGTTCAGCTTTTATATTTTTCAGCTCCTGCACTGCATTAGGGTGTAACTCTGAACTCCATGCAGAGCTGGTAAGCTCTCTTCACATTTTGGTCAGACAAAATAATCCCTCTGGGCCTGAGAGCCAAAGATACCCTCTTCCTCAGGCCCCAAAAAGTATATTCAAAAGTGAATTGGAGGCAGAAAAGCAGGGAAATATGACTTCAGTACCTGAAGCTGTAAATGGGCAATTAACTCCTGATTCCAAATAGATCAAACTTAATCTGTGTGAAAAACTGGTGAGCATTGTCCAGTTTGGGTGTAGCCTGTTGGGGAGACTTGTGGCAGTGAGGGTGGCTGCAACAAACATTGAGGTACCCTGACTTCAGGGCAGAGGGTAGAGAGAAAATAATTAGGAGCGAGAACAATGAAGTGCCCAAAAGAGAAAATTAATGAGAAATAAAAATAGGGATGATGGCCAGAAACCATGCACAGTATAGGGACAAGCTCCAAAGACCAGAAACAAGTGAGAAGTAACAATTCATAGTGGTGGGATGGAACATTCTAGAAACAATTCCATATATGAAACACGAGTAACCAATAGGGAAATAGAACTTGGACTAATTAACATAACAGCTCCAAAAGGCTGCTGGGAAGGGATTTCAGGCTTTCCCTGATTTTACAAATGTTTCCCAAGGCTTAAAATTGAGTCTTGGCTTATCACAGGTGAAGCTTGGCTGATCCTGTGTCTTAGGCTGGCTCCCACAGAGGTTTCAGCTGCCCTTAATGCACCTGCCGGCCTTTCATTAAATATATCTGCTTTTATCTTTTTAGCTTGTGGTGGTTTACATTTGTTAATTTGAGTTTCTTGGCAAATGCACTAAATAATGTGGTGAGTTCAGTGTTGGTTAAAATTACCAGTGTACTTATGTTTTGTTGTGAGATATGGATCAGGAGAAGGGTAAAACAGGATTAAAACTTAAAAGGTATAAAGAGACTTTATAAACAGGATTATAGGAATATGAAGCATTAGAATAAAACTTCTAGAACACTTTTCCTCACCCTGCCTAACTTTTTTCTTTCTTTAATTGACAATGTAGAGACAAAACTTGGGATGTTAAATTAGATACAAACTATACAATAGCCTTTTATCAGTTCTTGTAGGGAGAGGAGTTATGGAGACTTTTCCAAGTATAGAAGCTCCCAGAAGCTTTTCTTTAAAAAATCACTTCTGTAAGTAGTTCCTTACTTCTTTCCTAAATGCCAATTCATACAAAACCAACACGTAGCCTTTTTTGGTCTCTAGATAAGGCAATTCCAGGCACGGAGATTCCTGTGCAGGTGTGGTTTTGGTGGCTGCAGGCTGGGGAGCAGCACTTGCTGTGCAGAAGAAGAAGCGAAGCACCCCCAGGTTCCAGCTCCAAACCACCGGGAGCCCTCGAGCGCTCTGGCCCTGAGCACCAGGGCGCCACTTCTTTGTTTTCCCGAGCGCATTTGGGCACCTCCTGGTAGAAAAGGGTTACCTCGTGTCTTTTAAACATGCTCTATTAACTGCCATCACATTGCAGCGCTCCTCTGGCAATATCCAGCAACACCTCTATAATTTATTGTCATTAGTTTTATTCACAGCCGTCACAGAGGTCGCAGCATGGGGGGAGAAGAGAACTTCATCTGTTTCACCACTGAACGTGCTGCAATAATAGCTTTTCAAACAGCTGATGGCAGAGGGATATGAAAAGATAATGAGTAATGAGGAATAAAGGAACTGACCTTTTTCCAGCAAGAGGCTCTTTCAGCATTGTGACACTTGGAATTTGGGTGAAATGAACCCTGACTCCCAAGGCTGTGCTTTCTGACACCTCTGATGCAGACATCTCCCTTGGAGCTGGGCTGCTCAGACTCCCTGTGAAGGCAGGGAAGCTTTTCTGGCAGAGGTGTGTGGTGAATTGAAGCCTGAAAATGCCTGTTTCATTCTGGTGGTGCTGAGGAGAGCCTCAGGGATTGTCCTGGATGGAGATGTCTGCATGTGGCTCCATGCTCACTGGCCTGACCATCCGCTCCTAGAGGCTCCTGAGCTCAGAGATGCAGATCCTGCCCCTGGCAAGGAACAACCCCAGGCTTGGGGAATGGCCACTTATTGCTGGCTTCCCTACACATCCCCAGCTCTGGGGTGGGTCTCCTCAGACAAACAGCTTTCCAAGCAATGAACTGGGTTTCATTTCAGCAGGAATAGGGACAGGGAGGTCCACTCAGCCAGACCTGTTCAGCCTAGATGCCTGAGAGATGTGGCAGCTTCAGAGTCCCTTAAGGGATCCTAAAACTCGTGTTGTGGTGCCACAGCTGAGGTGACTGTGAGGCTGTTTCCAGCAGTCACAGCTGCCCAGCCTGCCAGAAAATCCCCCTGAGAGGAGCTCCTTCCCCTCCAGGAGGCTGGATCTCCCCTCCTGACTCCAAGCCCCGTTGCCCAGAAGGGAGCACACCCCACTGGGCCCTTCCCTTGCCAGGACAAAACCTCTGCCCCAGTCCAAGGGCCCTGATGTGGAAGGGCAAGCAGTGGGGTTTGGAGCCTGAAAGAGGAGCTCAGCTTGATGCAAGCTTTGAAATAGATTTTGAAGTCAGAAGTAATTAAAGCCGTGGCTCTAAGTGGGAAATGGGCTGGGATGAAGCAAGGCTTTATCCAAGGGAGATTGTGGCAGGCTAATCCGATATCTCTCTCTGATAAGGTAATGGAGTTTTTAGACAAAGGGAACATGCTCGATAGCATCTCTGGGGGCTGTGAGAGAGCTTTTGATACGGTGGCACGTCAGGAACTCATTAGTGATGCCGAGGAAAACGAGGATTACAGGAGAATTAAAAGGGGAGGGAGGAACTGAATAAAGACAAGATGGAAAAGAACTTGTGGTAAAGGGAAGAGTTGGGCTGGGAGGAGTTGCCAGAGCTCCTAAAGGGCTGGCCCTAAGGCAAATATTTTTCGGTTTTTCTATGGAGAATCTTAATAAAAGTACATAATGTGCTAATACTCATGGCTGGGGAGCACTGTAAGGAAATACAGCCCAGACCTGGCTCTTGGGGCAAATTGCAGACAACCTTGAGAACTAGAGAAATTCAGACTGGGAGAAACATTCTTCCAAAGCAAATCAGAGCAGAAGCTGGCTACAGAGGTGCCCTGGTGACCTGAGAGTCTCTCTGTGTCCAGCTGCTTCCTTGGGTGTAACTACTTGTGGCTGCTTTTGAATTTTTCCTGATATTTAGTTTGGCTCATTGTGTCTCACCTCGGGGTTAAGCTTTGTGAACTCCACCATTCATGAGATTTTTTTTTTCCCCCTTAATGAGCTCCCTGTAGATATTTTTTAATTTATCAGCAAGTTAATTAGTGTTGTAAATCGGGATACCCTACGGTTTTCATTTCCATGCAGTGAACACTGTAAAACTCCTGGATTTTACTCAGGACTGACAAGCACGAGAGCAGACCCCAGTTTTAGCACAAACAGCTCCAGATCCAAAGTGTGGAGGGGGGAATTTTGTGGCTGTGTTTGGCCATGGCCCCTGGGGTTGAGGGGCTCTGACAACCCTTTGCCTGAAGCACCATCAGCTTTTGCAAAGAGAAAGCTTCATGAAGCTGCACAAACCTCAGGAATATCAATGATCAAGAGTGTCAGAAACACTTTATTCACTTTTTCTTATGTTCTGTAGAAAAAAATGCTTCATGTTGGTCTAAATTCCTGCAGTTGTGGGGATGGGTAAAACCAAACCACTTGGAGTTTGTTCAGTCTGCCCTCCCCATTTCTGCCTCTCGACTTCAGGGACAGACAAACAGATTTCCAGGAAGGAAAAACTGTTAAAGATGTATCAGAATAATCAGATTTTTCATTTTCCAAAGCTTTGTGCCAGACTCTACTTTTGCCTTGGTGCCTGGGAGTGCTGGATTTGGGGTTGCAGCCGCTACAGAAATTACCTGAGGTGTTTCTTTTCCCTGGGAATACAAAAGTGTGATTGCTCTCTGCAGCAACAGCTTGTTGTCCTTCCTCCCTCCCTCCTTCCTGTTGTTCACATGGAAACAAACACAGATGTGTTTAAAGCATTTAATCCTAAGTATCTCTTGAAATCTGTATGATTGGGTGCCCTGAACCTCCCTCTCTTATACAGGCTTTATACAAAAGAAACAAAAAAATAAAAGTAATTATCTGGAATTCTGCATGTGGTGGAAATTCCATTTTTTCTCACACGGGGCAGGTTTAGGATTTTCAGTCTGAGCTGGGCCACATGGGAATCATTTCAGCACTGGGTCCTGGACAGGTTCATCCTGGCTGCACCTCAAGGGGACATTCAGAATCCCTGGAGCCTGAAGTGCTGCTGCTGGTCCCAGACATGTGGCTGGGGTTGTGCATCAGCTCCTGGAGTATTCCCTGGAGTATTTCTCTGTCTTTGTCCTTCTGATACCCTGGTCATCATCCACATCATTAAAAATGGGAGACAAGTCCTGCTTTTATTTTGGAGTCCCGCTGAGGATGGCTGTAATTTCACATCCCCTCATTCTGCAGTAGTATCACTTGCTCTTTTCTCCTCCTCATTTCATTTACATAACCAAAGAGCTTTTTTTCTCTCTGCTGTAACATGTAACTCACTGTGACACTTGACAGTTCTCCCTTCATCACTGCACTTCTTGACCTCTAAGTTGTACTCCTTTGCTGATCAATCTCCTTCAGCTCCGTTTCCCAAGGGAAAAAGAAACCACCAACCAACCACTTTTCATTCCTTAGCTACTTCTCCTGCAGTAACTTTAAACCCAATGGCCAATTCCAACCCCACCTGAAAGGATGGCAGAAGCACCTGTGATAATTAAGATTCTGCAAGGATTTTTTTCAAAAATTGGCAGCTGAGTAGATGAGAGAGATTCAAATCAGTGGCTGCACGGAGGGAAAAGGAAGCATCTCCAAACCATTATAGATTCTTCTTGGCAGCTGCCTCCTTGTCAGTCAGCACCAGCCTGCAGCCAGCTCTGCCTGCAGGAGCCTGTGAGTGCCTCCAGACTCCCCCAGCTCCCCTGGCATCAGGGAAATGCTGGGTGAGACTTAAGGGTTCGAGTTTGGGGTCTCTGTCTCTGTTCTGGGGGGTTCTGGGGGTAAGTGGAGTGCAGGAAACACAACCCATCCTAAGCAGCCCCATGTTCCTGGTTGCACAGCCTAAGGAATAAGTTGCTCTCTTTTCTTCCAGGCTCTGCTTATTCCTAAGATGCTTTTTCTAAATTCAGTCAATTCTGGTGCCCTCTCCCCTGAAAATCCTGAAAATCCAGATCCAAATAGTTTTACACCTGGAATTTGGGATGCTGCTGCTGAACCGATGTCCTTGAGCTCATCAGGCTTTGCTAAACACTTCCTTGAATTTGTAAGAGCTTTCCTTTGGGAACTGAAGAGGTTTGCCCACCCTTTTTCCTGGTATTTCATTTCACCTGAAGCCTCTGGGGCTCATTCCACCCACGAGCATTTTGTGAAGCCTCACAGCTCCTCAGTGTGTGTGGTGCCAGTTTACCGAGGGGCTGCTGGGGAAAGGAACTCATGAGATGTGCCAGGCACCAGAGGGAACTGGGAGTTATCCTGTAAACTGTTATTTTCTAGGGTATTAAAATCCCTCTGATGACAAAATTCCTCACTAACACTGATTATGGGATGTTCACCCATTTCCAGCTCCAAGCCTGCAGATCTTCTGCTCATTATAAACATTCCTCCAGCAGAACCTCTTTCACCATTCTGTCCCAGACTGGGAAGAGCCATGACACACTTTCATTGCCATGATTTCCTTGATTTTCTCCTCTTTCCATCATGTTCCCACCTCACTGGTACAGCCCTTGAAGGCTGCACACCCCAGGACCAGCCTCAACCACTCCCTGTCCTTTAACTCTCTCTGTTCCTTCACATCTCCACTATTTTTTGTTGCTGCTGTTCAGATACTGATGCCCCAACCCTTTCACACTGACCCATTTAGGTGCTCTGATGTGTTTTTACTCCTGCTGGCTCACATTTGTCCTTTCCTTTCTTCATTGCACCTCCTTTCTCTGACAAGAAATTCTTAACCAAGACTCTCTGACCACAGGGACCTTTCTGCTGTTCTTTTTCCAGTTTTTTCCCTTTGTATCCTGCCTGAGAACACTCTCCTTTCTTCTCTACCATTTCATTTTTCTTGGACACCAACACCTCATACTTTTACTGCCCCCCTTTATTTTGAAGAATGAGCTGCCCCTCCCTGCTCCACTTCATCTCCATCTGTGCTGATTTCTTTTGCATATTCATTGCTGCAGCAATTCAGTTCCTTAGATCTCTTTACCAGCATCTGGCCTCTTCCTCTTCTATGTGGCCTCCAAATTCTCCTGATCACCTCATTCCTGCATATTTGGGCTTCCTTGGACAATCATTTCCAGCCTGTCATTTCCATTTTAAATGCATTTGTTTTTAATTTCCCTGTCTGATTTTTTTTCACCCCTGGTCTTTCATTGGCTCTGTGTGTGTTTGACCTTGGAGAGATGTCCCTCGAGAGCAAGATGTGTCCAGTGTCACCTTTCTGGGCCTACAACTCTTCTGGACACTAATATGGCTTTAATCCATCCCCACTGCCTTCCTTTCTTGCTTTAATCCATGGAATACTGACTGCCTAATTCACACCCAGGGTTTTCAGCCTGGGATCTCGAGGGCAGAGTCGTTGGCCTTTGCAGGATGTGAAGAGGATTGGAGGGCCTGTGGGGATCCTTTCAGAATAAGCTTTCTTTGTAAGTGTAAAATATTATTGCCATCCATGATGATTATTAGAATAATAAAGATCTCATTACAGAAGCAGCAGGGCTGTTCTCAGGTACTGCCCTGAGCCCTCCCTGGGAAAGGCAGCAGGGTGAGATGTGCTGATGTTGCCTTCTAGCAGACACATCTGAACAACTTCTGCTAATTACCATTAATAAATATCTGCTAAGAGCATGACTGGGAACCAGGCACACACACAACTTCGGCTGCTGATTGAAAATTGTACCACCAGGTTGTGTTTTCTGCTCACTTTCATTACAGATCTCCAAGGTACTTTCATTGTTCATGTCTGCAATCAACAGAACATTTGGGTTCTGCCTGGGCTGGATCCCCAGGCAGCTGTTGGGATGCACTGGTGCATCCCCTGGCATGTGTTTAACACCCACCACACCCCAGGCTGCTTTTCTGATGGGCACAAAGCCCTAAATTCACCAGGATGTTTGGTGTCCCTCCCTCACTGGTGCTCATGGCTGTGGCCACTGCCCACACTCTGACCTTGGCTGTTCCCTGATTCCTGTCTCTGCTCTCCCATGCCACAGGACACAGCAGAATTTCCTTGTGCCAAAGCCACCAACCATGGGAACACTCAGCATCACCCTCAGGACAAGTTCTAGAGGCTGAGAAGCTCCTGTATGGATCAAAGCCCGGGTGGGGCTCATTTCTCAAGGGTGGGACCCTCACACCCCTTCTCATCCATTCCCTCTGCCCCAGCAGGCTGCCTGAGGTTTGTGAGGGTCCCCTGTGTCAGCAGGACGCCTCTCCTGGGCTGTGGGTGCTGCCAGACCTGCCAAACCCAAACTGGGATCTCCCACATCAGTGGTGGAGCCACTGCTTTGCCAGGGCTGTTCTTCACCAAGGCTACACAGAAGGCACTGATGGAGCAGGGCAAAGCACACTGGCACTAATGGGGAGAAAGAAATTGCACCAGTAAGGCAGTAAATGCAAGAAAAGAGTTGATTTCCATGGCAGGAAAGGCTCTGGCTCTCTCCACAGTGAGTTATTCTCAGACAGTTGTGTGAAAAGACATTTTTGGTGAAGTTGTGCAGTGCTGGTGATCCTGACAAGCCAAACCCTGGGCCCTCAGTTTCAGCACCTGTCTGCAGGAGGATTTCCTCTCTCTCCTGGAAGTGCCAGTTTCTGTTCCCTGACAGAAGAGGGAACCTGTGCACCTCACACACACAGTGAGACACTTCAAACTAAACTGGAAATGCATGGAGAGCCCTCAGTGTCCCTCTGACCCCCTGGGCACTGTCCAACGAGCACCAGCTCTGCACAACACCCAGCCAGGCCAGCATTTGACAGCACAGACACGTGGAAAGGTCACCCAGCAGTGCCAGGGTTAACTCCTGCCTGCCCAGGTGCTGCAGACACAGGTGAGACACGGATGGGGATGGTCAGGCTGTCACCACCCTGCTGCTGAGCAAGGCAAACGTGCCAGGGAGAGCTCAGAGCTCTCCTAATTCATAGAGCACACCCCACATTTATAATCCCTGCTAGGATAAAACACAGCTCTGGCGTTAATACTTGTTGGCATTGCTGTTAAAGGATAAACATGCCTCATAACAAACACGACAGTGGTTTTCTCTGGAAGTATCTCGCTGATTTTGTTTGCTTAAGAAAAGAAAGGCAGCGTCTTTGGGGCCAGCATCCCCTCCCTGATGCTGTATCTCACCAGGAAAGCTGCTTTGAGGCACTTTGGAATCAAACACAGATGAAGGGAAATGGAAATTTCACTATGAAAACTAATGATAAACCAATTTATCCAAGTTAAAGCAAAAGCCTGAAAACAATTCTAAGCAGTTTAATGAAAAAATACTCTAATCAATGCTGGTGTAAGAGTTTCATTTGTGGCATCTCTTATTAGAGAAACCGAACCCATGGGAGGATGGGTGTGAATAAAACATTTCATTTTATGGCCCCAGAAAGGGAAAAAAAAGAAACCTATCAGGGGTTTCTAAGCTCTTTCATTATTATGCAATTGTTCTGCCGGGTTGGGGAAATTCTCCAGACTTAAAGTAACTTTGGAATCCTGTGCCATGTGTAGGAAAGTCTCTGGGAATGCCAGGGAGGTGCAGAGACTCACACAGGCCCTGCTCCCAGTGCTCTGGGAATCTCCCTGTGGGGAGCAGGCACCACAATGAACCTCAGCAACAGATTCCCCAATTAATTAATGAAATAATTGTGCTCAGGAACCTCAGAGACACCTACAGAGTCACAGAGCACCTCAGCAAGCTCAGCTCCTACAGCCAAAGGCCTCTGCTGGCACAGCACAGGGACAGGGCAGGCACAGGAGCGCTGAACCCCAAAATCACTGAGTTGGAAAAGCTCTACAGGGTCATCCAGCCCCAGCTGTGCCCATCCCAACCCTGTCCCCAGCCCAGAGCTCTGAGTGCCACCTCAGGAATTCCATGGACACCTCCAGGGATGGGCACTGCAAACCTCCCTGGGCATTTCCAAGGCCTGAGCTCCCTTTCCATGGGGAAATTCCTGCTGCTGTCCCCCCTGAGCCTCCCCTGGCCCAGCCTGAGGCTGTTCCCTCTCCTCCTGTCCCTGTTCCCTGGCAGCAGAGCCCGACCCCCCCGGCTGTCCCCTCCTGCCAGGGACTTGTGCAGAGACAGAAGGGCCCCCTGAGCCTCCTTTGCTCCAGGCTGAGCCCCTTCCCAGCTCCCTCAGCCTCTCCTGGGACTCCAGACCCTTCCCCAGCTCCATCCCATTCCCTGGGCACCCTCCAGTCCCCCAGCTCAAGCTCTGGGGAATGTTCCCTGTGCCACCTCAGGGATAAACAAATCCCCTGTTGGTATATTTGTGATGTGGACCTGGCACGGAATACAGAGGATTTCACCAGGGAAGCAGATATGGCTGCAAGTCAATTGTCCTCCTGAGGGAAAAAGGGTGAAGGGAAATGAGGAGTCAACATTGCTGGAAACCTTTTCAACATCAAAGGAACTCATCCCGAGGGTGCTTCACCCGCAGCCTCAGACAGAGAATTCACATCCACTGAAGCCTGGCCAGATTCCCTCATGGAGAGAGAGCCAGGGAGGGAAGATGCAACTCTTCCCATCCTCTTTGAAACTTCATTTGCATTTGTCAGCAGTAGAAAGCCATGAATGTGCCTGGGCAGGGCAGAGCTCAGCCTTCAGAGCTGGCCTTGCCTCCTCCAACCCTGATTCGATGCAGAAACCCACAGAGACAGGAGCTCTGAGTGGTGGGGGGGCTCAAAGATTGCATTTCTTTCTTATTCCTTTCCTCTTTTACAACTGTATTCCCAATTTTGTAACCAGGAGCCAAACCTTCCTCGTAATTCAGATAAACTCCTGTGAGATTTCACTTGGAGGGATGATGTTTGCCTGAAAGCAATTAACCCCCCTGTACAGGTGAATTCCTGGGCTGCTGGGCTCCTGGATGAACTGGGAAATCTCAGGATAGGAACATGTTTTGTGCCAAGCTGCAGGGAACCTCTGGCAGGCTGTTTATCAGCAGCTGCAGGCCCTAGGGTGGCTTCTGGGAGGCATCTGCTGACAGGCAGGTAAATCCAGGCTGCTGGACCCGCTTGGACAACACTTCAGCCCCTGAGTAGCTGATTAATCCTGGAAATGAGAACTGGGGCAGTCACAAGTGGGGCTTGGGGCTCACATTCCCTGCAATAAATAAACCTTGCAGCACTGGCTGGGCTCCTTTGGGTCCCCCCAGGAAGAATGCCTGAGTTCTTGCCACAAAACCCTCCCTCCTTTTTCTTTGAAGCCCAGGAGATGCAGATCTCCCTGTGCTGGACAGCCAGGATTCCTGGAACCACTGGGCTCCTGCCAAAGCTTGTTCTGCTCCAAAGTGTCGGATGAAATGCTGGTGGATCAGTTAATTATCTGATTTCTTCTGCAAGGCTTTATTTTCCCAGGACATTTACAACAGGGACTGAGCTACCCAGTTCCAATTCAAATTAGCTCACTGGGCTTCTCTATGTGTTCCCTGAAATCCTTTGATGACTCACAGGAACAGTTGCTATCATTACCTTTTTATTTCATTTTTTAGTGCTTGAGAGTAGAGATCAGGGTAAGCACCACGAGCTCACCAATGTCCCGCTGTCCCTGCAGTCACATCTGTCCCCAGCACTCCCTTTCTCCCTCTCCATGAGCTCTGCTGACTCTGCACTCAGGCTGTCCCCAAACCGGAGGGGTTAGACCCAGCTCAACTCAGTTAAAATCTTCTGACTTCTGCTCAGGGGGAATCATCAATCTCAGGATCGTTAAGGTCAGAAAATGCACCCAAGTTCATCAAGTCCAACTCTCAAGCCCAAGGAGTGATGTTTAATACAGTGCTCCAGTGGGAATCTGGTACTTCCCAGTATCTTTAACATCTGGAGTGCAGACTGATGGCTCTGGAGCTGAGCCTCCAGGCTCTCCTTTTCTCACAGTTTTATGGATATTTTCTCGTTTTTTCTTTAAAATACTTCTTTGCACTAATCTGAAAGAATCTTAGAGCAGGGATGTGCTGGCCAGGTCACACCAGGACAAGCAGAAGGAAATGTTACCTGTGCCTGGTAAATCAAGAATTTCCCAAAAATCACAGATGATCCAGAGAGCCCCAGGGTAGCACAGCCCTGAGTCACTGACTGCTGATCCCAGCCCCAGAGGATCCTCTCCTCAGGGATAAGTGTGGGAGTTCAGGGCTGGTTCCTGAGGAGTGGGGTGGGATGGGATGGGATGGGATGGGATGGGATGGGATGGGATGGGATGGGATGGGGATGGGATGGGATGGGATGGGATGGGATGGGATGGGATGGGATGGGATGGGATGGGATGGGATGGGGTGGGATGGGGTGGGATGGGATGGGATGGGATGGGATGGGATGGGGTGGGATGGGATGGGATGGGATGGGGTGGGATGGGGTGGGGTGGGGTGGGGTGGGATGGGGTGGGGTGGGGTGGGATGGGGTGGGATGGGGTGGGATGGGGTGGGATGGGGTGGGATGGGGTGGGATGGGGTGGGGTGGGGTGGGGCAGGTTCTGCAGCAGCTCACCCTGTTTGAGGACCCTGCATGGTCCTCACTCAGTCCAAGGTTGGGCTCAGTGGTCTGGGAGGGCTTTCCCAGCCTCGGTTTCTGTGGTTCTGTCATTTCAAAACAGCGAGATCAAACCCTGAGCAGAACTAAACCCCCCAAGCCACACCAGAGAGGTTCCCAGGCAGGTGAGGTCAGAAGGATGGGCAGGACATCAGGGGACAGATTTTAGGCAGATTTTAGGTAGAGGACACCCAGCATCTCCAGCAACAGGTGATGTTCCTCCCCTTCTCCTCCCGTTTGTTCCCCTTTCCCTGCTCTCTGTGACTGCAGGGAATAACCAGCCCTCCTGAGCACTTTTTCCCTCTCCAGAAATGCTAGAAATGGTAAGAAATTGTCCACAAATTGTTTTTTCTGCTGTCAGGTAACCTTTATTCAGTGTGGCTGAAGGGAGGTGGCCAGGGGCAGGCCCCTAATTGCAGTTGATAACTTGGTTGTTAATTAATGCTCAGTGCTGAATCCTCACTAATTTCCTTTATCCTGGCTGCTGCCAGGACGTGTCATATGTGACACCACAATTTCTGTGTGATAAAGCAGGTGAAGGGGAGAGAGGGCACATGCTAGGACAATCAGTGTCATTGTTCCTGCTTTTGTGCCCAAAATTGTGCCCAAAAGCAGGAGTGGGGAGGGAGCTGGCACCTCTCTCAGCACCTGAGTCAGGTATTTCCACCAAAATTCTACCCAGAGAATTGATGACAGGGTTCTAATTAGTGTTAGGTATGAATTAATATGATAACTCTACAGGTTGAAACACCTGATGGATCTTAGGAGAACCCGTTTTTGTGGAAGATCTCCACAGTTCCTCTCCCCACAGGACCTGGGGCTGTTCTGAGGGTGGCACTGAGGGAAGCAGCGGGGCTGGGTGCCACAGGCAGCACCAGGAGCACAGACAGCTTTTAGCAACATTCCCTGTATTTCCAGGATGCTTCCCACAGGAGATGGAAAAGGCAGCAGCCACATCCCTCTGAAGTTTGATTCTGCTCCATTTGAACCATCTCAATTTACACATTGCCGTATTTTTTCACCCAGTTTCCAGTGGTTCTTTCCACTCCCAGTCCACACAAATAATCACACATCTATTTATTCCCTCATGGCAGCCTTTTTGGTGAAATTGCCTCCTTGTGACATTGTCATTCTCCCCAGTCTAAAATTCTCTATATTTTCCAGCAGCTCTATTTATTCCAAGATAGTTTTCTGTCAATCTCTATTTACACTGTGTTAGTGTTTTTCCAAACATCTGATTAAGTTTGCAATAAAGTTTCGGCTGCAAAAGAGACTCAAAAGAGGCCAATATAATTTTCAGCAGCACATGCAGAGCCCTCAGCTGGTTTTGGTGCTCTTCTCAGGGCTGTGTTTCTCATAAGAAGCCACCAAAATATGGTATTTATTTTGACATGAGCTTACAGTAGAAAGAGTAAATGAAACAGGAATAAACTTGATAGGTTTGGTGATGGCAGCTGGAGGGACTGATGAGAAGCAGCCCCACGCCCCAAACAGCAAATCACACCCAAAAAAGCAGAGGGTTTCATCAGCCCTTCAGCAAAGGGGCAGGGATGTGTGGCTGACACAAAGCTCACCTAGCTCAAGGTAAGTTGATATGAAAATATTCCACTGAAGAAAATTAGAAAATAACATGAGTAGTTGGGCTTAAATCTGGATCCATCTAGACATGTGTAAACACAGAAATGAATTGGTGCCTGGTGTGGCAGTGAACATGCTGCTCCAAAAGCTGGACACTGCTTTGTCCACCTCCCAAAATCCTGATTTTACAAAGATTTAGGCACTGGGGGTACAACAACAGGTCTCTGCTCGAATTTGCCCCCCATTCTGGATCCCCCAGCCCTCTCATGACCCCCCAGCAGAGGGCTTGTGGTTTCCAGGCTCTCTGCAGAGCTGTCCCCTCTTCTCCTTGTCTGGTGCCCCAGACAAGCCTCGGTTTTGTGCCCAGAACTGCACTGAATGAGAGCTGGACCAAACCTGAGCCCTGTGAGCAACTCCCTGCACCAGGAATTTCAGAACACAGGATTCCTTCCCACTTTTCCCTCTTCCCTCTTGGTGCTCTGAGGCAGCCAAACCCCCCAGATAACAGAGAGCAGGTGCAGCCCCCAACGCTCCTGCTGAAGCAGAAAATCCACCTTGGGACTTTTCCATTTCCACCCTTCCTGTCCTCTTTCTTCACCAGCAAAGCCGACATCCAAAACCTCCCAAGGAGTCCACATTTAACAAGAAATGCAGCTGGGAAAAGCCTTGCAGCTCCTTTCAGTCATCCAGGCAAAGGAGAAGAAAATCCCTGTCCATGGATTGTGGGAGGACCTGGCTTCAGGCTGAGGCTCGGTCCTGGCAGCACAGATCTCCATTCCCAGACCTGAAACAGACTTTTGGGCCGCCAAAACCTCCCAGAGTTGATTTCACAGCTCTGCAACTCCTCCAACACTAATTACTAATAGAGACTAATTATCAGAAGAGTGTGAGAGCAGGCGTGGAGTTTCATCCTGTCGGAGTGGTTCCAATTACAGCCTCAGCAGCAGGAGCTGCTTCACATGAGTCATGCAGGAAATCCCAGGATGGGAGCTCTCAGCCTGGGTGTCCCTGAGTGAGAAACACGGATTGGTCCCTATCCCTCCAGGAGATCTGGGCCAGCAACAGCTGGAAATCAAATTTCTGACCAGGGAAATCAGAGGGAGGAGTTCGGGCTGGACTATGCCAGCAGAGCCAGGGCTGAGGGATTTGCTGCACATGTGGGATTCCAGACAGGACTTTTCCTCAGGCAAAATGGTTTGGAATGGGGAGCCCTGGAATGACCAGCAGAGTTCCTGGCATGGCTGAGGCAAATCAGCCTGGTGCAGTTCTGTCCTGAGCTGCTGCCCAGTGCCCAGTGGCCGTGGCACACGAGGAAAGAGCTCATGGCTCAGGGCTCCAGGAGGATTTGTCTGTGAGGGTGGTCCAAGAGCCAATTTCAGAGAAATGGGAGAGCACAAAGTGTCTCAGGACAAGTGCTCAGCTGGAATTGAAGAGGAACCAGGAATTCTGCATGGATGAAGGACACAGCATTGTCTGCACTGGGTGTGACCTGGGGGGATTCTCCAAACTGAGATTCCTGGGCCTGCTGCACAGGGGAGAGGGGGCTGCAGGTGCTTGTCACAATCATGGAATGGTTTGGGATGGGAGGGACATTAAATCCCACCCAGAGCCACCCCTGGTATGGCAGGGACACCTTCCCCTGTCCTAGGTGCTCCAGCCCCAATGTCCAGCCTGGCCTTGGGCACTGCCAGGGATCCAGGGGCAGCCCCAGCTGCTCTGGGAACCCTGTGCCAGGGCCTCACCAACCTCACAGAGAGGAATATTCTTCCTAACATCTGATCTAAATCTGCTCTCCTTCAGCTCAAAGCCATTCTCCTTGTCCATGTCCTTTGGAAAAGTTCCTCTCCTGCTCTCTGGGACCGTGGTGTCACACACTGGGACCACCGGAAGGCCATCGGGGACAGTCCTACAGCACCCACCTCCAACCCCAGCCATGCCAGCAACCCTCTCCTCAGCTGAGCTGAGCTCACAAACTGAGGAAAATACATTTTATCTTCTCAATAATAATAACAACAATAATAAAAACAATAAAAAGAAACGCATCCACTTTGATTAACAATAAAAAGTTCTTCCTTAATTCTTACTAACTGCTAAATAATTTCCAGCCATTTTTGCCTTGATTTCAATTCCTGGTGTGTGGGAAAAAAAAAAAAGAATCAATTCCAGCTTAAGGCTTATTAAAGTATTATTCTATCTGCAGATGTGATTAGAATGAAATGCACAAATCTGGGTTTAATGGTCTTGCTCTTGTAGCATCACTGGTTAATGGGAATTCCTTGGGATCGTGGCTGGCCTGTCCTTCACTCCCACCAGGAAACACCTTCCCAGTGTCTCACTCCTCCAACTGCCACCTTCCTTCATGGATATTGTCCCCAAAATATTGATTTCTTTCAAAAGATGCATTTCAGGTTTAACAGAGCAATGGTTGCCACCGAAATCTGAGTTTTCAGAGTGATGCTCCTTGTCCTTCATGAACCACAGAACATTGGGAAAGGATGAGGTGTTGTCAACAGGGAAAATGCGCTCCTGGAAACCCTGGGGTGCTTGTGAGGCAAACAGGAGGCAGGGTGTGACCCCTGGGGGTGATCAGAAGGCAGAGCCTGAGCAGCCCTTGCCCATCCCTCAGGTGGAGAAGGGCCAGCAGAGCCCTGCAGGGAGGGAGCTCTCCAGGGATTTCTGTTCTCCTGGAATGACACCATGGATTTTGTGCTCTGTCTGAGTGTGTCTGTGCCCTGAAAGACTCTGAGCTCAAACACCCTGATGGTTCCTCACACTCTTCTTGGGATAACTCTGTCCTGCCCTTCCTGCTGTAAGACGGGGAAGTCTGGCAAGGAGGTGACAAGATCAGATTTTGGTAGAATCTAAATGCACCCCATAAGTTTGACAGGGTCTTTAAAACCCCCTGGAGTAACTCAGAGTTACCTGGACTATTTCAGACAGCTCAGGTGGAATCAGGTTCCTTGGCTGGCAGGAGAACCAGGCTCCCACAGAGACCTCAGAGTGCCCAGGCAGCCCCGAGGGCAGGGCCAGAGCTCCTGCACGAGGGACAGAACGTTCAGAACCTCGGACAGAGCCACTGATGCCTCAGTTTCAGCTGTGATCTGTTCCAGGTTCTGCACTGGTTCCTAACTCTGATCTCCACACAAAGTGTCAGCAAGGTCTCCTCACAGCTCAGGCACACACAACAATCCTTCTCCAGCCCCACAGCCAAGGACACCGCTGCAGCTCCAGGCCCAAAAAGTGCAACCAGCAGGGAATTGAGGAGAGCAACCTGGGAGGATGGGACTGCATCACCTGCAGCTGCAATTGCACAATTCAGCCCAACTGGAAATGGACCAGAACTGATCCAAGGGTGAAACTCCTGAGCCAGGGCCCATCCTGGCTGCAGCCAGGGCCGGGCTCTTGCAGTGCCCAAGGTGCATCCTTGGAAGGGCTTTTAATAAATCCCTGCTTTATTCCTTTAACCCTGCCCAGCCTCTGCTCCAGGAGCCTCTCCAGGCACCACAGAGAGAGACCAGTGCAGGGCAGAGACAGCTCTGGGGCACCCAGGAGGAAATGCTGGGGAGGTGGCTTAAACCATCCTTGGGAGGCAAAGGCTAAGGACACTCATTTATAGAGAAAAGAGCACTGTGTGAGCTGAAAATGAGGTTGAAAATGAGGTTGTTAGTGGGGTTCAGTCCCTGTCAGAGTTCAGACACTTCTCTCCAAATATCAGCTTTTAAATAAAGGTCTCTGCTCTCTGCTGTTGGTGGAATTACACATCGCTGCCAAAGGCATTAAGGTGAGAATCAATTGCATCATTTGGGACCAAAATAAGGTTTTACTCACATCGTCCTCCTGCTGCCAACCACAGGAGTCAAGTTCACCTCAACTTTCTCCGAGTTTCATATAAGAAATACCAAGCTGGTTTAACTTTGATAAAATTGACATCTAAATAAGAGTCCCCTCTGAAGGAGGAAGACTTATGCTGATGTGTGGAGCTGCAATAAGATTGGCATTTGGAGGACGTGAAATCTTTTGGGAAGCCCTAAAATATCCCCTAAGTAGGTCAGCTCGGTGACCTGGATCTGTACTTTTAATACAAGAGTAGCCTACATTTGCTCTGTTTGCTGAGGAATGAAGGATTTTTGGGCTGTGGGTTTATTTTTAGTAGTTAAATGTGACCTTTGTAGGAGATCCTATAATAAGAACAACAACAGAGCTGGCCAGGGGTGAATCACACCACATGCTTTGATTTAGAGATGATGTGCACACATCATTTATCCTCTGGTCATTTCTGGGAGAAACTCTGGTGCAGGCAATTTTCAGTGGAGGAATCAAGTCAGTACTCTCGAATAGGAGGGATTTCTTGATGGCAAAAAAATACTCCTTGTCTTACAGGGTAATTAGTCATCATTTCCATCAATGGAGAACAGATTCTTCAGGATCTAAAGTAAAAGAAAAAACTCTGGCAAGGCCAGAGGTTCCCCACTGCCGTGCCAAGCCTAGCTCAGATTTCAGCAGCCACCATCCAGGAGTTTATCCAATCAATCCCATAATAAGCTCCCTTCTTTTTCATCTTTCCCCATTCTAAAACAGTCTAAACAAAGAAGTACAGAAAGGGTTGAGCTTCCTTCCTCCTTTGGGGTGTTCCTCACCCTAAGCAAACCTGCCTGGATCAGCACTCCAGATCCTGCAACGCAGCCATGGGAGAAACTGCAGCCTGGGCTGGGAAAAGACAGCTTTTATCCCTGTCTAACCACATCAATAATCCCTAACCTTCCCTGGGAATAAATCTGAGTTACCATATGCATCACCCTGCTGATCTAAATCCACGTGGGGTTCATGGAAAATCAATATTTGTGTGAATGATCTTCAGGCGAGGGATGAAATTAGTCACAAGATATTAAGTAAAAGATACGTGAAACAATAAATGGAGTGGCTTCCCAAAGGACATTTCCCCTTCAGGCCCTCTGTGGCTCAGATGAAACATTCCAGCTCAGCCAGGGAGGCAGGAAAGCTGCAGGGACCATGGAGCTCTGGATCACAGGGGGCTGGATCTCCACACTCCTCCAGCCCACAAATTTCCTGCAGGAATTTCGCACAGGGCTGCAAGGAGCACATTTCACTCCCACTCACAGAACCACGGAATGGTTTGGGTTGGAAGAGGCCTCAAAGCTCATCCACTCCCCACCATGAGGCTGCTCAGGGCCACATCCAAGCTCCAGAGAGACCTTCCACAGATCATCCAACATCCCGTGCAGCTGAACCATCACATCCACCTTCCACTGACCATCCAACATCCCTGCAGCAGCTGTCGAAGACACAGCTCCCACCTCTGTGGAGACTCTGGAGCCAAAGGCAGTGATGGTGTGGATGGAGGCCTCTAAGGTGTGAATTTAAAGCATAACAGGAACGTTTTCCCCCACATAAAGATTGAATAAAAAAGCTTTTCCCATAGTTCTTCACACCACCATGTTACTGCACCCCAGGTCTCTGTACCCAGCTGGCCTGTGGGCTGTCCCTCCCCTTTTTACCTTATATGTCCATTCCCTAGAAAGTTCTCCCTTCCCTGTGTCCCCATTGGCCACAGTTTGCTGCAGTGCTCCGCCCCTGTGATCCCATTGGCTCTCCATGTCCCTGACCCCGCCTATGCACCACTTTCCCCTGTTCCTATTGGATCCTGACCCTCAGCTCCACCCCCTCAAGCCCAGATATATCCGTGGCCCCTCCACTGCTCCCTGGCTTTGTTCCTGGACTCCTTCAGTGTGTGGTTGCAATAAACCCCACTGGAACTCCACACAAAGATCTCTCCACCATTGCTCAGCTGTCTGTGGTGTGATTGTGTATGTCAGTGTGTGAGTGTGTGTGTGTGATTGTGTGTGTGATGATTGTGTCAGTGTGATTGTGTGTGAATGTGATTTTGAGTGTGATTGTGTGTATCGGTGTGATTTTGTGTGTGTGTGTGTGTGTGTGTATGTCAGTGTGATTGTGGCCTGCCCAGACACTTTCCTCTCTGGAGGCACTTTTGGGAAGATGGTGTCACCTGACCACCTGCACCCGATGCTGCACACCTCCTCCGCTCTGGAGAAGCAATCTGTCCCTTTGCTAGGACACAATTAAACACCTTGAAATGGGATTAGATCCACCAGAACTGGTTACTTCTTTGGATGATGCTGCCACTGGGTCTGGCAGGTTTGTGACAGATCACACTGCACGTCATCTCCGTGCTATTTTCAGTGCAATCCAAGGACTTTGCCACTCTGCTTTTTCAATTTTTTCTGCTAATTCCAAGAATGTGCCCCTCTTTTCCTGTCCTTTGTTTGATAGCTAGCTTGTGGCTGCCAGAGGCACAGTGTGTTTTAGGTGAGGAGCACACAGCACTACAGAAACATCTGAAGGAAAACTGCCAAAACTCCTGGGAAAACAACTGTCCAATGATATTGAGCATCCCAGGAGCTCGAAGCATTCAGGATGTTCTCAGCTTCCAAATGACAAGGTGTTTTGTCCCAGAGAGGTGGCTGGAAATCTTTTAATTGCAATGAGGGGGAATAAAAACCGGTATGGAGTCGTAAAGCTTGCAGCTACAGCTAGAGCAGCTGGCACAGCAGGGACAGGGACATCAGGCACAGCGTGACACTGGCCAGTGTCCTGTGTGACAGGACAGACCTGGGGAATGTGAGGCACCAGCCCTGAGTCCTTGAAGGACCAACAGTGCCCAAGCTCATTTTAACTCCCCACACCCTGGATGGGCACACTAGGCTCTGGACTAGAGAACTCCATGACTTTTTTTACTGTTTGTGGCTTTACTGAAGGATTTTATAAACCCAAAAACCCTTCAAAACCCATGTCCTGCAGTGGGCACTCTCCAGAAGAAGCTCTTGCTGTGACCATGTGGTCACAGGAGGGAAATGACCTGAAAATGCTGCAGTCAAACCTTTCTGAAAGCCCAGTGCCTGTGCTCACCCTGGCAAGGAAGGGCAGCAGGGAAAGAATTAAACCCATTTCAGTGTCTCTTGTCCAAGCTCTGTTGGGAGAAGCTCCATGGCGAGGAGGGAGCAGAGGGCTGGTGATCTGCCTGGCTTCAGAGACCTTCACACACCCTTGAGTACACGAAGGAACACTCCTGATTGTTCTGGATAAATCAAAATAAATCAATACCAAGCAGCACACGATGACCCCAGGCTGTGTCAGGAGGAGGATTAGCAGTGGGAACAGTCTCATCTCTGCTCTTTACTCTTGACAAATCTCTGGCAGCAGGCACCAGGTCCTGCCTGTGCCTGGAGGGGAGGGGACTGAGGAGGATCTGCCTGTTGCTAAACCTTCTGCCAAGGCAATGAAAGGAAGCATCAGCTCATTTTCCTCAGCTGTGCCCCTGTCTGGGAGCTGAACATTTGTTTTGCTTGTGGGCAGAACCATGAGATGGATCTCAGGCCTCAGTGCCCCTGCTGGGCTTTATTAGCTGTACCCACCCACTGACACTGGGACATCCTTCCCTCCTCTTATCCTGAATTTTGGAAGAGCCAAGCTCAGGGTGGGTCTTTGGGTTCCTCTCTGAGACTGCAGCCTGCTGTGTCCCCCAGGAGCCTGGGGACAGCCCGTGTGACACTGCCACCACAGCTCTTGTCACTGCAGAGCTTCCCCTGCCCTTCTCCTGAGCGCAGTTTTGGTTCCACTCTGTCAGGAGACCCTCTCATCCTGCCCAGACAGGCTGTTCTGGGTAACAAATCCCTCATTTCTCTTTCCCCACTGTCTCTTCTCCCAGCTTGGAGCTCAGCCCCACACAGCCAACAGGACCAAGGAGAGAATTGGAAGGGTAAAAGTGAAAAAACTTGTGGATAGAAATAGTCAGTGAAAGAAATGAGATATAAATTATAATGAAGAGGAAAATAATGAAGAGAGGGAAATAAAACCCAAATGAAAACAGTTGCTCATCACCAACCAAGAGATGCCCAGCCAGCCTTGAGCAGAAGCTCCCCTCCAACTCCTCTTTAGTTTTGTTCCAGAATATGACCTCATATTGCCAAGCATTGGGAGGGGCTGCCCTGGCAGTGCTGGAGCTCCCATCCCTGGAAGTATTCAAAAAGTGACTCTGGGGACATGGTTCAGTGGTGAACGGGGTGGTGGGGCTGGGTTGGACTTGGTGAGCCTGAAGGTCTTCTCCAACATTCACATTTGTGTGATTCCATGGGGTCAGTGGGGGCCAGCTGGGACAGCTCCTTGTCCCCCAGCCTGGTCCTTGGCCATGTCCCAGCAGGACTGACCCCTGCAGTGACCAGCACTGCTCCAGCCCAGCTTGGGGCAGCTCCTGGGGACAGCAGCTCCAGCCCCACCACACTCATCTGCCTCCTGAGACGTTCAGCCCTCTGCCCAGGAGCTGTCCCCAGGTGCCCTTCGGGAACAAAGGCTTCAGGGCTTGAGGCACGCTCAGAGGGGTCCACCTGGATCCTCCAGCTGGAGTAACTTTGGAATTACAGGTACCAGGATAAAGAAACTGGCTGGAGCCAGTGCCTTCCCAGGGCTGTTTCCTAACCTTCTGTCAGATTTTGTGTGTCAGGAGCTCATGCCTCTCACCCATTCAGTGTGAACCTAATGCCTGTGGGACAATCTCTTTTCTTCCAGACACACATCTCCCATCCAGGAGAGGCGGTGGGACAGATTTTCCTTTTGAGCTAGTCCAAGTCTCATGAGAATTCCATGGAAAAGAATGAAATTACCACAGAATTATATCCAACTTCTAGGAATCAAGTCCTTGCCCAAGAGGGCAGAGCCAGTGCACAGTGACTACGTGCCATAAACTCACAGCACTACATAAAAATAATAATAAAAATAATACCAACATCCTCTGCCTGCATTATTCTGTCTCAGCTATTATATACACTAATGAGGACTTCCACTTGTATAAATGCAACGTGTTCTCTACTAAGTATATTCTTTGTAGGTTCTCTAATAAATCAATGTTTTATGCAAGCAAAACCCTTAAAGTTAATGTGAGCAAAAAATGTGCGCTCTCATCCCCAGCAGCTCCCAAACCCCTGCAATGCAGCCTTTTATTATTTCTGTAAAGGGAAAAAAGGAAATCAATAGAGATTCCTCGTGCGTAATCCCCAGCAAGATTAGCACTTTGTCAACCTCTGGTATAATCTCCTGGAAAGCAAAAGTAGAAGAGTGAGAGGGTGAGGTAGAGGAGGAAAAAAAAGGAGAGAAGTCACAGGGAAGCCTTGAACTGGAGATTTTTTGGGGTTGTTCACTGTGCTTCATAAAAAGAATATTTCAGAGGTGACTCTGGCCTGCTCCCCTTGGTGCCCAGAAGTCCTGGAGATGCCTCACTCAGCTGTTGGAATATTTTGATTGTAGTTGGAGGTGAAACCTCCCGGTTTAGCAGTGAAGCAGCAAAATTCCCTGCTTTAAAAGGGGATTTAGGACCTAAATGCCAAAGTGAGCCTGGGCAGTGCCAAGCATCATTACCTCCTGCCATGGTTGAGGGTGGGCAGTCCTGGGTGAGAACCTGGAGATCTCCATGGGGACCTTCCTGGAGCCAAGGGAATGGCATTCCAGGTGACATCTCAACACTGCACAGGAAATCCACCAGCAATGTGCAAGCTGTGAGTAACAGCTCAGGGGAAGGACAGGAATGCAACAAAATCTGTGTGAGGGGCAGAATCTGTGGTGTCACATCAAGACTGATGTTCTCCACCCCACTGCAACCCCTGGGGTTAAATTCACCCAGGAGCTGCACAGAGAGGCAACCCAGACATGAGAAAGAGAGAGAAATAATAGGAAAGGACCAAAGACATGTGCAGAAAATGAGTGGAGAAGGTTGGAATTACAACAAACAATTCATTGGGAATAATCACCTGTTCCCATTCAGGCCAGAATTCAAGAATGCTGTGAAATAGGGGCAGGACAGAAGGGTGGGGCAGTGCAGCATGGAAAGAGCTGGAATCACTGACAGGCACCACTGGCATCTCGCAGAGCTCAGCAGAGCAGCTCCTCATGTGCAGGTGCCCACAGCAGGGCTCTGCTGCCGAGGAAGCTCCTCTCCCAAACCGCAGTTCCTGGAAAGCCCAGGAAGTGCAGGAGCAGAGCTCCAAGCTGCAGTTTGAGCAAACAAGCCAGCAGCTGCTGCTGCTCAGCAGCTGAGATCCTCGAGAGGACCCGCTGCCTTTTAGCCCTGTCTTCTGCTGAAAGCATCCCTGGCTCGTGCTCAGCTCCACCTGACAGCACAGAGCCAGGAGTTTGAACACAATTCCCGCTTTTCATGCATAATTTATTGAGAAAAATGGAAATGAACCTTCAGTTTTTCCTTGCAGTCCCTCTCACATGAGCTGCCTTTCTCTTGCTGCTGTGGAAATGGCCTCCCAACAAACCCAGGCGATCTCTTCTGTGAATAAATAGATATTGCCAGTAACTCCTGAATCTCTGGAGCTGCTTTTCATGCAGCTCCCACTTCACCTGACAAATGTAAGGCTTGATGTAAAACAGGCAGAGAAAACTGAGGGTGCTTCATGGAGAATTTGCATTCTGGAGACCTTCCCAAGACACCCCTGAGGAGTTACAGTGAGCAGATAACGAAGGCTGCCAGGTAATCATCCAGCCAAGCCTAAAACTTCATTCCAAAAGTTGCCAGAGCTGATTAATAACATTAAATAAGCATGACTTTTCTTGTTGCATGGAACTCATTAGTTCCACGTGACAATGGAAAAATGTGTGCAGTGGTTTTGCTCCCAATGCCTCTGTGCTAAAGTTGGAGCTGGAGGTTTAACACACCCCAAGAAGTGCTGATGCCACAGAAATGAGGCTCCATTTGAGACCTGAATTGCTAAAGAGAGGAGCTCCTTTCTCTTCAGTGACTGTGCAGAAGAAAAAGCTCCTGACTATTAGACAGCCTAGCGAATGAATAAATTCTCTTGTAATTTTTGCTCGAGATCTGTGGAATTCCCCAGACCAACAAACCATATTTATTAAGCTCCTGACACTGGGATTCTGGACTCCTTACATAAAACTAGCAATAAAGTCTTCAAAAATCTCATTAAAAGATTAGCCTGCTATCACCAGCAGCTGGGACATTGCAGAGGAGTGTGCTGAGTTCCCAGTGTGAGGAGGTAGAGGAAAACCTGGGCAAAACTCTGCTCTCAGCACATTCCATCAATAAATACTGCACAGCTGGGATGAGGCTCTGAAGGGAAGCACAGCACCAAATATTGGCTGTCTAAAAACCAGGAGCTGATGTTCTCCTTACAGCCTCCTCCAGCTGCCAGTTCTGAGGAGATAAATGTCCTGTTTTTATCGCCTCACTGAAGGAGGCACCTTGGCTCCTGATTCTGCCTAGGCTGGCACTTGGGCACTTTGGGCAAATTCCTCAAGTTCAGTGGTGGTCAGCCAGGTCCTGATCCCTGATTCCTGCACAGCTCTGGCTACAGCAGCTGAGTTTTGTGTTAGTTCTGGCCTTGTCTTGAAAGCCTCCAGGGATGGAGGAGTTTATTGGTCATGTTAGGTTTATTTATTTATTTATTGTATTTTATTTATTTATTTATTGTATTTATTTATTTATTTTATGTTTTTATTTTATTTGTTTAATATATAGTGGCCAGTCCAGTACCTAAAGGGGCTGGAGGGGGCTTTTCACAAGGGCCTGGAGAGACAGGACAAGGGGGAATTGCCTTAACTTGGAGCAGGGAAGGGCTGGATGGGATTTTGGGCAGGAATTGTTCCTGGCAGGGTGGGAAGGGCTGGCACAGGGTGCCCAGAGCAGCTGGGGCTGCCCCTGGATCCCTGGCAGTGCCCAAGGCCAGGCTGGAGCAGCCTGGGACAGGGGAAGGTGTCTCTGCCCTTGGCAGGGGGTGGGATGGGATGAACTTTAACATCTTTCCCATTCTGGGATTCTGTGTTGCTTTCCTGAGCTGAACTGATTTTTGTCTGTCTGCCTGGGCTCAGCTATTAAAGAAACTCTTTATTAGATCTGTCATCTCATCTCAGCTCACCTGATATGTGTGTGCTCTTTATATTCAGCATATCCTGGGCTGTCTGAATCCCTCATTTCTTTGTGGAATAAAAGCAAATTTTCTCAAATCAAGAAATTATTCAACTCTTATATTCAGAATTTTCTCTTCCTTCATGGCTGGTTGGTTTAAATTCAGAGCAGAGCTGTGCTATCTCATTGGGGTTGTTTGCACACATCTCCTGATTCACCACTTCAAAACTGCAAATGAAACAAGTTTTTGTCAGCATTGGGGTACCTCGAGCTCAGCAATGAATTTTGATGTCTGTTCAAACACCGTTCCTTGTTTAGTTTCCTGTCCAATACTCAAAAAACAAATTTTTAAAACTACTTTCCTGTAACTTCAGCTGATAAAAGGTAGGTAACAAGAACACCTGGAGAACTAAGGAGAAGTGTTGTCATGAGTTCAGCCGAAGAATTTTAATCCAACAGTTCAAATAAATACCTGCAGGCACTTCGCTGTTGTCTGTCATTGCTCCCTGAGCTCAGTGCCTGCCTGCCTTTCATCCTCCTGCTCTGAAAAGGACTGGCTTTTCTCCTGGGAGGTGTGGTCACTCTTTCCAAACGTGCAAACTTTTCCATGAAGTTAAAGTTAGCTTGGACAACTTTTGAAGCTTATGTAAGGGAGAAACCTTGGTGTCTTTTTCTTGTTTTCAGCTCCTGCAGGACATAATCCATGTCAACAACAGGATTCCAGCAGCATCCATGCTATTGTCTTGTTGGTAGGATAAAGCACTGCTTTGGGAAGAAATCTCAAACTCTTCAGATAATCCCCAAACCTTTCTGATGCAGGATTCACACAGAAAGGAGCACTGGGCATTGCAGCATGTCCTGGATTTTTATGGGATCACAACAAAGTTGCTGTGAGTCCCCTCAGTGACCACAGGGACACAGTGCAGCAGGTGGGGGGGATAATCAGAGGGTTTTATTAAAAGAGACATGAAAGGGGATGTTCCCTTGTGTGCACATGGAGAGGGTACCAAAAGCCTTCAGATAAGTCTTACAAATAACCTTGTCTTGAGATAACCTTGAGGGATCTCCTCAAAACTCTCCTCCTTGGATCAGCAGCGAGTTCCTCAATTTAACCTCTCATTGCTGCTGCTCCTGAGTAATTTTCTGCCATGCCAAAAAACACCCAGCAGAAGGAAAGCACAAAGTGAATGTCAATCTCAGCAGGTTTAGCTAAAATCTTCCTTAATTCTCATGCTTGGACTGAAGTCCCAGTGGAGAAAACTCCAAAGGTTCTTAAAACACTTGGTGGGAAGGAGGTTAAGGTTTTAAGGTGCTTATAAATGTGGGATCACTCCTGGCAAAATTGCCTTTTTTCTCCACTCCATTCCATTCGATACTGGTACTTCAAACCAAGAAATTGATGGATTATAGTCAGGAAATACTGTTTTTGATTCCTGAGCCTCATAACTTGCCTGTGACTCAAACATTTCACTTACTCAACCTCTCTGCCCTCAGACAAAACTGATCCCAGCTCACCACAGAGTTCGTGGCACAGACACTTAAGCTGTTCTGGGCCACATCTGCAACTTAATCTGCATTCAGGTGAGGGCTGGACCTTGAAAGGTGGAAGCAAACAGCTGCTGATGTGACTGAACATCTGGCTCAGGCCCCTCACGTTTGAGGAACGGCCCCAGAGCTGTGCTGGCACCAGGCTCTGTGGCACCCCCATCACATCACCAAGATGTCACTATGAGACAAAAGGCACCGTTTTCCCCTCCTGAAGGTGGCTGTGGCTCCAGGACAGTGACTCATGTCTGCAAATTCCATATAAACAGCCCTTAGGTCACCTGAGCCCCCGCCAGGCACGTCTGCTGTCCCTCACGGTGATGTCACCTGCGGGCTGAGGGTGACATCCAAAGCCAGCTCGACATCCCCCAAAGGACAGGGCTGCTCTTCTGCCCTGCCACACCTCTGTCCCTTCAAAGTCAGAGCCAGAAAAACTCTCTGTATTCCTGTGTGCTCAGCAAGGCTCATCCCGAGATTCCTGTGGTTCTGCAGCCTGGCTGATGGAAAATGTCTTGGGAGATAAAGGACCTGCCAGTCTCTGGGAAATGACAGATCCTGGGATGTTCTCTGGGTTAGAGGAGGGAAGATGAGAGAGCAAAAATGCAGCTCTGTATTAAACCAGGCAGGGAAGTAGAGAATTTTAATGATTTTCTTGTCTTTGTTGTTGCTTTGCAGTCCCAGTAACATCACCCTCCATTTTATCCCCTCTTCATGAATCTTTCCAACTTCTCCATCCCTCATGTTCCTTTGTAGCCCTAAATCACAGACCTACAGAATCACACCAGGTTTGGGTTGGGAGGGACCTCAAAGCCCATCCAGAGCCACCCCTGCCATGACAGGGACACCTTCCACTGTCCCAGCCTGCTCCCAGGACCTCTAAACTGGTTGAACATTTTAGTATGAGCCATTTTCCACTTCAAAAATTGCTTTCATTGAAATCTTCATTAAAACAAACCAAAAGAGACTGCACTCTTAATGTGGGTTAAAGGGGTATTTTGGTGTGTTACATTTGTGGGAAAAGGAAGAAGTCACCTTTGAGCAGCTCAAAAATCCACATTAACCAACCTGGAGTTAAGGAAGGGAGAAGCTATTGTTGATGAGAAAGGGGAAATGACCCCCTAAAATGTAAAGGAAAAGCTGAATCCTGGACTCCCTGGCACCAGCTCAGGTGAGAACCAACTAGGAAAGATAAAGACAAAACTTTAGGAAATAACAGACCACTGCATTTAACTTTGGGGCTTTCTAATTGGTGGGAGATATAAGATCAAGTCTGTCATTAATATCTGGAGAAAATAACTTGATGGACAACACTGTGGGTGGAAATCCTGTCAAAGTTTTGATCAATGTCGATCAAAACCGATTTCTTGAGAAGCAGCAGCCAATGGTGCTGCCTGTGTGGGTTTAGGAGGAGGAACACACGAGCCACCGGTTGAAATGATGCAAGAAAAATGAAAAAAACATCTTTTATGGATGCCAAGGGCCAGGCAGCCCAGCACTGAGAGTGCTCCAAGGATGGGCTCGTGCCACTCCCTTTATCCACAAACTGAGGTGGGATAAAGGTTCCTACTGGAAATGGGAGCTGGAGTCCCAAGGTAATTCCAAGGAAATCAGGAACCAGCCCAGCCTCACCCCCTCTTTTGTCCAAAGTGAGAACATCCAGCTCGTTCAGAGGCTGAGGTCGATGAGCTCAAGATTGGGTGCATTGGGGAAAATTGCTGCACAATTGTGAATTTACCTTTCCCTCCGTTTGCAATGCCAGCTTCCTTTCATTCCAGTTTTGTATTCCAGATTTATGCAACCAGATTTCTTTGATCTTAACCAGCTCACAAAAGCTTTCGAGATGTCTTTGGAGGCTTTGAGTGGGAGTAGCCCAGACGAGCTGGGGCGATGGATGCGCGTCTTGGAGCAGCTGTGAGCGCACGGTGCCTCAGCGCTGTCCTGCTCCTCAGATGGGGATCTCTGTCCCTGGGCTCTGCTCCCTGGGGCACCACACACTGCTCAAACACAGCTGCAGCGCATGGGGGCTGATGGAAAGAGCAGGCTTTTCAAGGAGGAGGTGTGTGTGTGTTTAATGAAAACCCCTGAAGAGATTTGGGGTCATTGCACAGAATGAGCAAGTTCAAACCCGGGAATAAAAGGATTAATTCACCGAGGAGGAAGTCAGAACCTTTCACAGCGAGAGAGGGACCCTGCATCACCCCTGGAATGCTAATTACACTGGGATAGCTAACTTGTCAAAACACTGGGGGTAGACAGATTTTCAAAGCCAAGAGTTGGCCAAGGTCAAACATCTCGAGCCAGGTACTTTGCCCAGAAGCCGTAAAGAAAATGCAGCTCTATAAATGCAGGCAGAGGAATGTGTTTGCACAGAAGTTACAGAGCAATGGGGATTGGCCCTGCACTGAGGGTGCCCCAAGTGCCCTGTGCCTGCACTGGGATTCACTCTGGCTGTCCTGACGGATGTGGATGGGAATTCAGCACCAGGTCCCTGCACTGGTCTGAGCTCTGGCCTGGTGGTGTGGAAGAAAAAGGAAAATGTTCAAAATATGATTGATTAATTCTTTATTCTGAGTCACACTCCACTGTCACCTGTGCAGTGGGGTCAGCCAGAACCGGCTGGGGTCACAGACCAACAGGCCAAGGCTGAGGTGATGCAGGGAGGAATCTGAGACCTCACATCTCCATCCTCCAAGGAGTGTCCAGCTCAAGAGCAGCTTCAGTGCTCAGCCTGGGTCTCACCTGTGCTGCTTGACACAGCCCAGGGGACTGGGACTGCTCTGGTCAATGTTTCACCCTCCCAGATTTATAACACAGGGACCCTGTGGACCATCTGAAAGGGTTTTGCTCAAATCCTCTCAGTCCAAGGCCATTTCCTACCAGGTCCTTGCAGGAAATTTAAAGGCACGGGTCATGGTCGCTGCAGGGCAAATGTGAACATCCAGAAAAACTACAGCAACATCAAGGAAATTCTGAATATTTCATAACCTTCTATGAACAACTGAAAATGGCAAACTGGACCTCACACCTACATGCCAGTGTAGTTAGGGAAGGCACGACCTGCTGTGACACAGAATTCCGATTTTCTAAACATTTATTAATATGGGCTGAAAGAGAAATTGGAACAGAGGAGGTGTGAACCTGTCCTCACCACAGGATCTGTCCCACACATTGTGCAATTTGATTTCATAACAGACTCAGTAACAGGTGTGGGGAAGAACAGTCACAATTCATGTGGGGAAGGTGCAAAGATGTAAAAAAGTAACTCAAATACCATGTTGATGGTAACAGCAACATCAGTGTACACCAGAAGAACGAAGCTGAGGGTGCCTGTGAGTCCCAGTGTGCTCATGGTGGCTACAAACCCTGTGCTCAAAGCCCTTTCACCTAATGGTTGTGAAGATTTGATGATTTCTGCTGGTTTGGGGTCCTTTTGCAGCCTGGCACTGAAGCAGATGCTTCAACACAATCCAGTGTCCAGAGGAAATCCTACCATTGACAGAGAGCCTTTATTTTGTCACTTTCCTAGATCACCACCAATTAATTTGGTGAGAAGCCCGTTTATTTCCAACATTGGTGGCTAAGGCACCTCAACAGAAAAATAAGAAATAAAATGCAGAACACTCTGCAAACCAAAAAATCAAGTGATTCTGGAGGTTGTTTTGCTGAAAAAAATCCCCCACTTTATGGGCCAGGATGTGTTTTACCAATAATGACACTCTATGAAACACAAAATATATTTCCAATTCAGACCATCCTGGCCAGCAGAGAGCCAGAACATTCCACAGCTCCGTGAGATTAGAATCCCAGGAAAAGGAGGTGTTGAATATTCATTCAGCTCCATTTCCTACTCCTGACTGTGATCTCCACTCAGATTTTTGAAGTCTACTTTTAATTAATAGGAATTGTTGCTCAATATTCAACCTGAAATTTCATTGTGTTTCCCTATCTGCTTTTTTGGAGGCAGTTGAATATTCACTGCCCTCCCTGAATTTGCATTTATCCAGAAGTTTTCCAAATGGAATGAGGCTGGATGTGGGAGTGGCAGTGAGCAGAGGAATTTGTGTCCTTTGTCTTCTTGGAGTTCTTAGACCCTCCTGAATCTCTCTCCCATGGCAAACAGATTGTGACCATCCCTACCAGGAAGTGAAGGAAGGAGGCTGGAAGGGTTTCCCTAGTGACCAGAGTCCATGGTGGTGTGAAATCCCTGAGTTTCCACCACTTTGGATCTCCTGGGGTTATTCATGGTCAGGTGGCTCCAGTTTTGGGTGATAGGGGGAAATTATGTACAAAATCAAAGATCTCACCCTTGAGTTCACTCCTACCTGCACAGAAAGGAAAGACCCCCAGTAAAACAAGAACCTCTCAGAAGTTTCGTGTTTTGGTGCGCAGGAAATGAGGGATGAGGTGCTGGGACATGGTCTGAGCCATGTCCAATCTGAGAGGAGTAAAAATCTGCCTGGAAAGGGTCATGGTGGCAAACAGGAACATCTTTTTCTTCAGGAAAGGTAATTGTGTGAGACCTCCATTGTCTGAAATCACCGGACCTGATTCCAACAGGACTCTCTCCAGTTTGGCTTCCTGTCCAAACCCAGGCCAGGAACAGCTGAGGAACCCTGCAGTGGTAATTATCAAATAAAATGCCGCAGGAAAATGTTCTCTTGGAGCTGCTTCAATTATTGGGAGTTGGCTTGAGCTCTGCCAGATAACAGAGCATGACCCAGAAACGCCTCCCATGTGTGTCAGGTGGAGCTTACATAAGCTCCCAAGGTAGTTTATACATTTAAAAAAACAAACAACGGACCCACAACGAGCATGGGAAGCACAAGTATCCCCTGGAATGTGAACTGCTGGACACTGAAAGTCACTCTAATTGCCAGTTTGATCCCAGTGGGAACTTGCAGGAGTTGGGAGGTGAATGACCTTTCCTTTCTCTGTCCTGAGCCTTTCTGCTCCCTGTTAACCCCACGGGAAGTGGTTTGCATGGGAATTGTTCACGGAATCATTTCCTGGGAAGCTTTTCTCTTGTCTCTGCTGATGATAAAGCACCATCTGTGAGCCTTGTGATGAGTCAGTGAGGGAGAATGGGCTCAGAGGGGGCCAGCCCAGCTCCACCTGGGAATGCGCTGTCCCAGGAGTGGGAACGGGCTCTGGCTGTGCGGAATGCTGGCGTTTCCAGCAGGAAGTGATAACAGGCTGCATTGACAGCCCGGCTCACGAAACATGATTTGCTATTCCTCCTGGTTCTGTAAACCTGGCTAAGTGGTCAATAAAGCTGCGTGTTTACCTCAGGGCCTGTCAATATTTGTGCCATTCTAGCACGGCTCGGGGGTCGATAACCGCGGGCTCCCGGGCAGCACAAAGCATCAGCTCTGGAATCAAGGGAGGGTTTGTGCAGCACCAACTCTGCGGGAGGCTGAGCAGGGGAAGGCAGGGAACAGAGAGCTCTGCTTGGCAAATTCTCCTCCTCACAGCATCACACGGTCAGCAGGGTTGGCAGAGACCTCCCAGAGCATTGAATCCAATCTTGGATCAATAACCCTGTGCTCACTGAACATATCATGCACGATATCATCAACCACATCTGCCCAGGATTTGAACACTTCCAGGGATGCTGACTCCACCCCAGCTGTTCCAATATTCACCCACTCTTTTGAGAAAGAAAATGTTCCTGATGTCCAACCTGAACCTCTCCTGGTACAACCTGAGGGCATTTCCTATTTGTTACCTGGGGGAAAACCCCAAATCCCCCCTGGCTACACCCCCCTGTTGCAGCACAGAGCAAGAAGGGCCCTCCTGAGTCTTTTCTCCTTTTATTTTTAATTGGTTGGACAAGTTTTGTGACTATTTTCCTTTATTGACTTTAATTCGAAGTTCAAATCCTGTCAGAACTCTGAGTTTGAATTGTTTCAGGGAGAAACAAGCACACCCCTCCCAAGCACTCCCTCAGAAGCAAGGAATGAGCTTCCGTCCCTTGGAAAACCCTTGAGGGAATGTTGGGAGGGACAGAGAGATGGAGCACCAGGACCTCCCTCCCGGCTGATCTGGCTGGCCCTGGGAGCCTGGAGTGACCCAAAATCCTGGATTTTCTACCAGGATTCCCCTGTGCTCGCTCTGATCCCTGGAACACAGAGGGAACTGGGCAGGGAGTGCCCAGGGGATGGGGTTCGTGGGGAAATGGTGCAAATCATCAGCTCCTGACTGGCCATGGAGACAACCCAGGCTCTGAGCCCAGCATCCTGCAGGAGGCACATCGCACCGGGACCCTCTCCTTTGGCCCTTCTAAAATGGGGGGGAAACAAGAAGTGAAGCAGGAGTGTGAATATTTTCCTCTTTAAAATCTTTTCTGATTTCCAGTTTCAATCTTCTGAAATTTGAAATTAAGATTTCAATCTTAACCCTAAAAAAAACCCCAAAAACAGAACAAAACAAAAAAACCAAAAAAAGCTCATATTTGCTTTGTGCCCAGGAAAATGGCTCTGCAAAAAAAGTCTCTAATTTTCAGCTTTTCCACAGAATATTATATTATATTATATTATATTATATTATATTATATTATATTATATTATATTATATTATATTATATTATATTATATTATATTATATTATATTATATTATATTATATTATATTACATTACATTACATTACATTACATTACATTACATTATATTACATTATATTATATTATATTATATTATATTATATTATATTATATTATATTATATTATTACAGTATATTATATTATATTATATTATATTACAGTATAGTATAGTATAGTATATATTACAGTATAGTATACTATATATTATTGTATATTATTCTATATTCTATATTCTATATTCTAATATATATTATATATCACATATATAACATTATATATAATATATCATAATGTATATTATATATTATAGTATAATATATATTGCAATATATATTCTATTCTATTCTATTATGTACATATTATAATATTAATGTTATTATTATCTTATATGTTATATTGCATTATATATTAATAATATATGCTATATAATATTTATAATATTTTATTGTAATACTGTATAGCTATATAAAATATTAAATTATGCTAATTGTATTTTATTTAGCATGTCATATTTATCCTATGCATGATATTGCTATATGTGTATATGAAATATTATAATAATTACATTAGGATTGTGGCCCCTCTCGCTCCCCCATTCCTGAGCAGTTCTTTTCTTATCCCCCCTCATTCTCTGCCTGTCCTGATGCCAGAGGACACAGAAAAGAGCTTGAACCAAACTTCAAAACAAAATGTTTTGTTCACCCTTCACTGTGCTTGTCTGGGCACTTCTTTCTCAGTTCTTGGGCTGTGGGGGAAGGAAAGAAAAAGGAAAAAGTGAAATATTTCATTTTTTCCTTTTTGATTGACACAAAAATCTCCTTTGATTCTTATTGATTGAATAATGAGCGTTACTCAGGTTATTCAGGTCCCTGGGGTCACTGGGGGGAGAAAGGAAAGCAAAAGGAGCTGGGGGACCCCTCAGAGCTGTGACATTATTGATTATTTATTGATATTGATTATTTATTACTGATTATTGGTTTATTTATGGGATTGTTTTCCAGTGCTTGATGAGGGATGCAGGAGGTGCTCTAAACCATTATCTTTGCAATTACCTCTGACTGGCCAAGGTACCCAAGGCAGAAAGGGAAAGCAGGGTGGAAGAGACTGATTTTTCCTTGCAGAAGCTGAGTTTTCCTCTGGAAAAATCAGAGAAGGGGAAAAAAAGTTTTAAAAAAAATTTAAAAAATAATTTTAAAAAGGAAGAAAACGGGAGTCCTAACAATTTTCAGACACTTTTTTTTTTTTTTTTCAATTTCTAGGTTTTTTTGCTGGTTGCAAATTCAATTTCCCCTCCACATAAAGCTGCTTGGATAAATGTCTGAGCGTCTGCCTATGTGACACCTTTGCCTGTCACCATCTATCATTTACATCCCAGCTTTGCAATCTGGAAATTTCATCAGAGGCTCCAAGCACTGCATTCCATCCTTGCTCCAAACAAGGTGGCTTGGGGGACCCACACTCAAAGCAAGAATGAGTCATGAGCTTTATCAGATGGTTTGGAGTATTGCAGGGGAACAGAAATGCAATTATTGGTAAAAAAGAAGCTATCCTAGACTGAAAAAAAGAAAAAAGAAAAAAAAAATGTTCCAGTCATTGGAAAATAAGCAGTATGAACAGTTAAAAAAAATTAATCTCTAAATTGTCAAGAAGGTCCATTTTGGCATCTCTGGCTGGGTAAGCTGGGGTTTTTTTTATTTTTTTTTTTTCCCTAATTCAGTGTTTTGAGATGTCAAGAGGCTTTTAGATCTCTTAGTTAAAATTATGTATTCTGAGTAAAAAAAAACAAAACAAACAAACCATCAAATCCCAGAATGGTTTCAGTTGGAAGGGACCTTAAAACTCATTTTTTTCAGCCCCATGGGCAGGAACACCTTTCACTATCCCAACCTCCCACCCAGGCCTGCAGGAATTACCCAGCCCAGGGAAGGAGAACACAAGTGTTGTTTTCAGGCCTCTGAGGGGAAATGTCTCCAGTCCAGGGCAGTTTTCCTCTGCTATCAGCACTAATCCTGTTAATGGAAATGGCATCAATAAACCCAGCTCCTTTTGATGTCTTCCTCCCTAATCTGCGTGCTGGATTACTGCAGCAGGTCACCTTGCATCCTCCCTCCTCCCCGCCAGAGCATCCTCCTTTGAAATCTGTAATTATCTCTCTGAGATAATTGCCAAAATCATTTGCAGTCCTGGAGAGATCTTCAAAACCTACTTGTTTATGAAAGCAAATAATTCAGTTTAATCAAATATTGTGAGATTTCCACTCTGTCTGTCTAGGTATTTGTACATTCAAATCTCCTGCACAACCTGCCTGGAAATCCAGCCATGCTGCAGGAGGGGTGGGAGGGCAGCTCTGCAGGGCTCATCTCCACGGAAATCCCTCGTGGATGGATCCCAGGAATCTCTTTTTTTCCCTTATGTTTTCAGAAAGGAAAAACAAGATATCAAAAGATCAGCATTTCTCATCTGAACTTCCCTCCCAGCTTCAGTTTCCTGCCTCACCTTCTCTGAAAGCCGCCAAAATTGTAAGAAACGAGCTCTGACAGGGGGCTTGTGGCTGCACCAGGAAGAGCAGCACCTCCAGCCTGGCTGACCCATGGACAGGAATTTATATCAAATTCCTCAGCAGCACTGGAAGCTCTTCTCTAATTAAGATGCCATAATATAAACTCTGTTTTTATAAGGCCTATAAAATTCATCCTGGGAGTGGACTTGGCATCCCCACGGGACCAATCTGCCGCTGTTTGTTTATTTTTTTATTGATTTATCAAAAAAAGTAATAGACATCGTGTTCTTCCCCTGCCATGCTGCTGCTTTATAATTGAAGGAGGCCCTTCTCCTCCAAGCCCCTATTTGCAAGCAATTAGATGTTGCTTTAAAAAAAAAACACGGCTGCTGAAATTGATTTTTTTCACGTCTCTTGTGAGCAATGAAATATAAGTTTCAATAAAAGGCCAGTTCTGAGACTTCCCAGCTCCAATGTTTTCTCTGCCTTTAAGTAATAGCAGTTTGGGGTTGTCAGGCACAGGAGTGGGATGCTGCCCATTGCAAACAGGAGTTCAACAAATAACAGCGATGGTGTGGAGCCCATTGATTCCTCCCTGTGAAATGCAGCATTATTTCCTGCTGCTTTCCAATATCTCGTTTCCCAGGCTCGCCCAGCCACTCAGCTTTATTAACAAATAAACTTCTCCGTCCTGATGGCTGCAGAGAGAAGGCAATATGCACAAATCCAGCAGATTTACACAGCAAACCCCAAATATTTTAAGATTTCATGGGTTTTGGAGAACAGCTTTTTGATGTTCTAATGCTGGGCTAAGCTATAACAGAAAAATGTGATAATTTCCTGTTGTTCCTTCATTCCTGCTGCTCTGGCTTTCTCCCTGCTCCAGCCCCACAGACTGGGCTGCTTAAACCACAGACTTGAGTTTGCCATTGAATTTCCAAGGGATGGAGGGACAGGAGGGATTTGACTTTCACTGGGAGCTGAACCTGTGCTCACCCAGGGTTGTCACAGACCATGGAATGGTTTGGGTTGGGAGGGACCTTAAATCCCATCCCATCCCATCCTGCCATGGCAGGAACACCCTCCCCTGGCCCAGGCTGCTCCAAACCCACGTCCTGGGGCACTGCCAGGGATCCAGGGATCTGGGCACCCTGTGCCAGCCAGGAATTCCTTCCCAATATCCAACATCCAGCCATGCAATTCTCCCATCAGGAGAGGCCATTCCACTGTGGCCCCCTCCATGTGGGAATCCTCCCAGCCACAGGTTGTGCTCAAAGGTTTCTGCAGCTCAAAGCGACGCAGCTGAGATGTGAAATGTGACCCAGAGCTGGAACACAGGCTGGAAAATGCCCTTTTCTATCCCTGAGCCCATCTGTGGGTTCAGCCTCCTCCCAGCCCCACAGGGCCATGGTTTGTACCTGTGGCACATTAAATAACCCACAGGTTTTGCTCTCAACCCCTCAGTGCTGGGCACAGAAGCTGCCCCCAGGAGGGTCCCTCTGTTCATGCACAGCCATGAGGGATCTGTCCCTGCCTCCCCTGTCTCAGGGCCCTGCTGCTTCTCCAGCACCTCGTGCCATAAAGGCACTGAATAAATGGGAATCCACCTCCCTGGCACTCCCTGGACTCACCAGCTCCAGGATTTTCCATGTGGGACACATGGGCATGGCAGGATGTGATCCATGTGCCACCCTGGGAGGGGATTGATGCCAAAGGCTTCTCAGCACAGACCTGTGGTGCTTTCTGGACAGAAATCTTTGCTCTGTCATCCCCTGGCTCTGGGAATTGCTCAGACCTTCCCTGGACCCAGGAATGCTCTGTTTGTCCCAGCTCCAGCTGCAGGGGCTCCTCTGGGGCTGTGCAGCTCTTTGGGAGGAGCTCGCACCCTTTGGCTCACTCTCCCCCAGCCCTGCTTGCTCCCTTGGCAAAGGTAATATGATATATTATAAGGTAATATAAAGGGAACATGATATTAGATTATATCTTAATTATAAAATTATAATATAAAGGTAATATTTTATATATATATAATATAATATCCTTGATATTCCTCCAGTGCTTCAGGGGAAAATATTGGGTTTTCCATGAACTGTCCTTCCTGCACAGATTCTGCCCCTCTGCCACCACCCCCAGCTGGCTCCTCTCTGCACTGCCCATGAAGGGCATTTTTGTGCCATTTTTCTGCCATTTTTCTGCCATTTTTGTCAAACAGATGTTTTGGAATCTCAACCAACGCCCACCTCCAGAGGCCAAGAGGCAAACACCCACCTCATCCCTCAGAGGGAAGTTTCTTCCAGCTTCCAGCTCATTTTCTGCACTTTCAGTGAGAACTCCACAGCTTTATCCAGTGCTGGAGCCTCTCTTGCTTCAGGTTGAGTCTCAGGTTTATTTTCAATGCCAATTAACAGTTTTTCTCTTCCCCTCACTAGGATGCCCTTTACCTTGTAGTTTTCCTGCCCTGTCCCAGTGCTCCCAGCACCACAGATGTTTCCTGCTGCCAGGGGAGAGCAAATTAGAGCTTGTCCTGTCTCATATGTCAGTGCTAAGTGTCAGGGGAGCCCTCGTTCCCAGCACACACAGGGCCATATGTTTATCTCCCAAGCCAGAGCAGCAGCAAAGTGCAGCTGAGTGAAGCAGAGTTGGATTGGGTTTAATTCCTGCAGTTCTGGGCACCCCTGGATAATCCTGTGTGCTCCGAGTCACTCCTGCCTTAAAGAGCCCCCAGACCAAGGAGGGCAGAGCCAGAGTGAAGGGAAACTGCAAACCAGCACCAAACCTGCTGTGGGTTCAGCACAGCGTGGGCTGCACCCAGCAAGGTCAAGGGGCTCTCTGGAGAATCAGAGAATGGAATCACAGAGTCCTTGAGGTTGGGAAAGGCTCCAGGATCATCCAGGTCAATCTGTGACTGATCCCCAGCCCAGAGCTCTGAGTGCCACCTCCAGGAATTCCATGGACACCTCCAGTGATGGGCACTGCAAACCTCCCTGGGCATTTCCAAGGCCTGAGCTCCCTTTCCATGGGGAAATTCCTGCTGCTGTCCCCCCTGAGCCTCCCCTGGCCCAGCCTGAGGCCGTTCCCTCTCCTCCTGTCCCTGTTCCCTGGCAGCAGAGCCCGACCCCCCCGGCTGTCCCCTCCTGCCAGGGACTTGTGCAGAGACAGAAGTTCCTCCTGAGCCTCTTTTTCTGCAGAAAATAAGAATATATTTGGGAACAAATGTGAGTCCTACTCTTGACCAGGGAGCTCAGGTCCCTCTGCACTGCATTTTCTCACTGCAGCTCTGTTCAGCTTGGGCTGCAGCACACCCAGCACCTTCCTCAGCCCTGATTTCTCCTCCCCAGCCCACACACAGAACCCAACACCACTCTCTGCTCCTCCTGCCTTTATCCCAAACTGCCTCTCTCACAGGCCTGCAGGAAGATTTCCCATAAGGAAAACCTTTTGGATTTATGGATTCTCCGTGTGGCTACAGTCGTGTGACAAAGTGTGCATCTCCATGTGAAAATATCTTAAAACCTTTTCACGCTGCTTTAAGGAGTGGGATGGATTTCCCAGATCAGCTGAGGCTGCCCCTGGATCCCTGGCAGTGCCCAAGGCCAGGCTGGATGGAGCTTGGAGCAGCCTGGGACAGGGGAAGGTGTCCCTGCCGTGGCTGGGGTGGCACTGGATGAGTTTCAGTTCCCTCCCAACCCAAACCATTCCATGATTCTCTGACTAACCGCAGAAATTTCTCTTTCTGCAGTCTCAGTTCAGAATCCTGACAATGTCCTGAAATTTCTGAAAGTCTGTTTTCAGAATCCTGAAAATAAACTGGATTTCAGACACAGAATCCCATCTTCCAGAAGATAATTAGCTAAGAACCCCAACTAGAGACCACAGTGCTCTCACTGCCCCTTCTCCAGGGTCACATCCTCTGGCAGGAACCCTCCGTGTTCCACGGGTGTCTTCCCAAGGCTGAACTTTGGCTTAATCTGCATTAAAAAGAGCTGGAAGGCTTTGGAACACCTGCTGCTGCCCCGGGGCCGTGATCACCTCATTCCCATGCAGATCCACATCCCTGGAACTGACAGGATGGCTTCCCGGGTTCACGGCTCTGGATCAGCCTCTCACGGAACAAATGAAGCAAATACCCCTCCAAAATACACTCCAAAAAATGATTGCCTTCCTCGTGTTGAATTGTGAGGCTCAGGCCACTGTTTCTGGCTGGGATTCTGGCTCTGTGCAATCACACTTTATTGTTTGCTAATGAAATGCATGATCGAGTTCAATGAACATGAATGGAAGCAACAGTGCTGCAGACAAGAAAGCAGGAGGGATCTATAATTAATGTGATCATCGGAAAAAAGCTGTGTGATACCATTCCATCAATTATCAGCCTCTAATAATTCTGTCACCGAGTAAATGAAAGCATTTTATCAATTAGTGCCAATCGTTTCCCCATAAAGAGAACTGAATGCTGCTGAAAACCAAATCATAACTGCAGCAATGGAAAAAGAAAAGGAAATAAACACAGGATGAGTCTGGAGACAGCGATGACCCTCCCTGGCAGTGCAGTCACTGAACCAGGGACATCAGGAGCAGCATTCCCAGCAGGTCTGGGGTGATCCTGCCCCTCTGCCCAGCCCTGGGGCACACATGGGGTGATCCTGCCCCTCTGCCCAGACCTGGGGCACACATGGGCGCTGTGTCCAGCTCTGATCTCTGCAGTGAGCAGGGACAGCACCCAGGAAACAGCTGGAGCTGTGTCTGGGGAGGTTTGGGCTGGATTTACGAAAAGGTTCTCCCCCAGAGGGTGCTGGCACTGCCCAGGCTCCCCAGGGAATGGGCACAAGGCTGCCAGAGCTCCAGGAGAGCTTGGACAGAGCTCCAGGGGTGCCCAGGGTGGGATTGCTGGGGGTCTGGGCAGGACCTGGGGTTGCATTGATGCTCCTGGGGTCCCTCCCAGCTCAGGATGTTCTGTGGCTCTGAGATTCTGAGACTCTGTGTCCCAGAGCAGCTGCTCCTCTCCCAGGCAGCCTGAATCCATGGAGGGGTGTCTGAAGCTGCTGCTGGCCCTGCACAGGCTCGGAGCCCTCGGGGGAGATGTTTGTGAGCACTCAGCAAGAAGCTGCCGCTTCAGAGGGATTTTCTCTGCTCCTCTCAGGATGGGAGGCTGGTATTTGATGACATTATCTCCTAACTTAAAGTTCAGGCCATCTGGCATCCCAGTGTGCAAACAATCTTGTAAATTAAGGGGAAAAATATGGGCCTGATTCCCTTATGGCTCCAGGCTGTTAAAGAGCTGGAGAAGTGCAGGGTGAACTTGCAAAGAAACAAAGCTGGCTCTCAGCATCCCTCCCCCAGCAGGTAGGGCAGCATTTTAGGACCAGAGAAACTGGGAATAGACTGACCTTGCTCCTTCTGCACGTTTTCCTTCACTGACTTACCTGTGGAATACTGATCCTCCTCCAGCTGTAAACAGCGGTGGGGCTCAGGGTTAAACCTTCAGGGATTTTTGCCATCCCTTTGTTAGAATTCCCAGCAGGTTCACGCTTTTCCTTAGCCCAGGAGCTGCTTTTGCTCTCTGCTGAACCCACAAAACTTTTCCCACTTCACTTTCTTTAACTAATCTGGAAAACTTTCCTCACAAACGCTTTTAAATTATCACCCTCTCACTCCTTTTTTCGAAAGCCTCCCCAGTATATTTGGTGCATTTTCACAAGGCTCCTATTTTATTTAAGGCCATTAGCAGTTTCAAAAGTTATATAAAGATGAAAGATCCTCCCCTGTTTTAATGAACCTCAAAATGAGCTTTAGAACAATTTGATTAGAAAGCTCTCAACACGTCAAGCGCTCCCTCGGGACCGAGACGTAACGAAGGTAATAATTAGCAAGAACAAATTTAAAAATTACTTATTCCATAAATATATGTTTTACTCCCGGTGCTTGGAGCCAGAGCCAAGTAGGTAAAGGTCTGGAGAAGTGGAGCAAGGCTAAGAAGATGCAACGACATGGGAGTACAGATGGGAAATAAAATGAGGTGGGAAGAGAGACAAGAAGAGCTCTGTGCCTGCCAAGGAAACCGAGGTGGGGCTGGGAGGAGAGGGGGGATCCAACCTGACCAAACAGAGGTGGTGACCCGGCATTCCCACATAAACACCACCACAAACACCAGGGAACGGCTGCACGCGGGTTTTGTGGGGTTTTGTGCTGTGGTCAGCACAGGTGCTCCTGACACAGGAATTTCTGGGCATTTGGAGTCCCCAGCAATGGGGAATTCCCCAGCAATGGGGAATCCAGCAGTCCCCAGCTGCACAGGAATCACCCTCAGGCCTGCAGGATGGAGACAGAACTCCTGCAGGGTTGGTTATGTCGGTAATTAAATCCCAGAGATTTAACACAGTGAGTCTGAACTCGTGCAGCTGCTGCTGCTGTGAACAACCCTGGCTGCAGAAGTGGATGGAAATTTTTCCTGCACCCTGACAGAGGTGCAGCTGGGGAGGCTGAACAGGCAGGATCAATCTAAAGAAAACCTCTGAGATGACCAGAGGAGTGATTTTCTTGCTCACATGGCAAGGCAGATCACTGTGCTGGCTTCCAGCCCGACTCAGGACCAAGCCAGGCTCACACAAAGCTTCTCCAGTCTCCCCACAACCTGCTGGGGCTTCTTTTCTCCTCAGACTTCCCAAGACATGGCTTTTGTCTCTCCCAGCCAGGTACCTCCATGCTGTCCACTCACTGGGGTTTTCTGGGATCCAGGTGTGCAGGAGCAGAGCAGAACCTTGTGGGTTTGTTGGGAATGTTCCCTATTCACCCTTCTGCCATAATTGATACCCCAAGATCCCTTTCTCAAGCCAGGTGACACCACCTTTGATGTTTGGTTGCTTTTCTTTGAGTCTGGCAGCTCTGTCCCCAGTGGGAGCTCAGCTCTGAGATATTCCCAGAGCTTCTCCTCCCTGGCTGTGGCAATTCCCAGCTCTGTGGATCTGAGCTCAGCTTTCAGAGGAAGGTGTTGCCTTTGGAGGCAAACACAAAATTATCTCCCCTCATTCTTAGCCTTATTTCAGATTTTGTACATTTCTCTGTCCGTTCCCATTGTTTCCTCGGCACTTCCCACCCTGCAGGAGCTGCTGGGAGCCCTCTGTGTGCTCTGTTATGAAATGCACAGAAATCTGCATTAATAATTCCCTCCTGCTACACACAAAGTTGGGAGGAATGGTCCTGCAAAAGGCAGAAACTTTTCCCTCCCTCTGAAGGACAGGAGAAACAGCACCAGGAGGGCTCTGGGAGAGCCACAAGAGCCAGAAACCAATCAAAAAGGAGTTTCCAGAAATTAAAGTGACGTTTGTGCTGTCCTGGAACTGGCTGAAAGCTCAGCCTGGACTTCTCAGAGCCCCCCAGGCTGTGGCCCCTGTCTGATTCCAACAAAGGAACCGCTGCTGCTGCCTGGGGAATTTCCTCTTGCTGGTTTTCCCTTGAATTCCCAGTCCCTGACCCTATCGAGCACCCTGGCACCTGCACACACAATAAATCCGTGAGGGAATGGAGAAGGGAAAGGCTCAGCTCCAGTGCTCCCTCACAGGGACAGCTTTGTGGAGACCAAAACCAGGCATTGTTTCAAAAATAGGATGATCCATTTTTGACATGAAAAAGGCTCCCTGCTCCATCTTGGGTTGTGCATAAAATTATCTTGGGTTTTTCTTTTTTTTTTCCTCTACGTCTCCTCCTCATCAGAAAAAATTCTCACCCCAGGCTATTTTGAAGCTCCAGCGTGTTCCTTTTCATTCATATTTTTCAGTGTACTACAGGAACATTTGCACTTCTGAAATCTCCTCGCTGAAATGTGTGAACTGCTCTCCATTGAAAGAGAAGCATGAATTCATCATTTCCATTTGTCCTGTTTGGAGGTGAAGCAGTAAAGGAGAGGAAAGTGGAGGAAACCCCTCAGGAACAAGCAGTGGTGTGAGAGTCATCCTTAAGGCTGGAAAAGACACCAGAGCAAGAGCACCAAGTCCAGGCTGGCACCAGGACTTCTTAAGTGGGGAATTTGCAGATTTGAGGAGAAATATGGAAAAGCTCTTGAGCCACCACAAAGAGAGCCTGGGAGAGCACTGAGGACTTGAGTGGGAGACCAAAGCGAAGAAGGAAATGTGGGAGAGCTTTGGTGAGGGGACAGAAATGAGAGGGAGGAAGGAGCTGGGAGGTGCCGGGATCAAAGATCCCAGTGCCCAAAGCTTTCTGCCTGCCACTGGAGAGCTTGGCCAGCTCCCACCAGTCTCTGTTTTCTCCACCTAGTGCATTAAAAATGCTTTTTTTTTAAAGTGATATAAAATACAGGACTATTTCTGTTCCAGTAACCACGGTCTGGAATGAGTAGTGCTGCAAAGAGATTGCACAGATTTTAATCCATGTAATCATCCCTAACCTTTCCTGCCTGGTAAATTGGTTCATTTCCTTTCATTCATGTATCTCAATTGATCTGATGTAAATATATACTTTTCTTGGCTTCTTTGCATGTTTTTTTTTTTCCTTTTTTTTTTTTTTTTTGGTTTAGAACCAAAAGCAGCAATTAAAGAATGATAAAGCCATTACTAAGTAGATCACGTGGTGGTTTTCCTTTAGAAAGGAAAGTGTTACCACATGGTGATTCAGGAGACTTCAGCCACAATAACTCTGAGAGTGAATTTAATGTTTTGTAAGCTGCTTGTATTAAATTTCCTGGATCTCCTGCTAAATCCCAGGCATTCCAGCTTCAGGGAAGGGAGGAGTGTGAATAGAAGGGAAAGCAAGCTCAGGGCTGTGCTGGGAGTGACAGAGCTTTGGGAGGAGCAGGACCTTCAGAAAGAAAGAATTTGGGGACCCTCCTGATTTCCAATAGCAGCCCCCAGGGGATGGAATGATTTAAAAACTGCTTTGGCTTGGGAAGGGAAAAGCCAGAGAAGGAAAGCACGGGGAAAGCAGTCCCTGGGTTTGGAAAATGGGAGAGGGTGAGGCTGCAAACCCAGCCAGAGATCAGCACTGGAGGGGTCTGGTGTCCACATCCACACGTGGCAAGAGTGTCAGAACTAAGTCAGGGGAACTCCTGCCCTGCCCCGGGGCCTCACCGTGCTCTGGATGCTGCCACCCATCAGGTGTGATGGTGCTGGCTGGTACAAGCTCCCAAATGCATTTCCTCATCCTTCCCCCTCTGAAAGGGCTCCAGGACCTGGAGCCAGGCTTCCTGGCTGTCACCTCCCCCAGGCCCCATGGCAGCAGGACACGAGGCTTGGCCATCCCCACTGGGCTGGAGCCTGCAGCCAGGGCTGTTCCAGGGTGGTCCTGGGGTCCCAGGTCCCAGCAGTGCCGACCCCCAGGTGCACCAGGCTCCCCCACACCCCTGCCCTGCCCCTGCTTCAATGGGAGCCGTTCCCCAAGATGTGGCTCAAGTTCCCTTTCACCTTTGAGCACTCAGGACTGGATAAGTGAATTCAGACCCCTCCCTTGCCTTTCCCTCTGTCCATCAGCAGAATTCTGGGCAGCTGCTGCCCTGTGGGTGAGGCCAGGGGTGTCTCAGGGGGCTGGGCTGGGAGGGAGCTCCCTGGCAGTGTCCCCCTCCCTGGCAGTGCCACCTGGGGCTCTGTGACCTTGTGTCACATCCAGGGCCCCAGGCTGGGCTGCTGTCTGACCTTCCAGCCCTGTCCCAGCCCCACATCATCTCAAAGCCCAGCTCCCATGTCTGCCTGCTCCCCACAGCTCCATCAGCAGACAGCAGATGATTCTCTCCAGCTGCAAAGCTGATTTCTGGGGTTGGTGGGGAGGCTGCCTTGTGAGGAGTTCTCCAGCCCTGGGGAGGCAGGAGCAGGGCTCTAAAGTGCTAAATGCCAGAGGAGTGAAGACAGATGATTCACACTTTGTCAGAGGCAGGCGTGAGGCCACCCAAGGCAGGGATTGTTGCAGCCAGCTGGAGGAGCACACCAGGAAGCATTTTCTCAAGAAATGCCTGGTTAAACTGTGAAACTCCCTGCCATGGGAAGGAGAAGAATTAAAGGATGGCAAAAGAAGTGCAGGGAATTGAAAAGCAGATCAGACAGGCAAGTAATGACAGGAGGGGATCCCAGGTGTAGGGATCTCTCAGTGCCTTGGGAAGGAGGAGTGAGGAGATGGGAAAGAGAATTCTGCACTTTCAGGAGCCTTTTTTGCTGAGTCTCTCCTGTCCCAGAGGAGCTGTGGGGTGGGATGGGACTGGATGGGTCCCCGGGAGTTTCCTGACCAAGGCAAGGCAGGACCAGCAGGAAGTGGGACATCCAGAGAGTTCCCAAAAAGGGAAATGCTGTCTGCAGTACCTCAGGAAAACCAGGTCTCTGGGTGGGTGGTTTGTGCTGACAGCAACAGATCTAAATTTGATGGTAATCTCTATAAAGAAATCACAGACCTAAAATTACCTTCTGTTCACATTCTGGCATATTTTTGATCCACACTGCAGTTGGGAGAGTCACGTACAGGGAGCTTGTAGAAATAGTAATGTGATGATTGTGCCTTGACACCCATTTGTGGGTTGAGAGGAGACTTTAAGAGCTGGAAGTCACAGCTGAGAGACACCAGGGTCCCCTCCCCAAAGCCCTCACCCACCCCTGCTCCCAGCAGGGACAAAGTGACATTTACACAAGGTTATCTGTCCCAAGTTTTGGGTTGGTCACTAAATCATCTCATCCAGGCATTGCTGGAACAATAAAATCCTTCTGAGTGCTCCGGCCTCCTAACCAGACTGGAATTTGGAAGGACAAAATCCACTCAATTACACTGGGGGAAAGCTGAATGTTATTCCAGAAATGAGACTGTGGGAAGGTCGGTGGGGGCAGTGGAGGGTGGTGATCCCTGGGGACACCAGAACTTCCTCCAGCTGGGGCTTACACTGGTGTCCCACATCCCTGTCCTTTGTCAAACAACCCTCCAGCCCCACAAGATCCCTGTGTCCCCTACAGCCCCAAAAACTCCCCATATCCCCTTTAACCCCACAGACTCCCCACATGCCCTCCAGCCCTACAAAGTCCCAATACCCTCTTCAGCCTCAGAAACTCCCTGTGTCCCCTCCAGCCTGAGCTCCCCACATCCCCTCCAGCCCCACAAACCCCACACATCCCCTGCACTTGGCTTCCACACTCAGGAGAGAGGGAAATCAGAGGGATGGCTCTGCTTTCCCAAGCAGAGCTGCTGGATGATGTGTGATCAGATATTTGCAATGAACAACTTTTGCTCTTCAATAGCTAAGCCAGAACCACCTGATCAATACCCTAAAGAGCTTAAAGAGCTCTACAGGCCTGGATTGTTGTTGTTGTCCAGGCTGATGTGGCTGGTGCCACTCTGGTAACAACAGCCAGGGAACGTGTGTGAATTCCATGAGACACTCCACTAATGAACATCTGCAGGCTGGAAAGGAAATCACAGAGCAGAGACAGACAAGTGGATCTTTAAAAGAGTCCCCAAAGTCATTAGCAGGCTCTGAGCACCTAAACAGCCCTTGGATGGATGGGTATGAGGAAAAGCAGCAGGTATTGGGGCCTGGTGTGATGAGCTGGGGAAGCACGAGCAGGATCCAGTCCCTGGACTGCCCCACACTGGAAATGTGGATCTGAGTGGATTTTGCAGAGATTGGTGCAGATTCCCTCGGCTGGATCAGGAGCCAGGGCTGGCTAGAGGGGCAGCTTGGCCAGGGGTGAGAGCCCAGGCACTCTTTGGGGCTGGACATGACTGACCCCACCCCAGACACGGTGCAGGAGCTGCTCTCTTTTCCATGGGCACGGCCCATGGGTTTCCTGGGGCTGGGAGCACAGGGAATGGGTGAAAGCCAAACATTTTGAATAACACAACTGAAATCTGTTTCCAGTGCCACCTCCATCAGAGGAAACTGGGAGGGCCTTGGGAGGGAGAAAATCTCTGTGGCTGTAGAGACTCAGCAGGGATGGAGGTGAGGGAAGGAGATGGAACAGGCTCTTCTCATCAGTGCTCAGTGAAAGGATACCAAAAAGTGAATACAAAACTGAAATGCAATTTCAATTCCATTTAGACACAGAAAATCTTTTCTCTTGCCATATCCCAACCCCGTCTGGCCACAGGCCTGGACAGTCAGTGCAAGATCAGCCTGCCCTGAGCTGGGCTCTCCAGAGGGATCTCTGCTCCCTGCTGAGTGTATAGAAGAGAATCCCAGAATAATTCAGGTTGGAAAAGACCTCCAAGATCATCGAGTCCAGCCTGAGACCAAACACCACCTTGTCAATCAAACCAGAGCACATCCAGTTGTTAAATCTCAAATTCTGCCAGAAAAGCCATGTTCTGCTGTCCTGTTACAGGAGCAGAGGGAAATTGCATTGGTTACTGGGGCTGGACTGGGATCAATCCCTCCCTCCCCTTTTATCTCCCAGTTCCTGAAGATCAGGGTATCCAGAGCAGTGATGCTACACAACAGAGCTGTGGAATTTTCCAAGCAGTCCCAGCCCTCCCTGGCAGCCCCTGGGGAGGGAATCCAGACAAACTGGATCACTCTGGGTTACTCTGGGTTCTGCACTGGCTATATGGAAAAAAAAAATGGAGAAAAAAAAAAAAAAAAAAAAGAAGAAAGGGGGGGAAAGCCCCAGAGGAGGTGGAGGTGGGGTTATGGAAAGCTTCCCATGCTCACCAAGCTCAGCCCTTGCAGAGACTCTAACCTAAATTAATAGATCCTCTGGGGTGTGCAAAACTGGGCTAATATTTTGCAAGAATAGCTCTCCCCTGCCTCTTGCCCTCCAGTATGATGAAGACAAAATGCCTTCATTATTGCAGCATTTAACAGTGTGCACTGTTTATGAAGAGGCTGGAGGATGTGAAGGAATCCAAACCAATTACATTAATCTCCCAGCAAATAAAGCTGCAAATATTTACCTTCACTACACTGCTTTATCTTATTGGACAAGCTCTGGAATTAATCTAAATCCAGTCCTTTAACCTTGCTGGATGGATCGCTCTCCCTGACATCAGGAGGTCACCCAGACTGCACAGCTGGGCTCCACAGCCAGACCCCAGATCATTCATATATTGCATTTTGGGCATAGGAGCCCTGTTTAAATCTCCTCCATCCCTTGCAGTGCTCCAAGAGAAGCTTCCCCTGCCTCCACAGAGCTGCTGGTGGCTCAGGAGGATGCTGCAGTGCAAGAGAAGAGCAGATCAGCCCATCCCATGGTTCACAAACAGGCAGCAGTGTCAGATTTTATGCAAGACAGTTCCTGGAGTGGTGTCAGTTCATCAGCATGGAACCTTTCTTCACAGGAATCCACTGATCCAGCCCAAGCTCTCCCTGTGCCTCAGGCAAGTCCCATGTCTGCCAGAAATTCTCTACCATTTCAACATTTTGGAAAACTAGACTTTTAAATTCATGCACTGAACTCTGAGTTCAGCAGACACAGCAAGGCCCTTTTGCCCAGCCCAGTCTCTGAGTGTGAGGCTGCCCTGTCTGTGATTTCGAGCTCCCCAGATGTGTCCAGCTGTGTGCAGCAGCTCCTGGATGATCTTTCAGAGACTCACAGAGTCACAGAATGGTTTGGGTCAGAAGGGACCTTAAAGACATCCAGTTCCATCCCCTGCCATGGCAGGGACAGCTCCCACTGTCCCAGGCTGCTCCAAGCCCCATCCAGGCTGGCCTTTGGTGCCAGGTCCCAGGGCACAATCTCAGGACAGCCTTTAAACACTCTTGTCTAAAGCCCAGCAGCACAAGTTGTCCTGCAAAACGTTACCTGAGTGTTCTGGAATATCAGAGTTCCCTTCAGCTCAGCTCTGCCAGGCTGTGCAAGTCAGCCCCTGGAGAGCTTTTGAGTTATTTTGTGTAAACACTTTCAATCTCCAGATCTTGGCAATTGGTGCTTTATTTATTTAATGTCTCCTCCTTACACCTTGGAACAGCATTTTGCTTACACAAGTCCCAAAGCAGAAGAGGGAAAAATGATTCCAAAGGTGCTGTGTAACAGCTCCTTCCTGTCCATTTAGGCAATTTATAGTGAAACCAGAAAGCTTTGAGTAGACAAATCCATTCCCTCAATTGTTTATATCCCATAATAGTTTCTTCCTCTCATAAATTTAACTTACATATGAGAAATCACACCAATTCTCAAAAAAACTTGTGAATTTCATTGATGGTAGGAGAGCGACATAAACACAACTGGGAAACTTCTGGAGACTCGAGGAGACTCGAGGAGAGGGAGAGGGAGAGGAGAGGAGAGGAGAGGAGAGGAGAGGAGAGGAGAGGAGAGGAGAGGAGAGGAGAGGAGAGGAGAGGAGAGGAGAGGAGAGGAGAGGAGAGGAGAGGAGAGGAGAGGAGAGGAGAGGAGAGGAGAGGAGAGGAGAGGAGAGGAGAGGAGAGGAGAGGAGAGGAGAGGAGAGGAGAGGAGAGGAGAGGAGAGGAGAGGAGAGGAGAGGAGAGGAGAGGAGAGGAGAGGAGAGGAGAGGAGAGGAGAGGAGAGGAGAGGAGAGGAGAGGAGAGGAGAGGAGAGGAGAGGAGAGGAGAGGAGAGGAGAGGAGAGGAGAGGAGAGGAGAGGAGCAGCAATGTCCTGCTCCATCCCTGTCTCTCCCTTGGCACAGCCCAACACATTCTGTTGGTGTGGAGGGGCACAACCTGGTCTGAGAGCACCCCATGGCCAGAAAGACACAATTTGGTGAGAAATGGGAGCTAAATCACTGAATTTATCAAAGCAGAAGGTTTTCTGTGAGAGAAATCAAATCTACAGACTCCTGTCCCAAGAGGAGAGCTTGGGAATTGGGTGTGGCTCTGTCAGGCAGGAAAAGGCTGCCCATAAAGAGGAGTTGAACCTGGAGCAGACCTGTTCCTACAAGGGTGGTGCAGAGAAACCCAAGTGAAGGAGACTCCCAGGTAAATAAATATATATGGAATATATATTTATTATATCCATATATAATCTATATGGAATATATACTTATAATATCCACATATTTATGGAATAATAATCTGGGCATGGTGTCAAGCATCCATCAGATGAAACCTTTAAATCCAGTGCAGATCACAGAATCCCAGAATGGTTTGGGGTGGAAGAGATGATCCAGTTCCAGCTCCCCTGCCATGGCAGGGACACCTTCCCCTGGCCCAGGCTGCTCCAGCCCCAATGTCCAGCCTGGCCTTGGGCACTGCCAGGGATCCAGGGGCAGCCCCAGGAACTCTGAGCACCCTGTGCCAGCCCTCCCCACCCCGCCAGGGAGGAATTTATTCCCAATATTCCATTTAAATCTGCCTTCCTTCAGCCTAAAGGTGCTTCCCTTTGTCCTGTCCCTCCAGGCCCTGGTGGACAGCCCCTCTCCAGCCCGTCCTGACAGAATATTTGTAAGACAGCCTTGCAGAGCAGTGCTGCAAAGTCTGAATGCCAGGATTTCAGGCTGAGGAGTCGCTGTGATGCCCGTGGCTCCTGGCAGTGCCTGGGAATGCTGACCCAGCTCCAGCAGCAGGGTTGGGAAGAGCTCCCAGTGCAGCTTTCCCAGCCCTGGTGGCCTGAGGACAACCTGGCCGTGCTGCTGAGCTTCCTGCCCGAGCACAGCCAGCCTGCAAGGGCTGCTCTCAATATTTTGTGTGCTGCCCCGAGGTGTTGGGTGTGGACTTTGAGCTGAGAACAATCATTGCTGCTGGCTCTCCAGGCTCGGGGTGTCCTCTCCTCGCTGGCACCTCTTGGGGATTGAGCTTTCAAAAGTTTCTCTCTGGATTTGTTCCATTCTTACTGGCTGGAAGTGTGGAATCATCAGGAGAAATTCCTGATTTATACTGGTGTGAGGATGATCCCTCCCCTCTGCCAGAGAAATGGCAGAACACAGCCCCACATCTGCCCCAGCTCATCATTCCCTGCTCAATGGGCGGGTGCAGCTCAGAACTTGTCCTGCATGGCAAAGCCACTTCTCTTCTCATGGCACACAGGGAAACCTCAGCCCTGAGGCTCTTCCAAGTCACCAAGACAGTGCTCTGAGAGATGGAAAAGACACTAGATTCATGGATTTGAGGAGTGGGAAGGAAAAAATGCATCTGGAATTGAAAAATCCCCAGGAATTGGCTTGTTAAATGCAGTGGAGATGGGGTACTCGCAGCATTTTGCAAGTGCCTGAATTTTTTATTAAAAAAAAATGGCAGAATCAAAACCATTTTATTAACTTATCTTCATTTTGCTGATCTGTTTAAGGCAAAGAAAAGCAAATAAGCGATTCCCTGCACTCCAGATGAAATGTTTCATCTCAAGGTCCTTCAGGGGAAGTCATTTGTATTTTCATTCAGAGCTAGCTCATTATGAAACATCTTTCAATTGTCATTTAAAGAAAAAACACGGAATTTGCAATGAAACACATTGTTAAACACAGACCAAAAGTCTCCCAGCTGGAAGTGAGGAGCAGATTCCGGGCTGGAAGCCCAGCCCAGCACTCAGCTCCTGCTGGAGCCCTGCTCTGCACCCACATCCTGGGAAATCCAATCCAGGGACAGCTCTGGGTGCTGCAGCCCAGCAAGAACCACAGTGCACACCCAGGCTGGAAGGAGGATCCAAGGAGGGGTTAAATCCCACAGGGAATTGCACAGGGAATAAGCCAGGCCTGGGTTGTTTATTCCTCCTTGTCTGATTTCATTCAAAGGCTCTGCAGGAACATTCTGCTGCTTTTTATTTTACTGAACCCAAACATTTCCCTGAGGTTCCCATTGCTGTTCACTCCAAAAGAAATTTTGGTGCCATGTCCCCAGTGGGCTCCATCCTTCCCAAGGAGGGACAGGACACAGGGAATGGATTCCCACTGCCAGGGGGCAGGGATGGATGGGATATCAGGGAGAAATTCTTCCTGGGAGGGTGGGGAGGGGCTGGGATGGAATTCCCAGAGCAGCTGGGGCTGCCCCTGGATCCCTGGCAGTGCCCAAGGCCAGGCTGGACACTGGGGCTGGAGCAGCCTGGGCCAGGGGAAGGTGTCCCTGCCATGGCTGGGGTGGCTCTGGAGGGGATTTGAGGTCCCTCTAAGCCAGACCAGTCTGGGATTCTGGGATTCTGAGGCTCCTCTCTGCCCCTTTCCAATGCTGAGCCACATCCCCTTTGTTGTGCCCTCGCTGCTCCCAGGTAACCCCGAGCCTGAGCCAGGGACCAGGAGGAGACACTCAACCCCAATTCAGTCCCAAATCCCAATTCTGCCACCGAGGCTCAAGGCGAGCCCATGAGGAGCTGATCACACTCAACACCAGAGCCCCCTCTCCTCACCCAGAGTACAGAAACTCCATTTCTTCTTAATTAAGGACTTAATTGCTTTAATTACAGTATAAAAATGACTGAAATTTTGCCTCCTTCCCTCCAGACCCCGTTGCCATTCCCAACTGTGCCCTTTGCTGCACTGAGCTTGACCAGCTCTGGAAGCTCCAAATTCACACACTCAAAAAAAAATAAAAAAAACTAAAAAAACCCATTCTTTTCAGACTGACCTTTACTTTTCAAATTCCCCAGTATCTGCATTTTATGTACGAAAATGCAATTCATTCAGCCTTAATAAATATCCAGGATTGTCCTGAGAGACCCCATCCATTTGGATCCAGCCAGATCCAGGCAGTGAATTTCAGTTTAATATTGCAGGCCTGTTTGTTTTGTTATTAATTCCAGCAAGGACAATTGATCAATTGTTTTAATTTTAAATCAGAGAGCTAATATCTGCCTTTGGCTTCCCTCGTGGTCGTTCAGCTGCTGCCTCCGAGCTGCAAAGATCACTTTTGATTATTCTGTTTTGTAGGTAATTCAGGCACCCCGTGTGAGGAACATCAGCTGCCCTTTCCCCGCTAGGATGGAGATGATGCAGCATTTCAAACCAGCTGAAGGATAATGTGGGTTTCCCAGTTTGTGAGGTTTTGGAAGTTGTGAGACCTTTCCACCCCCCCTGCCCATTCTGCCCCGCTCTCGGTGTCTCTGCAGGCCAGGGCCAGCACTCAAGCCTTTGGAATAAAGATTTCCTGACCCACTGGCTCTGTTCTGGGGGATCAGCTCCTGCTTTCTCTCTCTCTTCATCATTTTATGACCTTCCTCAAAATTCTCTTGCTGTCTGCACTGCAGCTTGGCCCTTCCCCATCTCAGGGCTGTCAGAGGTCTGGAGCTCCCTCCATCTCCTCTTCCTTCTCCTGCTCCATTTTCCCACCCCAATCTCTCAGAAACCAGACACCACATTCAACCCCCGAGTCACAGAATGGTTTGGGTTGGAAGGCACCTTAAAACTCCTCTCATTCCATCCCTGCCATGGCAGGGACACCTTCCATGGTCCGAGGCTGCTCCAGGGCACTGCCAGGGATCCAGGAGCTGTGCCAGCCCTCCCCACCCTCCCAGGGAAGAACCTCATGGACTTTTTGTCAGCTCCTACACAAAGTCAAGGTCTTAGCTGAGGTCACACCATCACACTCTCCCCTTCCCCTTTTTTTATGAAATGGAGTTTCCAAATGGTGTTCCTTGGAAGCAAGAATGTTCTGCAGAAAGGAATTTGCTGGGCTTTGTTTGCTGTGTTCCTCCTTCAGAATCAATTATTCTTGCAATTCTCATTTGTTAGCAGATTCATTGCTTTGATTCCTTCCTGCATACTGATATCCCCAATCCTGCTTCTCCAGGTACCTGGAATGGTGGCAGAATGCCTTTGTGCTTCATGGAGCACAGGCTGCAGCTCTGGAATGCTGTCATTCCCTTTTAAGTTCTGCACATTTTAAGCTCAGCCTGACCCTTCCCTGGACACTTTTGAGCTGGTCTAATTGCAGTCCCTGCAGCTTTGCTCTGTTCCATTGAAAAGCTCACTTTCTGAGCTTTGTTTTACTGGAGTTCATTCCCTGTGGCTCATTCTGCAGCTGGAGCAAAGGGGGCCCTGAGCTCCTGCTGATCCTCTCCAGGCAGTCCAGGCCTGGGATGGGCATCTCCACCCAGTGCTCCAGGCTGGGCCGCTGGAGATGACCACAGACAAACAGAGGGGCTCTCAGGGGTCATTTCCTCTCTCTGCTGACCTCAGGGAACTGCTGGGGCTGAATTTAGGGAAAGGTTCTCCCCCAGAGGGTGCTGGCCCTGCCCAGGCTCCCCAGGGAATGGGCACAAGGCTGCCAGAGCTCCAGGAGAGCTTGGACAGCGCTCCAGAGGTGCCCAGGGTGGGATTGTTGGGGGGTCTGGGCAGGGCCAGGAGCTGCTCTGGGTCATCCCTGTGGGCTCCTCCCAGCTCAGGAGATTCTGTAGAATCACAGAATTATTCTGGTTGGAAAAGCCCCTCAAGGTTGTCGAGTCTCAGCTGTGCCTGATGCCCACTTTGTCCCCAGCCCAGAGCCCAGACAAGGGATGGGAAAACACGTGTGGCCTTGCAAGTACTGGAATGAAGGCTCTAATTAATCTGGAAAATGCCTCTGTCACCCTCCTGCCACCTCTGTCCCTCACGGCTCCAGCTCATTCCAAGCATTTTCACCACACTGGGAAAGCTGGGGTAGGATCTGAAAGATTAAATGTGGGGGCACATGACATAAAACCCAGCTGTAAAACAGTTTGCAGGATCCAGACAAGGCAATCACATCCCCCTCACTCCTGAAAACCCAGTGGCTATCTGGAGCAGGTGCCAGGCGCTCAGGACATGGCACAGCAGCCTCCTGCCGTGGGACCCGCTCTGAGCAGGACAGAGATGCTGCTGGGAGTGACAGTTCTGGCCTCTGTCCCCAGCTCTGACAGCTTCTCACAGAACTCCATACTTATTGCAACAGGAAAGGAGCGCCAGGCTGGAGCTGGAGCTGGAGCTTTGCTCCCTGCACTGTCCTGCAGGCTGCGGGGTGGAGAGATGAGATAGAGAGGAGATGGATTGTCTCCTGAGCTCACTCTCTCTGTGTCATTAATCAGCCTCTCTCCTCAGATAATTTGTATAAAAGTATAACTTAAAGCAAAACAAAGCCCGTGGAATGATTTCTGCCCTCATGAATTCTTAATCCAAGCAGGACAGCAGATAATGTCTCTCAAAATGTTGCTGCTGCGCTTTGCAGCCGTGGCCAATTAATTATGGCAGGATGGGGCTTTGGGGCCGCCTCATCTCCTCAATAAATCTCCCGTGTCCAGTGGCAGGAAGAGTTGCCATTCCTCAGGCACAAGAGAGGGACAGCTGTGTCCAGCAGGGATGTCCTGCTGCCGGCAGGGACCCAGCCAGACTCCCAGAACAATTTCTGCTGCTTAAACGGGACCTGCTGGTGCTGCTCAGCATCACAGAGACTGGAACTTGGTCCTTGGCACCCCTGGAATATTCCCTGCCCTCTCCTCACTGCTGGGCCCTGAGGAAAGCAGGGGTTAAACTCTACCCAAAGACAGGTTCCCTGTGGACCAACACAGCGAATTTGCTCTTAGGCAAAAAATTCACTTCCAATTGAGGCCTCAAAATATCGGCCCCATTCCTGAGTGTCCTACAAAAGGCCTGGCCACAGGTATTGATGTGGAACACTAACTCAATCACCAGCACCCTTGGGTCAATACGCTTTCGACATTATCTCAACAGAAATTTAAATCTCGGGTTAGTTTCCCATCTGTTTATTTAATACCAATGCATTAAGAATGTTCTGCCCTTGGCAATCAATGAGACCAAGTCTGCCATGGGGTTTGGGCTGAGTTCTACCCTTTGAAGTAAAGTCAGGTACAGAAATCTGTCTGCATTTCCCTCTGTAACAGTTTGTTCTAGGGGAAAAAAAAATATAAAATAAAAAAACCACAAAAAGGAAGTTTGAATGTTATGCTCTGATTCTGATACAGAATTCTTTCCAAACCTATTGTAGTCCAAAAAAACCCCTTAGAGCTGAGAGCAGTGCTCAGCCCGGGGATTTGGCAGGTTTTTGCTGCCCATACAAAGGGGGATTAATAAACCACCTCTCGCTGCCCTCGGAGCCTCCCGGGTGCCAGCCCTGCGTGGTGCCTTTGAAAATGTTCCAGCACACCACAGGCAGTGGGAGCTGGGCCTTGGGGCCGGGGCTGCCGAAGGAAGATGCCCATGGATAACAATCCAGACCAGCTGCAGAATTCCCAGCCCTTTGGGTGGATTACATAAAGCTGGTGCAGCTCTGGAGTGCTCAGAGCTCTGCACCCCTGTGCAAGGCAGAAAATTGCAAAGCTCTGAGGTCAGGCCCATCAGTCTCCTCCAGATCTCCCAGAGCCACAGGGAAAGCACCCGGGGGTCCTGACTCACTTCCAGCTGAGGAGAAGGGAATAATGAATGGGGAGAAACAAGATAATGATAATAAATCTTGTTGTGAAGTCTTTAGTAACGAGGCTTTGTTGTAAATCCATCACAAAGAGACATTAATATGGAGCCACCAAATAGGTCAGGTTAATTACATCATCTGGAAAGGCTGTGGTACCTCCAGCCTGCATGAAAAAAAGGAATCCAATCCCCTGAGAGAGGGAGAGATGGCTTTTTTTTAATTAGTTGAGTATTGAAATCTCTGTGCTAACATCTCCAGTGTTCCTCTGGCTGAAGAGGGATGCTACATTTTACCTCCCGTTTGACAAAACCTGATATTTAGGGGTAAGCAGGAATTAGGGCTGATTATCCGTGTGCCAGTTTGCATCCTGCACTGCTGGCCCATCCTGGAGCCATGGGAAAAGCTCCCAGGCCATCCAGGCTTTGTGCCAGGAGACATTCCAGGGCCCAGGAGTGAGCACCTTCCCTCATTTTTGTGTGCAGCCTGTGCCCCCATTCCCTGTTCCACATCCCAGGATCACACTCCAGCCTGGATTCACTGGGATGTGCTCTCAGCTCTTCCTTGGAGTCCCTGGCTGACCGTAGGGAAGGCTCTGAACTCTCCCTCACTCCCTCCCTGCCCATGGTGCTGCCACTTCCCAGCTTTTCAAGGTCAGTTTGGCTCCCAGAGGTTCCCAAACTCTCCCCAGTCCTGCATTTCTAGGAAAAAAAACCCCAAAGGTTGCAAGAGCCTGAGCTCCAGGAGAGTGTTCCGTGCCCCAGGAGCGCCAAGCTGAGGGCACAAGAGCCAGGGATGCTCCAGAGGTGGAGCACCCCACGGATCCAGTTTTAGCATAAAAACGGGAATATTCCCCCAGCCAGCTGGAAACAGGAGCACTCCCAGGCTGTGCCATGCTGGGGCCAGCCCAGCTCCCCTTCCTCAGCTTCCTTTGCTTTTCCTTTCAGCCACACCTGGCTGGACAGGGCTGCCCAAAACCAGGGCTGGAAGGGAAATAATCTTTTCCAAGGGAACAAACATTTCCCTTGAACAACTAAATTCCTTTTGAAATATCCTCCTGCTGGGTTCCGTGTTTTGAAAACTTGAAACGTTTTTCAATTCTCAAAACACATTTTTTTTTTATTCTTCTCACTTTTCATCCAAAAATACACTTTCCCCAGGAACTGTTATTATATTATCACAATATATTATCCCTCCCAGTTTGTAAAATATCAGTGATGTATTACTGAGTTATATTAAAATCTCTATTTATACTTTTCTCACTCGAAGCCATGGCACTTTTACTAAGCAGCAGTGACTCCAGCAGACCTGCACTCACTGCCAAGATGTCACTGAGCCTCCTGCACCCAAAAAAAATAAAATAAATTTGTTTAAGGCTTCAGGAATTGTTTTGAGCTAATAATTGCTGGGTGGGAGAGCTGTGAGTCAGCAAAGCACTGGAATCCCGTGACCTGCAGAGGAACCTGGAGGAGGCAAAGGTTATTGCACAAAGCCACCTTTTCCCTTGCTGGTTAAATGCAATTTCTTTGTGTTGCCGTGGCTGACGGAGGAGCGCAGAGTGCGACATGGAAAAGTGGTAGGTGTTGTTACTAAGCACATTACACTGACAAGAAAAACACACAGGGCTCAGAGACAGCTGAAAGGCTCTGCTGAGGCTCACCAAGAAAAAAAACCAAAACAAAACAAGCTGCTGACAGCTCCTGCTGGCCCCAGGGAAGCTCCAGAGCTGAGGAACACAGCTCTAAAATGGGGGTACCTGCCCAAAAGCCAGGCTGTGCTGGGGTAAGGGAGAGCTTAAGGGGTTCTGTGGAGGAAAAGAAAAGAAAAGAAAGAGAGAGAGAAAAAAAAAAGGCAAAGATTGCTTTCTATAAATAAATGTGGGCAGGGAAAGTGCTGGGGAGGGAGAAGATCTAACAGACAAACTTGGCACAAGAACAAAAAGTAGGCACTAGCCATGAATAAATTGCGAGTGGAAAACTGAAGGAAGTTTCCATCCAGCAGAGGAACAAAGGCCTGGAGCAGGGAGAGGAGAAGGGACTGGAGAGGAGCTGAAGGGCAGGAGAAAGGAGAGGATGGAGCTGCCTGGGTCGCTCTGGAGCCCTGCAGGAGCTTTGGGGGTGCTGCAGCAGCACCCAGCCCAGGAGAGCTGGATTTTGGGATCGTGGGGATGGGGGTGCCCACAAGGATCCGTCCCTCCCTGGGGAATCGCCTCCCTCAGACTCTGGGGGACATTTCCTCCATCCCTGCAGCTCCTGGCTCAGGAATGCTCTGCCAGGTTTTATCAAAAAGGGGTTTCTCTGGGAAATCCCCATCCCTGGCCTCACCCAAAGCCTCTTTCTGTTCTCATTTATCCCATGGCCTGGGGCTCCTCTCCTCAGAAGATAATGGGACATTTGAACTGTGAAGTATTTTTTTTTTATCATTGGAGAAAGCTCAGGACAAAATCAACAGTAATAAAGTTGTTTTGCAATAGTCTGAAACTTTTTTTTGGCAATATAGCATCAAAATAAAACTGCCTGTGATCAACTGAAACATTGATGGATTTTTCTGCTTTAAAAATTGAAATTAATTATCTGCCTTGCCCTGCCCTCAGCATTTAGATCATTAATGGAATGGTGATTACTGCTATTGCTGCTTCTAATTTTCTATTTTTTTATGCAGATGATTTATCTGATGCTTGCAGCAACAACAAACATGGAAACCTGAGAGACAAAAGATGTGGAAGGAGGGAGCAAAGGGAGTCTTTGCAAGCTTTATTTCTTTTTCCTGTGGCTGTTCAGGGTTCGACAGAAGAACCCAGATAAAACCAAAATCAACCACTCAGAGCTTAGATGGACGTGGAACAGCACAGGTTCAGCCCTCTGCACTAAAGATGCATTTTCCATGGACTTGCAGCTGGGGATGCTGTGGAATGGCCTCTTAGATCTAGAAACAGAACAAAACCAAGCCTGAAGCTGCAAAATTTCCCAGAGCAGAAAGGAAAATAAGTTCCCCACCATCAGGGTGTGGAGGTGTCTGATGTGTTCGCTCTGAGGTGATAAGGGTTTCACACCTGGCACATGAAGGATCTTTGTTGGATCAAGCAGGTTGGGCTTTGAGGCTGGAAATAAAATTAAAAGTAAAAGATTTGGAACAAGGAGTGCAGAGAACACTTCAGAGAAAGACCCAGGGGAACGTTTGAGGAACACTCAGCAAGAAACCCCCGGAGCTTTTCCCCAGCCCCTCTGCTCAGCCTTGTGCAGGGTTAGAGCCCCCCAAAACAACATCCCTGCTTCACCATGGGCCTGGAAAAATCTCCTGCTCTTCTGCATGAGAAAAGGCTCGCCTTGACATGCACAGGGAGTCTTCAGCTCAGTTTCCTGATATAAATAGGGCAGCTCAGAGTCAGAGTGAATACAGAAAATGTTTTCTTATATGCAAATGAGAGCTCACATTATTTCATAGAAGGAACTATAATAGTTGGAAATTAGCAAATGTTTCCAGATCCTTGTTAAAGGCAATGGAAAAAAAAAAAAAAAAAAAGCAGCTCATCTAATGTTCCCGGATAAAAATGACATTAATTGAAAGTTTGATTCTATTCCCTAATGAATTTTCCTGTTGCATTGTAATTAATAACTACTTACATCCAAAAGAACTCGATATCCCTTCAAATTAGGGCATTACTTATAAATATGGTAATGTTTTAAGAGCGGTTCTAAGAGTGCCAGGCACTGCTCTTAGACTGGCTGTGAGGAACAGGAACAAACCCTTAACAAACCCTTCATGGGCTGCTGGGAGCCACTGCAGAGCCTGATTCCATCCCAAGACCCCAAATCCCTCCTCTCCCAGGAGTTCCCCAGCCCAAGGCCTCGTGGTGCCTCAAGCACACCTGGTCCCACAGGGGCGTTTCCAGCCCGAGGTTTGGGATTTGTCCAACACCTGCCAGGTTTCATCATTCCAAGGCCAGGCAGGATGGAGGTGGCTGTACCTGTCCCTCTGGGATTTCCCTCTGGGCCACCTCTGAGGCATCCCAGAGATAAGAGAATCACAGAATCATAAAATCACGGCAGGCCTGGGTTGGAAGTGACCTTAAACCCCATCTCATTCCAACCTTCCACCCCCTGCCATGGCAGGGACACCTTCCCCTGGCCCAGCTGCTCCAGCCCCAGTGTCCAGCCTGGCCTTGGGCACTGCCAGGGATCCAGGGGCAGCCCCAGCTGCTCTGGGCACCCTGTGCCAGCCCTGCCCACTCTGCCAGGGAACAATTATCCCATCTAACCCTACAGTCCTTCAGTGTGAGGCTGTTCCCCCTTTTCCTGTCCCTCCACCCCTTGGGAATTGTCTCTCTCCATCTTCCCTGCAGCTCCTTCAGGTCCTGGAAGATCAGAACAAGGTCACCCCAAAGCTTCTCCTGTCCAGGTGAACATTCCCAGCTCTCCCAGCCTTTCCTCCCAGCAGAGCTGCTCCAACCCTCTGCTCATCCTGGAGCCTCCCCTGGGCTCTCCCCAGCAGCTCCAGCTCCTGCCTGTGCTGGGCCCCTGAAAATGCTTTGGCCACACTTGACCCGTAAACTTGCCCGTGAGGCTGCTGTTCAAGCATCACTTGGATGCTCGAGACACTTTAAAAGGGGCCTCAAGGATATTTTTTCTTGTTCCTGGTAAAGAAGGAAAGGAGGGAAATGCAAGCACAGCGAGGAATGAGCTGACACGTGCAGGCGCCTTCCTGCGCAGTGTCTGTGCCACTGTTCCTGCTGGTGCCACACACACCCACGGCCAGGATGGTGCTGCAGCTTCCAGCCCCATGTGCTGCAGGATCCAGGCCATTCCCAGCCCAGGAAAGCTGATGATTTGGATTAACCCTGTTTCCTTCCAGCTCCAGATTCTTTACTCCATTTATTTCAGTAACTTACCTGAATGTGAATCAATAACATCGACCACACCCCAACCAAAACCATGAAATACCATGGGTTGGCTTGAAATAATTCCTGTGAGGGCAGGAAGGAGAATTCCCACTTGTCCTGCCAGTCTGGAGAATCTGGAACCACTCACGGGCTGGGGTTGTCACCTAACAGGGGTGGCATTGTCCCTTGTTGCACCCAGCACAAGCAGTGGGGCTTGGTGGGGGCTGCAGTCAATCCTTGGTGAAACTGGTTTTAGGTTAAAGAGTGTTTAATTCTTTCCTTTTCCTTTTCCTTTTCCTTTTCCTTTTCCTTTTCCTTTTCCTTTTCCTTTTCCTTTTCCTTTTCCTTTTCCTTTTCCTTTTCCTTTTCCTTTTCCTTTTCCTTTTCCTTTTCCTTTTCCTTTTCCTTTTCCTTTTCCTTTTCCTTTTCCTTTTCCTTTTCCTTTTCCTTTTCCTTTCCTTTCCTTTCCTTTCCTTTCCTTTCCTTTCCTTTCCTTTCCTTTCCTTTCCTTTCCTTTCCTTTCCTTTCCTTTCCTTTCCCTTCATGTTTATGGTTACTTATTTTGGAATTACCTTTTAGCTGAAAACACCATTATGGTCACATTTTCTGCACTGTCAGGTACAAAGGGGTCACAGAATTGTATTTTTTTTTAACTGGCTGCTGCCTTGACCCAGGGAACGAAGGTCTTTGCCAAAACACCTCCTTTAGTGAGCTTTGGTTTACATCCAAAACTCATCCTGTGCACCAGTACTTCTGGATTAGCCTTTCTGTCCTTCCACTATCCAGAAACCTCCCCAAATTTCCCTGCTCAGAAATGACGTCAGCTTTGCTTCCCATGACAGCTCAGAAACCCAGGGAAGAGCTTTTTCCTGAGCATTTTGGGCTGAAATCCCCCATCCCGGCCCAGCCACGCGCACGGTCGCGCTCCCGGGTTTGCGGATCAGGAATTCCCTGCGCAGCTCTCGGCTTGGCAGGGTCCCGGGATGGTCCCCCCAGAGCTCATCCTGCTCACCCAGGCTGCAGAGCCTGCCAGTGGGATATAAAAAGCTGGGGATGGATGTGTGCCAAGAGGTAGTAAACAAACTGGGAACTCTGTTTTTCCTCTGCCTTTCACTCCCGAGCCCTGTCTGTCTGTGGAGGAGAGATTTTAGGGATTCTAAGCCCGGCTCTTTTTTGGGGGGGAGACAAGGGGGGGCTGCCATTACCCCCTCTCCCCAGAGGGCCAGGTGAGCTGCAGGAGGCTGCCTGGACTCTGCATTCGGGCCACAGATGGTGAATGACACGAGCACAAAGTCCAGGGCTGCCCTGCAGCCTCAGTGGCACCCGACAGCACGAAAGCAGATGCAGGCGATGGATGAGAAGGCAAACATAAACATATCGATCACTCTGTGCAGCCTGGCAGCCAGCTGTGCTGTGCTGTGCTGTGCTGTGCTGTGCTGTGCTGGGCTGTGCTGTGCTGTGCTGTGCTGTGCTGTGCTGTGCTGTGCTGGGCTGTGCTGTGCTGTGCTGTGCTGTGCTGTGCTGTGCTGTGCTGTGCTGTGCTGTGCTGGGCTGTGCTGTGCTGTGCTGTGCTGTGCTGTGCTGTGCTGGGCTCTCCTGTGCTGTGCTGTGCTGGGCTGGGCTGTGCTGTGCTGTTTGGGCAGCCAGGGCTGTGCTGCAGTCAGGCACAAGGGAACGAGCAGGGAACAGGAGCTGGCACCGGGATTTCATTCCCGGGGAGCTCCGTGCGTGTCCCCGCAGCAGTGATGCTCCCGGCGCCCGTGGTGGAGCCGTGCCTGGGGCTGCTGTGTGGCTGCACCTGCTGCACCTCTGCAACCCATGGCTGCACCTGCTGCACCTCTGCAACCTGTGGCTGCACCTGCTGCACCTCTGCAATCCATGGCTGCACCCTGCTGCACCCCTGCAGCCCGTGGCACTGTCCCTGCCGCTGGAACACCAGGACAACGCAGAGACCCCGGCCCAGGGCCCCCAGGGCTGTGCGACCCCCGTGCAGGCAAGGTAAGGCACCATTCCCAGTAATTCATGGCTGGGCAGTCAGGCAGGAGGAGGAGGAGGAGAAGGAGGAGGAGGAAGAGGAGGAGGAGGAGGAGGAAGCAGAGGCCTCTGCAGGCGCAGGGAGCTGCAGGAGGGAGGATGTGATGCTGCTGTGGGAGGGATGCAGGGATGCTGGAAGGAGAGGAGGGGATGCCAGGCAATCCATCCTCCTCCCGCTGCTCCCCGGCTCAGCCCCGGCTCCTGGGGCTCTGCTCGCTGCTCAGCCCCCCCAGCTCCCCTCCCTCCAGCTCTGCTGCCCTTGGGGATGTGTCAAACCTCTGGCCCATCTGTCTGCTGGATCAGGAGCTGATTTCCCTGGCAGGAGGAGATCATGGGCCCCAAATCGGGCTCACCATGCCCTGGGAACCCACCCAGAATCCCAGAGGGGACAGCAGGACACGGCCACTCCCTGCCCGCCAGGACAGGGACCCTTGGTCACCCAGAGTGCCCAGCCTCCCTCTCCCGTGTGCCACAGCCCCACAGAGAAAGGGAACACAGGGAGAGCTCCTGGAGGCTGTTTTTCCCATGGGACCCCCTTCCCAAAGCCCTGTTTTGCTTCTTATCTGGGAGATTGTACAGACTAAAGGCAGCAAAAGCAGCAGGGGTGTTCAGCCTTCCTATGGAGGCACCAAAGTAGAGATAAAAATAACCCAAGACAATGCAGAGGAGTTGTTTGTCCCTGCCCGAGGCCGGGGCCAAGCCCCTGCCCCTGCCTGTCCTCAGAGCTGCTTTTTTAGGGCTTCACTTTCTCCTCCAGCTGCTCCCTTGACCTTCCATCTGCACATGTAGAACTGTCCTCCAGGGACAGTCCTTGTCCTTTTGATCTGGTTCCTTCCCCACAGGGATGTTTTGGAGATGTTTTTGGATGTTTAATCCACGTCCTATTGTCTCCAGAGCCTGGCTGGACCCTCCCTCCTCTCCATGGCCGAGGAAGGGTTAAACATTTCCCTGTCTCTGCTCGGCCTCCCCTGTCCTCACTCGGTTTCAGATCATTTCTCCTGGGGGAAATGTGTGTGCAGGCCCTGAGGCTCCTCTGCAGCTGCTGGAGAAGGCAGCTTTGACTTCCATGGGCACACAAAGCTCCCCAAACCGGCGCCCTCCGTGTCCTGCTGCTGCTCTGGGGTCACTGTGGCTGGGAGATGTCTTTTCCATCCGTGGTGGAAGTTTGAAGGAGGATATCAGGGGCTGCAAGGAATCAGTCATGGGGTTATGGTTGAGGAGAGGTTCTCCAGAGCTGGAGCCTGCCTCCAGGCCAGATTCCTACGTGATGTTGGATAATCCTCACCCTGTCACCACATGGTCACTTGATTTCCCTTTTTTCAGTTTTGGGCCCCTGCAGAATGGTTTGCAGAGCCCTCAGTCCTCCCAGCTCTGTTGTGTGAGGTTTTGCTTTCACCCAAACTCTTGCAGACCCAGGATGGGATGGATATTTGCCTTGGAGCTGCTGACTTTTCCCCTGAACCATGCAGGCTCCCCCGCCAGACAATTCCCTCCCTGCCAGCCGAGGTGGAGAGATGGATTGTCCCTGCTCTGCCACTTTGGGGATGGGGATTTTTCACTCTCTCTGCTCTGCAACCTTATTGTCCTTTGCTGTCACTAAATGATTATCCCTTCAGTGCCAGGGATCTCCATCTCACAGAGTACAGTTCATCGAACATCAGAGCTCAGAAAAACCTCCAGTCCAAGGCAACAAATAATGGCATCAGCAAAAAATCACCCCTGAACAACCAAGAGCAAAACCAGCCAAGGGAACCCCAGCCCTGAATGAAAACTGTGTTCAGCTTTCCTGTCCAGAGCTGGGAGAATTTAAAGGCAACAAAACCACAGAGAACTCCTGTGAGAGAATCTGAATCCTAACAGAATTCCAGAATGGGTTGGGTTGAAAGGGACCTTACAGCTCATCCCATTCCACCCCTCCATGAGCAGGGAGGCACCTTCCAATATCCCAGGTTTTTCCAGCCACTTGGGCATTTCCAGGGATCCAAGGACCCACAGCTTCTCTGGGACCTTGTGCCAGCCCTCCCCACCCTCCCAGGGAAGGATTTCTTCCCCAAATCCCACCTAACCCTACTCCCTGTCAGTTTGAAGCCATTCCCTCTTGTTCTGTCCCTCCATTGCTTGTAAAGTCTCTCCATCCTTCTTGTAGCTCCCTTCAGGCACTGGAATGAAGTAGAATCCCTTAATTTTAATCTCCCTTGTTATATGTGTTTCATCTATAGAATCCATCAATAATTATCAGTATTAATTAATTTCCCACAACATTGCACCATTCTAAGTTTGCTCAGAAATGCTTCTTATCATGCAGGAAGGGACAGAAAGGAAAGAGCTAAAATTAATCCAAGAAGAAGCAACACAAAAAGTTTAACAAATGATGCTTTTAGAAATAAGAAAGGGAATTAAGATTGAGCAGCCCTGGTGCCTTAAGGGATGGGGCCTCATTATTTGGATCCATTTAAGGGATGGGGCCTCATTATTTGGATCCATTTAAGGGATGGGGGCTCATTATTTGGATCCATTTAAGGGATGGGGGCTCATTATTTGGATCCATTTTGATTTAATGTGCTGTGCACAGCTCTCACCATTAATCCCAGATAATGTGTGGGGAGTTGCAGCATCCTACCTTGGATTTGCTTGGAATTCCACTGCCAGAGAAGCCCAAGAGAAGAGGTCAGGCTGGAAGAAAATCAATTCTTAGAGACTTTCTGAAACCTCTAATGAGAAGGACAGTTTGTCAAGGGCTTTTTTTTACTGGAGAGAAGCCCCAGCTGGTACCTTTTGTAGGTTCAGTTCTCCACAGAAGTGTGGAAAGATGCTGGATCTCTCCAAGACCTCAAGAGCAAAGGCTCCCAGAGCCTGATTTCATCCTCAGGACTCAGGACTGTGGCAATAATCAGAAAACACCAAGTGCAGAAACATCCGTATTGCACCAGAAAGAAGATTTCATCATTAAAGGCAATCTGTGTCTCCAGTTGACTGACAGGGTTGGAAATGTCCAGCTAGGAAACCTTGAATCCTTCCCTTTCAGTAATTCGGGCTTCTTGGAGCGCTCGGAGGTGATGGCAGGACTTTGAACACCTGCTCCATCAGGAAAAGCATCTCTGGCACACGACTGAGGCTGTGCCAGATGAAGGCAGGGAGGAAGGAGAGAGGATCAAAGGCTCAGGATGAAGCCTCCCAGTGCTGTTCCATCCATCTCACAGGTGTGAGACTCCTCACGGACCTCAGGGGCTGAAAGGATTTTGGTGTGAGCTGCAAAGAAGGAATGTGAGGACCCCAAAGGTGTGGGATGGCCTTTATCCACAATTATACTCCTTATCCCTATGATTTGTGCAGACATGGGACACAGGAGGAGGGAACAGAATAAGCCACAAACTTCATTCTCTTTCATGCCTGTCCCCAGTAGGAAATGCTCAGTAAACAGGAACTGGGTCATTCCCTCTCTCCAGAGAAGTTGGTGTGAGAGAAACAGTTAAAAAATAATTATGCCACATGAGCCACTAGAAATTGCCTTTTCTGAGCAGCTTCTGAGGACACATGGGAACCTCTTTGGCTTTTCAAACTCAAAGGGACTTTGCTTAAGTTCCCTTCCAAAGGAAACTGCTTCAGCTCATTATTTGCAGACAGCATCTGTCACTTTTCTATGCCAGTGGCTGCTGATCGTCCTCAAAGAACATTGTACAAATGTGCAGACTGCTGTGTGCTGAGAAAGGACTGCTATTATATCAATTTTCCACTTGAAAGCAGCAATAACAGCAAATAAAGCCCGAGCCACATGACTCTGCTGGATCTGGGGCACTCACGGAGCCATTCACCCTCCCTGAAGGATGAGAGCCTCCGAGGGGCCCAGCACTGCCAGGCACCAACTGGTTCTACTGGTGGGCAAGGCAGGGCCAGCCCTGAACCCTTGGGGACCTGCCCAAGGAGCCTCTGCCCTGGCCCAGAGCCAGAGCCACCCCAAAAATGCAGCTCCTGTGGGATGTGGGTGTGATGGGCACAGCCAGGCCTTGGCCATTGGAGGTGTCCTCTCCTGTGGGATCTGCAGGAGCTGAGCCCAGAACTCCTTTTCCAGGTCTGGGTGACACCTGGTTTGTCTCCCCTGTCCAAGCCACCCCAAAAATGCAGCTCCTGTGGGATGTGGGTGTGATGATGGACACACCTTGGCCACCATGTGAGGATCAGCAGGAGCTGAACCCAGAGCTCCTCTTCCACAGCTGCATCTAAAGGAAGGACAAAATTGAACAATCTGCTCCTCTGGAAAAGTCAGCAATGGGGAAAGGCAAAGAAATTCTGGGTGAGTTCTGCCCCTGTGACCCTCAGCACTTCCTGGCAGGTTTGTAAAATCCCCACATTCACCAGAGCAAGATACAGATCCCTCAGAGTGATCCCTGCAATTCACATCTCTGCTTTCCCTATGGGAGAAAAATTGGAGCTTTCCATTGAGGAGACATTTCAGTTTTCATCAGTTAAAAATCAGATTGTTGAAATAATGGTGCTGCAGGAGGAGGAAGGAACCTTCTCCCTGTGGCTGCCAAGTGCCAACAAGGGACATCATCTCCTGCCTTCTGACCAGGATCCCCAAATTGCTTTTTCCTTGGATATGGGAAAATTATGGGATTGCATTAAACGTCGCCTTTGCAAGGAGCAGCTTAGAAGGAGCCAAGTGTCACACCCAAAAAAGCCAGCTGGAGGACATTCCCTGTTAGCCCAGCAACTGCTGGGCAGGGAAATGACCTCCCATGGCACAGGAAGAGGTGTGAGCTCATAGAGGAGAATTCCCTGGGAGCTGCTGGGTGTTCACACCTGCCCCAGGAGCAGCTGATCCCATCCTGCTGCCAGGAGGAGAGGAAGGGAGGGAGCTGCAGGCCAACAGGATTTGCCAAGTTTTGATTTTGCAGGAGTGTGTTGCAGACACAGTGCACTGACTCTTTAAAAAATGCTTGTGGAATGTTTTATGAAAGGTTGGTTTACTCAGAGTTTAAAAAGTGCATTTCAGTGTTTCCATACCAAATGGATTTCACACAACCTCTCAAGTTCATTTAAAAGCCCTTAAATATCTGGATGTTTTTCAAAAGTTGAAAATTCTTGTTGCAGCTCTGTCACAGCTCATCTTTTCCATTCATTATGTTTTGCTTAACCTTTCGGATAAAAATGCCGTCATTCTCCCAGGGCTTCTGCAGCATTCTAATAGGAAGTGGCAGATTTGGAGAATATGTATGGATTTCAGGGAACAATAATTCCATCTCCGTTGTATTAGACTGCAAACGGCCGCTCCACGTGCTGGACCTGCTCCAGAGGGATCCACATGGAGAATTAGATGGTCCCTTTTAAAAATCAACCTAATTCTGCTCTTAGCAAGACCAGTCCCAGCTATGCTGCTGACTTCAGCAGGGAAAAGATGGGATTGGTGGTCCCAGGATCTCCCACTGGAGGGATGTGCTGGAATATCCAAAGGGCAGCAGGGCCAGGGAGGGGATTCTGTCTCTGGGGAGACCCCACCTGGAACAGTGCCCAGCTCTGCTGTGCCCAACGTAAGAAAAAGGACAAGGAAGTGCTGGAACAATTCCAGAGGAGACCTGGAAGCTGCTAAAGGGACTGGAGCACCTCCCCTATGGAGCCAGGCTGGGAGAGCTGGGAATGGCCAGCCTGGAGAGGAGAAGGTTGTGTGGAGAGCTCAGAGCCCCTGCCAGGGTCTGGAGGGGCTGCAGGGGAGCTGGAGAGGAACTCACCAGGAACTGAAGTGACAGGACAAGGGGGAATGGTTCAGACTGGAAAAGGGAAATTCAGGTTGGATATTGGGATAAATCCTTCCCTGGGAGGGCGGGCAGGGATGGCACAGGGTGCCCAGAGCAGCTGGGGATGCCCACACCACCACGGTCACCACCAATCCATGTCCCCAAGCGCCACATCCACACGTGTTTTGAACACTTCCAGGGATGGGGACCTCACCACCTCCCTGGCAGCCACTTCCATTGCTTGGCCACTCCTGTGGAGAAATTTTCCCAATATCCCCCCTGAGCCTCCCCTGGCCCAGCCTGAGGCCGTTCCCTCTCCTCCTGTCCCTGTTCCCTGGCAGCAGAGCCCGACCCCCCCGGCTGTCCCCTCCTGCCAGGGACTTGTGCAGAGCCACAAGGGCCCCCTGAGCTCCTTTGCTCCAGGCTGAGCCCCTTCCCAGCTCCCTCAGCCTCTCCTGGGACTCCAGCCCCTTCCCCAGCTCTATGCCCTTCTCTGGACACACTCCAGCCCCTCAATGTCTCTTATTCTCATCATCTTTCCTCTTCAGTCATTTATTTATAACCTGGGATTTTTAAAAATCTCACTGAGGTGAAAGGACACCTGTGAGGAGTAAATACAAACAGGGTGAACCTGCCTGGCTGTGTGTGTGGCTCAGGAGCCATGAGGAGAACACCACGGGGATAACAGGCACTGGGAACCTCGGCAGACATCCCAAATCTTCGGGAAACCTGGCAAAGTGACCTTGAACATCCTGAAGAGTGGGGGTTTGCTCCTGAAGCTGCTGGTAGCCGAAGACGATGCCAGTCTGTCTGCTCTAATTAGGTTTTTAAGTGCTTCGGGGTGAGGACTGACTTTTCGCAGGGGATGTGGCAGCAGCCAGCACAAGGGAGCTCTGAAGCAAGGCAGAGCATCTGGCTTCGTTATCTGAATAATGGGCACAACAGAAACAGCGAAACAAGGAGACAAAAAGGCTGCCTTGGAAGGAGGATAATGGCAGTAATGTGATAATAGCAATAATTACAGCCGTGCTGTTAATTGTGATGGTGTGAGGGTTGGGATGGGAGGGGAACACACCCCAGCAGGGCAGGGTGGCTCTGGAGGCTGCTGTGCCCCAGATGTGGCAGCAGCTGGATGGTTGGTGCTGGACAGGAGCCTGGTGGGGTCCCAGCTGTGGCTGGCTGCAGGAGGGAGCGGCTGACCCCGGGGGAATGGGCAGCCCCATCTAAACTGGTAATTCCAGGGTGTTTTGTTGTGATGGAGGAACGTGAGCCGGTCTCTGTCCATCCCACCCTGAGCAGTGTCCGAGCTCACACCCCATGCCTGAGCCCGGGGCCACTGCAGCTCTCACGTGTTTAAATTCCTGTGTCAGCACCACTGAAATTCTCACTCCCTGGGGAGGAACTCCCTTCCCTGAAGCCACTCGGTGCAGATTTGAGCTTACTGAGGTCCTGCTGAAATTCCATTAGTCAGCAATAATCATAATAATAATAATAATAATAATAATTACAAATGAATCAGAAAATCCCAGATGGGTTTGGGTTGGGAGGGACCCTTTAAGGTCCATGCAGTGCCACCCCTGCCATGGCAGGGACACCTTCCCCTGTCCCAGGCTGCTCCAAACCTCATCCAGCCTGGCCTTGGGCACTGCCAGGGATGGGGAAATCTTCCTTAGACAAATCCTGAACAACCCCAGTGCCTGGTTTCTGCTGAATAATGTGGATCACACCCTCTGCAGCCAATCTGAGAGCCCTCAGCTGCAGTTTATATCCATTTAACACATCAGCAGTCAGCTGCCACTGCATCCTGCTATGGATACAGCACTGACCCTGCCAGAGGGGCAGGATCACCCCATGTGTGCCCCCAGGGCTGGGCACAGGGGCAGGATCACCCCATGTGTGCCCCAGGGCTGGGCAGAGGGGCAGGATCACCCCATGTGTGCCCCCAGGGCTGGGCAGAGGGGCAGGATCACCCCATGTGTGCCCCCAGGGCTGGGCAGAGGGGCAGGATCACCCCAGATGTGCCCCAGGGGTGAGAGGATGGGATCTGCTGTGGGGTTGGTGTGAGGGGTCCCTGAGCAGGGACTGGGGCAGCAATCCAGGGGATTTTACCCCTTGCTGTCCCTTCTGTCCCCCAGAGCTGGCTCATTTGGGGCTGGCTCCATCTCCTGAGCCCAGGCAGAGCACTGAGGGTGCAGAGCTCAGCCTCAGCCTGGTTCCCTCGTCTGCTTTTGCCTCAAGTGAACCCCACCGACCTCAGACCAAGGCATCAAACCTCTCAGGGGTGTTCTGGAGACCATCAGCAGCTCAGCTGGAGCTGTGCCAGTTATTCCTCCTCGGAATCAGGGTAAACGAAGCTTGGGCTGTGGCTCTGTAGCGTGGGCTGCATTGGCAGCCTGGGAAATCAGCTCCTTTCTGATCAGGGAATAATGTGAAAAGGCAATTTTTCCTCTGGAGGAAAATGGAGACTTCGATGAAAGCCACGCATTTTTTATGCAAATGATATTTTCAAGGAAAAAGTGGAAATTTTTTTTCTTCTGAACTTGTTGCTATTTCCATGGTTTTATCCCCCATGTCTTCTGCCTTGGTGTTGTTATTCAGAAAAGTGGTTTGTGTGTGAGTGCACGTGTGTGTGCATGAATAATAGATTTTTTTTGTAGTGGGATTGTTCATTACCCTCAACCTCCTTCGTAATCCTCTGATTTTGGCATTAATGTGTTTTCCCTCGATGCTGGATTGGTCTGACCCCAAATTAATACAGAGCAAGGGTAACTTGGGGACTAAACTGAGCGATGTCTGTGGAAAAGGAGAATGGATTCGTTATGTTAACGGGCACATTCCCTGACAGCAGCTTAAACCGAGCACTTAAGAACCCTCTTCAGCGTTTTATTGTCTCTGATGAGATCATGATTCAGACTACTCGAGCAGGATCTCAGGAACAAAAGCCCTCGGGGAGTGGAGCCGGATCTGAGGGCAGGTTTGATGCATGGCTTCCAAAGGAATCCTCGTTTAATTCACTCCAACAGAAAGAAAAGTGTCAAATGAGCCCCCAGAGAGGGATGGAGAGAGTGACAGCCTGGCCAGGGAGGAGCCTGAGGGACCTAGAGCATCCCTAGGACAGGGAGCTGCCTTAGGGAATCCAGTGATACACTCTAAAGACTTTTATTGAGCAAGTTTGGGATGTTCAGAGCTTTTGTTCTTTGGTCTTTAAGTAAAAAGTGAAAGAAAACATGAACACCCTTAGTGGCCCACCAAACCCTGCTTGAAAGCAACTAAATGGTTAATAAAATACAGGCAAATCCTTTCCTTGCTATTCCTCACCGGGAAAAGGATGAAACTTTAACCCTGAGTATTAAAAAAGTAAAAAGAGAAAAATCCACCTTGGGAGATACAAGAAACATGGAAGGGTTCAGCCTAATTAATTCTGTTCTTCAAGTCATTATCACCTAGCAGCAGGTGAAGAGGAGCTGCTAGACAGACTGATACCGAGGCTTTGGTGTTTCAACTGACCCCAAAGTTTACTGAAATCTCCTCTCCGAGAGCACATGGAGAAGGGATGCCTCTCCCCCAGCACTTGGGGACAGGAGGAGATGATTTTGTGCCCTGGGCTGAGTTCTGCAGCACAGCATTGCAGAGTCCATGGCACAGTGAAGGTCACTGGAATTGCCCTTTCCCAGATCTGCCTCATGCACATGGGAACACTTCACTTGTTGTGTGGATATTTTCCCCTTCCAGTACCTGAAGGAGCTACAGGAAAGATGGAGAGAGATTATTTACAAGGGATGGAGGGACAGGACACGGGGGAAGGGCTTTAAATTGAAGCAAAGTAGATTGAGATGGGATATTGGGAAGGAATCATTCCCTGGGAGGGTGGGCAGGGCTGGCACAGGGTGCTCAGAGCTCCTGGGGCTGCCCCTGGATCCCTGGCAGTGCCCAAGGCCAGGCTGGACATTGGGGCTGGAGCAGCCTGGGACAGGGTAAGCTGTCCCTGCCATGGCAGGGGTGGCACTGGGTGGGCTTTGAGGTCCCTGTTCCAATCCAAACCATCCTGGGATCCTGGGATTCTTCGGCTGCCCGAGTCCCCAGAGGACCCTGCCCTGTGCACCCTCCCTCCCTGGCACAGGGTCCTGCTGCCTCCTGCCCCAGCCCCACACAGCCTCAGGGTTTGCTCTCAATCTCACTGAACACAGCTCCTGCAGCACGGCCAGGTTTGATTTCCACCCCCAGAGCTCTGTGGATCCTCTGTGGCTCCGTGACTCGGAGCTGGGACCCCTCAAAGGGGGAATGGCTCCGTTACCCTCTCATGGCAGTGCCAGGCTCACCTCCAGCCAGGGAGCCGAGCCCTGGGGAGGAGGGCTGGGTGTGGGATTGTGGCTGGAGCTGCCCTGGAATCCCAGCAGGATGGGGCTGGCTCAGTCCCTCGGATTAATCCCCTGGATTTATCTGGGGGATAAATCCACCCCAGAAGGAGCAGAAGCTGCTTCTGGGACACACCATAACCCCATCCCCACTCCAACAGGCTTTATTGGCCTGAAGAGCTGCTCAGTCAACGGGAATTGTGCTGGGAGCCTTTCTAACTTGTTTATTTATCAGATGACCTCCCGTGATCCCTGTGTAGAGCAGGTTTGTTATCTGAGACAGTGCTGATAACAGCACTGGGATCGCAGTGATGGCAGCACCCAGAGTGCATTATCTCCATCCTCCTGGGACAAGTGATTCCTCATAAAAGGGGTTTTGCACTCCTGCAATGTTTATTCTTGAAAGCAAATCCCAAAGTTACAGCATCAGTAGCACAATTCCTTTCCCTGCAGCACAGGAGGGCAGCCCTGAGAGCACAGCCGGTCTCGGTTCAGCTGCAATCTGCCAATTCCAGGGGTGTCTGGGGACCCAAAGCCCCTGACTGCATGGGGAGCAGGATCAGGATCTCCTGGAGTCGCACAGGAGCCCCTTTGACACAACCCGGAGTGCCCGAGATCAGCTGCAGAAAAATAACCACATGGACCTGGAGTCAACATCCAGAAAAGATCAATTAAGGAAGAAGTCAAATACAAAGAGCACCGGGAGGGAGAAGGAAGAGGAGCCAGGAATTTGCATTCCCACGATTGAGGAGATTTATCTGCATTTCTAGTTAATAGAAGACGTTAATTGATTCATGTTTTTTATGGCTGCATACAGAGCTATTTCTGTCTGGAAGGAGACACTCTGAAATGGAATGAGTCAGACCAGACCTGTTATGTCACCCTGGGACCCTGAAAGACTTGTTAATAGCTCTGAAGAAATCAAGTTGCTTCACAGGGCTATTTCCTCTTCAGACATCAAAAGCAGAGCAAAAGCAGAGTAGTTCTGAAGGCTGAAAATGATTTTTTACACGGTCCTTTGCATTTGACAAATAGCAACAGGATAATCAAAGAGCTTTGCTCTTCACAAGACACTTCCACAGACATCCCAGCAGGATTTATCCATCCAGCTGAACAGGAGCTCCTGGAACGTGGCTAAAGGGAAGTCCTAGCAGGCCCCAGCTCCTCAGCTCACTTCCTTCCAGATTAACTTTGCAAATCAAAAGAGAAGGAAAGCGTATTTTTCATCTTTAAATTATTTAGAGAAACATAGGAAGGAATTCCTGGCTGTGAGGGTGTGGAGGGGCTGGGATGGATTTCCCAGGGCAGCTGTGGCTGTCCCTGGATCCCTGGGAGTGTCCCAGGCCAGGCTGGACAGGGCTTGGAGCAGCCTGGGACAGGGGAAGGGGTCCCTGGATGGCACTGGATGATCTTCAGCTTCCCTTCCAATCCAGATTATCCGGGAATTCTGTGACATTCCTCCAACACCTTTTCCCCCTACAAAGGCACCTGTGCTCTAGACAGGGATAAATAAAGCTCTTTATAATAAAGTAAAGCTATAATGGTCTTCCAGATGCCACGAGGGCTGTGACACGTCCTGGTGGCTCTGCCCAAGGACAGGGTGACAATTCCTGGGATGGAGCCAGCCCAGGAGTGAAGACAGCTCCAAAGTGACAAAGTCCATCTATAGGTGTGCCCTCAGCCCTCTGCCAGCATTCCCAGCCTCACTTTGGGAAGGCAGTCAGGCAGTGTGGAACTCCAATCCACAAATGCTTTGTTTTTCACCATTAGGCCAGAAATATCTGTGGGAAATGTTGACAAATCGAAAGCATTTGTCATTTCTGCTTCTGTTTCCCTGGTGACAAAAAGAAAAAAAAAACAACAAAAAACTACAACCCCTCTTGATTTTCCAACCCTGCAGCTCATGGGTTTGTCCATTTTATGTTGCTATTCACCTTGCCTTTGGTTCAAAGCAGCACAAGGGTGGCAGGAGCCTGTGGAATGGGCCTCGTCCTCTCCTGGAAACTGAAGCCTCTTTACCAGAAAGAGCTGGAATCTCTTTGCCTCCCTCCAGGCAGGGACATCAGTGTGGTGAGGGTGAGTCCCAGGCAGAGGAAGGACAGCCCCAGCACGAAGGCAGGAGTGAGGAGTTTTGTCAGGGATGGGTTTAGGGAGGCAGGTGGGGACCTCTGAGCTGGGAATGTCTCCAGCCCTGCAGCACTGGGCATCCCCCACAGGAACACTGTCCTGCTCTGCCACAAGGCTGGCAGGATGTGTCCCTTTTCCTCCCTTTTCCTCCCTTTTCCTCCCTTTTCCCCTCCTTTTTCCTCCCTTTTTTCCCCCCTTTTTTCCTCCGTTTTCCTCTGTTTTCCTCCCTTTTCTTCCCTTTTCCTCCCTATTCCTCCCTTTTTTCCTCCCTTTTCCCCTCCCTTTTCCTCCCTTTTTTTTTTTCCTCCCTTTCCCTCCCTTTTTTCCTCCCTTTTCCTCTCTTTTCCTCCCTGAGGAGGTTTGGAGCCCGGCAGGGACAGTGTTTCTGTAATAAACCTGCTCCAGCAGCCCCAAGTGCCCGACAGGGAGCAGAATAAAGGCCAATTTCCCAGAGAAGGTGGATTTATTTGTGCCTTTGTACTTCTGTTCTGAAAGCACAAATAATATCCCTCAAGAAGTAGCACGGAGTCCATCAGCTTCCAGCTGCTCAGCCCTTCCCTGGGCTGTGTCTGTTCACATCCTCGTTCTGCAGGAATTGATTGACTTGGAGATAAACACACCAGGCCATTGCTTTTCTCTCCTCTAAACCCTCTGCTTTTCTTGCAAGGTAGGTCCTGTACCTCAAATGTCAAAACTCCAGAGTTCTCCAGAGAGCAGAGAAAATCCTGGCAGGGAAAACAGGAGGGCAGTCCAAACCTGGGACTGCTCTGTGCCCCACATCCTCCTCCTCCTCCTCTCCCAGGTGATGCTGACCCTTGCAAGGCTCACAGCTCCTGCAGATCCCTTAGAGATGAGATTCAGCTTAATTAGCATCTAAAACCGGGGCTCTTAGTCCGACTCTTTTGGCTTTTCGTGGTTGTGGCTCTCCAGGGAAGGGTCAGTGGGTGTTTGTGCCGTGGTTCATCTCACCCTGAGACAGGGGAGCTCCTGGCTGTAGGAACTCGGTGACACACTGCAATTTGTGTACCAGGTCTGCAGCTGAAACCAGGGCCTGGGGTGTGGTTTCAAATGAGCTCCCCAAAGCCGCAGGCAGGAGAGGGAATTCTCCCTGTCTGCTCACTGCACCTCTCAGGGCATCCTCCCTGCTCCAGCCACTGCTGTGCCCACGCTGTGAGCCGTGGGAGGAACCAGAGGCTGCTCTGGAGCTACAGCAGCCCTGCAGCCTCCTCATGGGTGCTGTGCTGGCCACAGCCCCAGAGCAGTGTCTGTGCCCTCCAGGGCTGGGGACAGCTCTGGGACACTCAGCACAGGAAGGACATGGAGGGGCTGGAGCGTGTGCAGGGCAGGGATGGAGCTGGGGGGAGAGGTCTCCCTATGGGTCAGTCACCCTGGGAGGTGCTGGAGGAGCCAGGCATGGTTGGGATGAGTCTGGATTTGTGTGGGATGTGGGATGTGCCCCCCTCTGGCTCCCGAGGACACTGAGGAGCGAAGTCACTGAGCTGTCACACTGTCCCTGCTTGCCCAGTGCTGCCCGCTGGAAAAAAGGGCAGGAAAGGGGGAACCACGAGACACAGGAGGGGGCTGGGAGCTGCCAAACCCCTGCCAGGGCCTGTCTCACTCTGCTTGGCTTTCAGAGAGCTGGGTTGGGATGGGAAGGACCTCAAAGCCCACCCATCCCACCCCTGCCATGGCAGGGACACCTTCCCCTGTCCCAGCTGCTCCAGCCCCAATGTCCAGCCTGGCCTTGGGCACTGCCAGGGATCCAGGGGCAGCCCCAGCTGCTCTGGACACCTGTGCCAGCCCTGCCCACCCTCACCCCCATTCCCAGGGAGGAATTTATTCCCAACATCCCATCCAAACCCACTCCCTGTCAGTGTGAAGCCATTCCCTGTGTCCTGTCCCTCCAGCCCAGAGGCAGGGATGGTGGGGGAGCAGCCTGGCTCCCCAGGGAGGGATCTCCTGTGCAGTGGGCAGGGACCAGAGCCTGCACAGGGCCACACATCTGAGCGAGGGAGAGCAGTGTGGCTGCTGCAGACCAGGCCTGGGGCTCGGTGGGTTCAGGTGCTCACGTTCCTTTGGGCTCTGTGGGCACTTCAGGGGGGTCCCACATTTATCTTCTCCCTCCTGCCCTGCTCAGACTAATTTCCTTGCTGCCTTGTGCCAACTGCAGCTGCTGGAGCCAACTCTCCATCACCTGGGAGCCTGCAGGAAGCAAAACACCCCCCTGTCGAGCCACTGTGGCTACCAGGGACCACCATGGGCTCAGCCTGGGCCAGCTGGACAACCTCTGAGCCTCCCTGGCTCTCTGGAGCTCTCAGGAGCTGAAGCTCTGGGTCTGTGTGGGGCACAGGACAAAGCTGCACCTGCACCTGAAGCCTGGAGCTACGGGAAACTCTGGAAGCCCTGAGAAGGGAAAGATGAGGGGCAACCTGGAGCAAAGCTGTGTCCCCTCAGCAGAGCCCCAGGGGTGCCAGCTGTCCCCAGTGGCACAGGGAGCTGTTCCCAGGGTGACACAAGCCCTCCCTGAGCAGTCCCTGCTCCCCTCAGGCAGGGTGTCCCAGTTTCACCAGCTCCCAGCAAACTGGGCCGAGCTGAGGGTATTTCTGGCAGCCGTGGGTGTACGGCAGCAGCTGCTCCACGGGGCAAAGCCCTGCCCTGGAAGCTGAGGGACAGCAGGAGCTCAGCGAGGTTCCTGCAGTCCCAAGAGCCTGGAGCACTTCATCCTCAGTCCTGAACATTCCCAGGACCTCCCTGACTCCTCTGGGAACTCTGGCTCTGCCTGTCTCCCTCTCCTCAAGGGTGTCCTGCTCCCTCCTGGCCCACAGGGTGCTGGGGCACCCACGGGTGACCCTGAGACAGAAGCACAGCCCTCCCTCCCTTCTGAACCCAGCATTCCCCATCCATGCCTTCCACACAGAGAGAGGAGGAGCAGAACTCACCAAACTGCCTTCCCTGGCCCAAATCTACAAATCAGACTTTTATCCACAGCTCCCTCCAACACAGACACTTCACCAGGCACTTTTAAAGCCTTAATTCCCATTCTACCTCCTAATCCAAACTCAGGTTGTTCTCATCACCTATATTTGAACCGGCTCTATTTTTAGTTTCCTGCTTTAAAATGAAGATGAGGACTTGCCTTTTATAGACTGTGCACTCCTGCTATCTGAGCAGAACCAAAATTAATACCAGTTCCTGCTACCTTGGAATAAAAGCTGGTGTTACATCTGAAACAACAGAGGCAGTGTGATGACAGGACAAGAAGAGATAAGAGTGGAGCACCTGAAGAAAATGTTGAAGGGCTGTGTTTCCAAAGATCAGTCCAGGAACTGTCAGCACAGATCTGGCCCCACACAGAGCTCAGCCCAGCTCAGAAATGGGCTCTGGAGGACACTTGGGCTCAGCAGATCTGCAGCTCTCTGGCTGCACAAACATTTTCCTTCCCGTGGCTGGAAGGGGATCCCCGAGCTCAGCCTGGTCCTGCACTGATCCCAGGCTTTGAACAAACTCCCAGCAGCAAAATCCTGGAGTTAGGGAGCAGTGAGCACCCTGCACTTCTTCTGGGAATGGAAACTAGGGATGGGGGAGAGGAGACTCGAGGAGAGGAGAGGAGACTCGAGGAGAGGAGACTCGAGGAGAGGAGAGGAGACTCGAGGAGACTCGAGGAGAGGAGAGGAGAGGAGAGGAGAGGAGAGGAGACTCGAGGAGACTCGAGGAGACTCGAGGAGAGGAGAGGAGAGGAGAGGAGAGGAGAGGAGAGGAGAGGAGAGGAGAGGAGAGGAGAGGAGAGGAGAGGAGAGGAGAGGAGACTCGAGGAGAGGAGAGGAGAGGAGAGGAGAGGAGAGGAGAGGAGAGGAGAGGAGAGGAGAGGAGAGGAGAGGAGAGGAGAGGAGAGGAGAGGAGATCTCTAACATCTTTCATCCTCTCCTGGTTCAGAGGGGAGCTGCAAACCCCTTTCTCCAGGGGCAGGTGTGCAGCAGCACCGTGGGCTGCTCAGCATTGCACACACAGTGGATTTTCTGCGGCAGATCCCAGGCAGTGCCATTGAAATCCATCACAAACTCCCAGCTATTGGCAGGAAATGGGCTTGGACTCAGCTCTGGCTGAGGAGCTGGGCTGTGCTCCAGGGCTGTGTGGCACCACAGGAGGCACTGGCAGCCCACAGCTCTCTGCTCATTCACGCGCTGGCAGGGCTCTCCGAGAGGCAGAACAAGTGCCACGAGAAGATCTGTCCCTGGCCAAAGGCTCCCAGCTCCATGGAGCCCCTTTCCAGGGGCTGGAATGCTGCTCCCTGCCGTGCAGCCGCTCCTGGAGGACAGGGAAAGAGCTGCTCCTCATTTTCACCTGCCAGACAGAAATGCCAGGTTTAACCCAAGCCCCAGAGTGCCACAGGTCCTGGTCCTGGCAGCTCTGCCCCACAGCAGCCTCCAGGCACTGCCTGGCACTGATGCTCTCCCCCAGGAGAGGCTTGGGGGAAGCTTTTTGAGGCTCTTGCTCCTGCCTGTCTCTGTCTGAGGCATGAGGCCACGCTGCTGTCACACAGCACTAGGGATGCATTTTCCAGGATGTGACAGCCACTTCTTGAGCGGTGTTAAACCCCTGGGGAGTTTTAAAACCACTGCCTGGAGAGTGGGTACGATGGAATGGGCTTGGTCCAGCTTTGGGAGGAATGAAGGTGCTGTCAGGAGGGAAAGAGCTGTCCCAGCTAGAGCAGGAGCTGAGCAGAGCAAAGGCTCATCCCTCCCAAGGGGTGAAATCCCCTCTCCCATCCAATGCATTGGGCTGAGCTGAACCTTCCCACCACAGGGTAGCAGAGACTTTGGGAAGTCCAAGCAGGGACGTGCTCCCTCATCCCACAGCCCCCAGCCCTCCCTCACGTCCCATGCAGCCCTCTCTCTGTTTCTTGGAGGACCCAGCAGCCTCCTGAGAGCCCCCAGGCTGCAGGAGCTGACAGATGAGGGCTGCACTCCTCCTCCTCAGCCCTCAGCAGTTCTGACTCAATGCCCTCCCTCAGTGGGGGCAGCAGGAGCAATTCCTGCCCAGGGGAATGTATCCACAGCAGCTCCAAGCCCTCACAAAGGACTTCATCCAGCTCCTCCCTTCCTCTCCTCTCTGCTCCTTGGGAATCCTGAACTTTGGTTCATGGGGATCAGGAGCAAATGCTGCCCTGCACAGGCTCTCTCACCTCTAAAACAGACCCAACCTGAACTCAGTCCCAGCTCTGGCAGGGGGAATTGCTGAGCTCTGCCTCTCCCTGAACACACAAACAGCAGCTCAACAGCTGGGAAGAAATTGTAGGTAAAGCCAGTCCTTTCTGGAGAATCCAGTCCTCTCTCATGCCAGAGAGAAACTTCTCCTTCTTGGAGCAAAATCCACAGCTCTGCTTCCAAAGGCCTGGGCAGACTTCTCCAGCATCTGCTGTGCCCACCAGGGTGGCAGAGCTTTGGTTCCTGCGGGCACTGAGCCTCCCACAGTCCAATGCACTCCAGGGATATCCTGGCATTTCCTGGACAACAGGAATCCAGCAACCATTGTGGTGCTGCTGGTGATCCTGTGACACCAGGGGGATCAAACAGAATCATGGAATCACAGGATGGAGTGGGTCAGAAGGGACATTAAATCCCATCCAGTGCCACCCCAGCCACGGCAGGGACACCTTTCCCTGTCCCAGGCTGCTCCCAGCCCCATCCAGCCCTGGGCACTGCCAGGGATCCAGGGGCAGCCACAGCTGCTCTGGGACACCTCAGCACCTCCCCACCCTGACAGGGAACAATTCCTTCCCAATATCCCATCCAGTTCCTTCCCAATATCCCATCCATCCCTGCCCCCTGGCACTGGGAGCCATTCCCTGTGTCCTGTCCCTCCATCCCTTGTCCCCAGTCCCTCTCCAGCTCTCCTGGAGCCCCTTTAGTCCCTGGAAGGGGCTCTGAGCTCTCCCTGGATTCTGGAGGCCAAACCATTCCGTGATTCTGTGATTCCACAGAAATCATAGTTCCCATCTTCAACCTGTGGCCTTCAGACATTGCCAAAACTCAAACTGGCCACAGGCAGAGACCCGCCTGCTGCCCAGAGGAGAAGATAAATCTGTGCCAAAGAGTCAAACCAGTCAGGAACTTCCCATTTGGCTCTCGTGGCCTGTCTGCAGTCACTGCTGTGGCACATCCTGCAATTCCCACTCCTCCCTCCCTACTGAAGGATGGACAGGAGCTCCTATGACCAAATAACTCCCCTGGGAGTGAGCACCATCAAAAGTCAGCCTGGAAGGCAAACCAGAACCCTGTGTCTCCAAAAACTCTTCTCTGGTGATGAGTTCATCCCAAGGAACGTTGGCAGATAAACTGTGCCCACCACACTGGCTTTGCTGTAGCAGTAGATTTTTGGGAGTGCTCAAGCTCTCCATCTGCCAAACTCTGCCCATGTTGTTGTGGAGAGATCACAGATGCTTCAGAATTACAGATCCCTCTGCAAAGTCCCCTCTCTGCTCCCAGGAGTCTCCAGTTCTTTTCATAATATTTGAATTTCTTATTTACAACTGGCAAGCAGGATTAAGAGCGGATGCAGCCCTGCCAAAGGCACATCAATCCAGCTCTGGAGTGAGCCTTCACTGAGGTTAAATTCCCTGTTTGGGGAGAGAACCAGCCTGAGATCCTCAGTGACACCATAGCAAGAAATTTTAAGGGCTTTTTATACAACGGTTCTTGATGATAAATAGAGAAAAACACGTTCTTCAAAGAGGAGCTTGTGGCAAGCAGCTGCAGCTCTGGTTTCACAGACAGCTGGGCTGTACCTGCCAGCTCTTCCCCAGCTTTCAGCTCAGCTTTCAAAGGTATCTGCCAAAACATCCCCGAGAGCTGACAGACTTCCTGAGAAAGGGCAGCCAGTAATAGGCAGGGCTTCTTTCTTCTCCTCTCAGCCATTGTCATTTGTGCTGTTATCTTGTTACTGCGCAGCAGAAAGAAGAGGGATCCACTCTGGAGTTCCAGATGATTGAAACCCATCCATGGAACTCAGCAGAGGGCTGGATGCAGCTTGTAGGGCTGGGCAGCAGATGGGGAACCAGTGGAGTGAAAACGTGTGGGATTTCCCTCAGCATGGGAACAGGAGGCTCTCAGCAGAGGGGAAGGTGAGTCCCAAACCCTGGGTGTGTCCCACACAAGCCCTGTCCCCTCCTAGATGCCAAAACACTTGGCTAATCCTGGGTGTGTACACGCAGAAAGGCCCTGGTGGCTTTTCCCTGCCTCAAACACAAGATTTTGGCTCTCACTCTCTCCAAGAGAGAAAGAAGAGTCACCTCCAGTCCTGCCCTTGTCCCCCAGGAAGCCCCTATCATCAGGCCAAGTCAAAAATGCCAAAATCAATGGATGGCTAAGCAACAGGATCTTCAAGAGACAAGAAGTGGCGAGGCTGCCCATGGGACAGGTTCCCTTTCCATGTCACAGCTGGCTCTGGAGCAGGTGCAGGAATCTCCAGGTCCAGCAGTGATCCGAGCGCTCCGTGCCCAGCTCGGGGCCATTTCCCTGTGGTTCCAACTCCAGGGAGGCTCTCAGAGCAACTCCAGGCCCTGTTGATATCAGTGTGGGACACGCTGCCTTGGGAAGCTCTGCCCAGGTTCCTGCCCAGCCGGGACACAAGGATACCCTCACCTCTGGCAGTGCTCACTGCAGGGTGACACCAGGGACTGAGGGGGCTTTGGTGTCCCCCCATCCCTTCCCACCACAGCCACTGGAATGTTTTCCACGGCCTCCCCCTCTCCTCCCAGCCGGCTGTTCCCAGGGCTATAAAAACCAGAGCTGTCCAGAGGCTGCTGAGAAATGGACCGGCCATGTCTGAGGGCCATTAAATAATTCAGAGCAGCTTGAAATGTCCTCTTGCGTCATGGAATCTTCCTGCACAGCTCCCAGGCCCCTCTCCACATCCCAATGATCCTATTTCCCAGTCAATACAATTAAGTGTCAGAATATGCAAGGCTTGGAATTAATCTGGAATCAGGATGCGGGCGATCTTTAGCGCAAGACACCATCAAAATCATCCGAAATTATCCAGGATAAACAGAAAGTGATTCATTGGGATGCAGCGGGCTCGGGCTCCACAGCTTCCCATTGATGGGATGTCTAACAAGTGTTTAACGAGCAGAAGGACCCGGCACACCTTACCCTCAATTTTTGCAAATCTATTCATGGCAAGTTACAGGTGCAGGTGTGAAAAAAAACCTCAAAGTTCTGCCTTTGCCTGTAATAATGAGTCTGCTGCAAGTGTGGATTACTAATGATGGGGGCAGGCAGTAAATTCCAGCTTGGAGCTGATTCACTGCGTGCTCTGTAGCTGCGCTGGGCCGAGGAAGTTGTGACAGATATAATATAAGACCCCAAAATTACAAATTAAGGGTTCGAGGCAGCGCTTTGGGAAAGAAACTGGAACACAGAGCTGCAAGCCAAGCAATGGGGAGCCAGCTGCGACAGCGGGGAGCCAGGGCAGAGTTGGAGGGAGGAACCAGAGCTCTCCAACTGCTAATGAGGAGCAAATTAATGAACCTCTTTTCTCCCGTTGGTCTCTGAATGCCAGCAGGGCGGCAGAGCCACTGGTCCCCGTGGGTGGCTGCAGAAGGGGCTGAGTTTGGGGTGTCCCCAGGCAGCAGGGGGGTGCCAGTGCTGCCAGCCCCAGTGCCCCATCCCGCTCTCCACATCCCCAGGGAGTGCAGAGCCTGCACAGCTCCAGCGCCTGGATCAGCTGAGGTGTCTGCACCGGGATGGGTTTGCATACAGATCTGTCAGTGCTGAAACACTGAGCATCCCTCAGACACCCTTCAGCCTGCAGGAGAAGCAGCCAAGGAGCTGCAGGTGAGGCAACACCATGGATGGGGAGATCAAAACATCTCAGGGAGGAAACCACCTGCTCCTGGTGCTGACACAGGATGTCCCCAGCCCTGCCAGTGACAGAGTTTTCTGGATTTAAGGGATAGTGTGAACGTCAGGTTTGAGCATAAATAGGTAGCAGAAGCTGGCATCTGGCTGGGAGTGTTGGGTGCCAGGTGAAAATGACTGCAGAGCACCAACCTCACTGAGTAGTCAATGTAAGGATGAGATGGGGGCAAAAATGAAAGATGCTAACAGAACCTCTGACTGATTTTAACAGCAGTTCTGAAGGATTTGATTTAAAGTGCGTGTGCATAAATTGTTTTGTACCATTCTGATCAGTTTTGGCAGCGTTCTGAGAGTCAGAGTGAGGCACTGAGGCCCTGACTCTGCACTCCTGTCTCCACACCCAGGGGAGCAGCAGGGCTGGGAGAGCTCTGGAGCTTCCAGAGGAGGAAGGGATGGGATGATGGAGCTGCCTCCCAGCTCAGCTGGAGACACCAGAGAAGCACAGGACGATCTGATAGATGCTAAGTGTGACCTGGAGCTGCCTTTGCCTTTCACAGCTGCCTTTGGAGGAGCTTTCCCCGTGCCCGAAGGTTGGGCTGGCAGGGGAGCCTGGGTGACTCTGCTGGGTGGCAGCAGGCAAGGGGAGAAGCCACGAGACTCAGCTGCCCCCTCACTGCAGCCACTCTCCCTCCCAGCCTCCAAGACAAATTCCTCACCTCACAAATCCTTCACCTACAAATTCCTGCAGCTTCCAAACCCCTTAACCCACCAGGCAGCCACCTTCCACTGCTCCAGGAATGTATGGACCCTCTGCCCACACACCCAGGGAAAATTACTTATGAAAAAATAAATAATGGAATAGCAATAAATATTCAAATAATAATATTAATTAAGAATTCAACAAACTATTATTTAATTAATTATTACTTATTTAATAATTAATTAAATGCATAATAAAATTATTTTTTAAATTATCCTTTTCTAAGGCAGATCAAGAACGATTTTCTCCTTTTGAATACACACAAAGCCAGGGAGGAGGACGTTCCCCAGGAGATGTCAGGGGGTGCTGGCTCTGAGGACAGGATCTCTCTGGCTGGGAGGCCCTGCTAAAGCACAAATCCCCTGTTCCCACCCACCAGCACAAACCCTGTGCCCTGAGCCCGTGCACGAGGTCTGAGACAGGCGAGAGCAGCGGCCCAGCAGGCAAATCCCAAAATCCCCCGTTTGGGATCCGTGCTGGATCTGCACAGCAAAGCAGGAGATCAAACGTGCTGGGGGAGCTTTGGCTGCTCAGTCACCAGGCTGGCTCTGTCCAGCAGGATTGCACCTTGCCCACGCTGAGGGGGATGCCAGCACACAGCCCTGCACACCTGCCTCATCCCTTCCTCTTCCTCCTGCCTGCTGGCACTGCAGGAGAACATCCTCAGAGCAAGTCTGAGCAAGAAAAGAGCCTCCTGCAGATGGCCTGACTCAGAGCACGCCTGCCAGGGAATCCAGGCACAGCCCTGGGCCAGGAGGGAGAGGTTCCATTGCTGGAAGTGTTCTTGGGCAGGCTCTGGGGATGTTTGACTCCTCCTGAGTTTTCCACACAGCCCTGCCTCTGCAGCTCCTCCAGGATCTGCCATAAATTCACAGGGAACCAGCAGATTGTAGGAACAGTTCTGCTTTCCCCTACAAAATGACCTTGCAGGAGAGTCTAAAGCCCCTTGTTCCTCCTGCCTCACTCCCCCGAGCCCTTGCACTCAGTTCAACTGGGAAATTCTGCTTTTTCCAGAACATAACCTCACTATTTTTCACACTCTTGCAGAGTTACCGGGAAAACAAAGAAGCTGTTGAGTGCTGAACAGAGATTATCATCTGCTCTACAGAATTCCTGCTGCTGTCCCTTGCTGAAACCCAAGGAGCTCCATTCCACTGGGAAACTATTTTCAAGGTCTGAGACTGAGAGTAAAAGAAAACAAAAAAAACCAAAAATAAACCCCACGTTTTTACCCAAAAGCTCGGCAATATGATGTGAGGTGAATGCGTTCCCTCGCTGGGGTGTTGATCCGTGGGGCTGCAGCTGTAAATGCCCTCCAGCCTGGCTGAGTGCCAGAGCCCTGAGGAGCCCTGGGGAGCCAGCCCAGGCCAGGGTGGGGCACAGACGGTGTCAGGATGCTCGGAGCAGGCTGGCATTTCCATCAGGCTGGTGCACAGAGGGGTGAGCTGGCTCCTGTCTCCCACGTGTGTCCCCGGAGCACCCAACCCTCCCTACACCTCCCACGGCACCACGAGCAGCAGGAGCTGCTCCCACACAGGAACGGGGGATCCATCCTCCCTCTCTGGGGCTCACAGACCCCTCGGGCTGGAGGGGGCAGAGCTGCCCTGTGCCCACCCAGTGAACTCCTCAGAGGTGCCCCCACACCGAATTAAACGCCTCTGCCTCAGAACCAACCCTCAACTTCCTCCTGCCTAACGCTGGATGAGATCAGCCCTGCCTTGTGCCTCACCACGGGGACTTCTCCGGCCCAAAGAGCCGAGATTCATTCCTTGGGTCACCCTGACAGGCTGGCAGCAGAGTAACTGCCCGTGGCTGGAAGAACACGCACAGTAATGGCCTCAGAGCCCTCAGATGGCAGGCAGTGATGCACTGCCCAGTGGAATGTCATGGAAGAGCCATAAATCCCCATCCTGCAGGAGCCTGGGGATGTCAGACGTGTGAATATGCTGATTTGGTATCCATGGTACTTTGGCATGTCTCACGTCTTTGTCTTCTGCCCAAAATAGATGAGCTCTTAAATATTACTCAGCACTTGGAGTTCTGCCACAGCACAGAAGACAGTTGAGAAAACACCAAAAATGTGTCTCCCAGTGCAGAGAAATACTGAGAGAAACTTCACTGGCTTTGCTCAGTCTGGGGGCAGAGCCTGCAAGGCAGGGTGAGGTTATTTGGCTGGAGTGGAGGTTGTAACGCAAGGACTGGAACTGAGAAAGGACAGAACCTGCTCATCTAAATAGGACAAAATAGCACAGAACCTGCCCATGTAAATAGGAATAGGACAAAATAGCACAGAACCTGCCCATGTAAATAGGAATAGGACAAAATAGCACAGAACCTGCCCATGTAAATAGGAATAGGACAAAATAGCAGAGAACCTGCTCATGTAAAGCCCTGGCTGAAGCTCTCACCCCTCCTTACAGGTACTGGGTGGTCACTTCAAGCTGAACTCAGGAAATCTGTCACATAATATTTCCCAAAATCCAAGTATTTCAGGCACAATCCTAAGGACAGAACCCCTCGGTCCTTTGTGACAGCCCAAGCCCCCCTGTGACAGCACAAACAGACAATCAGGTCATGTCACAGACAAAGACAAAGCCACACACGAGCACAAGCAGGTCCTGCAGCAGGTGTGAGGGGTTCACCACTCTCACCACTCAGCAGTGGGCTGAAATCTGCCATTAAGAAACTGGAAATGAACATTATATCACTGTTCAAAACCCAGGTGGATTTACAGGCAGCAGAAAGGTAAATTCTAAGGCCAGTCCATTCTGGTGTCTATAAATAGCCACAATATTCATTTCTTCAGAGGACAAAACCTTTTATTCAGTTTGGAAAGCACCACCTGGCTGTGGTGGATAAACAGGCTGCATTCCCAGTGCCCACTCTCCCACCTTCCCAGGGACAGGGAATGTGCTCTGGAAAAGGTGTGGAAACCCCTGGCCCACCTACAGGAGAGCAGGGCCCCTGAGCCTTTGCAGCTAAAGAAGGGAGAGGAGGGTTTGTTCTCACCTGGGAAGGAACTGGGAAGAGCCTTTTGTCCAGCAGGCTGCTGGGGGTGCCTCAGGGCTCTGAGGTGAGGATAACTCACCTGTCTGAGCCAAAGGGCTGGGTTTACAGCCCTGCTCAGGGATCTCCGTGGGCTTGCTGGAGGCTAGCAGGACACCCCCACTCCATGGAGCATCACTCCTGGCACCTTTGCTTCCTGACCCTAAATCTGCACTGATGTGGAAGGACATGACCATAAAACTCCTCTGGGATGGGGACACCCTGTGTGAAATGTCACCCATGGGTCCTTCCTTGAGCCACTGCAGCTCCCAGCCCACCTGAGGTTCCTCTGCCTCCCTTCCCTTGGTGCAGAGCTGGACTGGGATTGCAGGGTATTGGATTACAAATCTGGGATTGCAGGGTATTGGATTACAAATCTGGGATTGCAGGGTATTGGATTGCAGGGTATTGGGTTACAAATCTGGGATTGCAGGGTATTGGATTACAAATCTGGGATTGCAGGGTATTGGATTACAGGACTGGAATTTCAGATTATTGGATTACAGGACTGGAATTGAGGATACTGGATACTGGAATTTCAGGGTATTGGATTGCAGGGTATTGGATTACAAATTTGGGATTGTAGGATACTGGATTACAAATCTGAAATTTCAGGGTACTGGATTACAGGACTGGGATTTCAGGGTATTGGATTACAGGACCAAGATTTCAGGGTATTGGAGCACAAATCTGGAATTTCAGGGTATTGGAATACAGGATATTGGATTACAGGACTGGGATTTCAGGGTATTGGATTACAAGTCCCACGGGTGCTGCCTCAGCCTCAGTAAACTTTATTTAAGCACACACAGACATACACAGACAATATACATATATTTGTTTCTTCTCTGACAGTTCTACAGGACCAACACTACTTTGGATGACACTCGTGGAGAGCTGGAAAAAGTGCAGGAGATGTAGGAAAAAAAATGAAATAAAATAAAATATCAAGGTCCTTTAATCATTTGTGAGTCACGGTCATCCACAGAAACAACACAGGAGCGTTCAACCAGGCGAGCACGAGGACACAGCTCCACATACAGTACATTGGTCTAGAGAGGAATCTCCAGGTACATTGTGTCTACAGGGGGTACAGCAGTCTTGGGGACACAAAAGGGGACAGGAATGGCACATGCACCCCCAGTGTCACAGCCAGGGCACCGCTGGGGGGACAGGAGGACACTCCGAACACGTCTCACTGTACACCAGAAAAACTCACCAAAGAGGCAACAGCGTGATGGATAAACATGGCCTGGGGTGCTGGTGTCACCAGGACACAGCTCTGGTGTCACCAGGACACGGCTCTGGTGTCACCAGGACACGGCTCTGGAGTCACCAGGACACGGCTCTGGTGTCACCAGGACACAGCTCTGGTGTCACCAGGACACGGCTCTGGTGTCACCAGGACACGGCTCTGGTGTCACCAGGACACAGCTCTGGTGTCACCAGGACACGGCTCTGGTGTCACCAGGACACGGCTCTGGTGTCACCAGGACACGGCTCTGGTGTCACCAGAACCCCCAGGACGTTTGGTTACTTGTGGTAAAGGGCTGTCTCTCCACAGATATGTATATACAGTACATGTACACAGAACATACACAGAGCAGCATATGTATATTTTTGTGTTTTCCTGTTTGTACATTATATCACAGATTATAGGAACACGGGAAATATAGGCTTCAGGAGCTAAAAAGAAATAATTTTATAAAATATTCATCATAACCCCCCCGCCCCCACTCCGTTTCAATCTAAATAAATCAATAAATCAAATAAAAGCCCAGAAGTCAAAGAAAAGAACTCCAGCCCCACGGTCTAGAGGTGGTCACTGCCTGCCCTGGGCCAGCTGGACATTCCTTCCCCTTTGGGAGCAGCCAGGAAAACACAAAGCTGGAGGAACAGTCGCACTGCAAAGCCAGGTGGAGCCTGGCATCGCCCCTGCCAGGACCCCCAGGTCCTGCCAGAGCCCAGCCCTGACCCTGCAGCCCCAATTCCTGGGCTGACCCCGCCGCCAGCTCACAGCTTTGGATTTAAAACATTCTTTTTATTTAGCAAAAAATGGTTTCCACTGTACCCTTCGTGTGTCCTCGTCCTAACGTGACAAACCCGGAGGAGATGAAATTATGGAGATCTGGCCCTCCACTGCGATAAATATCCTTTCCATAGTGTCCTGCCAGGGAAAAGGAAACAAAAACACCTTCAGTCACTCTGTCTGGGGGAATATACATGTATTTAAATATTTATATATTTCTATATAAAAAAAATTTATATGTTTATTATTTATTTATATAGTTATATAAAATATATGAAATATAAATATATTTATATATTTATATATTGTATGTATTTATATACTTTTATATATTTACGTATTTTTACATATTTATATATAAAGTATCTATTATATATTATATCTAAAATATACATATACTTATACATATACATATATCATATATTTTATGCAATTATCTAATACATATATATAATATATTTTATATATTTAAAAATATATCTTTATATATAATATATAATATATAATATATAATAGATAATAGATAATAGATAATAGATAATAGATAATAGATAATAGATAATAGATAATATATGTTTTATATATTTTATATATATTTATATAAAATATATCATTTTATAAATTGCATATATTTTTATATATTTTAATATATATTATTTATATATTTATATATATATTTTTATATATCTATATATCTATATATCTATATATCTATATATCTATATAGATATATAGCTATATAGCTATATAGATATATAGCTATATAGATATATAGATATATAGCTATATAGCTATATAGATATATAGATATATAGATATATAGATATATAGATATATATAATTTTTTAAATATTTATTTATATATGTGCTATTCAGCCCTGCTGTCACCCTCATACACACTGCACAATTCCTGGAACCCTGAGGGTGGCACAGCAAATGATACCTGTGGCAACATCAAAGCCTGAATGCTTTGTTGGCCAAGATTTATGAAGAAGAACAACTGCACATTTTGGAAATTGCCCAGGAATGAACAGAATCTATGAGGGGAAGCACCAAAGTGCCAAATCAAACAGCCCAGTCTTGAGGAAATTGGCTCATCCCTGGCTCAGATCCATGTTTGCTCTCCCATGGTCTCACTCACACCTCCAAGAGGAGAAGGGAAGCAGAGGAGGTTCCAGCCAGACCCTGAGAGGATCCCAGCAGGGATTTTGTCCCCATGTGCCAGTGCCACCCCTGTCCAGGCTGCTCCCAGTCCCCAGGAACGGCAGGACAGCAAACTTGGATTTTATCTTTGGTTTGCTCTGCTCCATGCATGACATCCCTGCACAGCTCCTCAAAAAACTTCCTCAGAGCTTTCTCAGCCCCTGACGACAGAGTAGGTTCAAGAGAAACCCAGATTTTTAATATTTTAATACATTAATAAAGGAATAAAAAAGCATCCTGGCTCCTTGTTACCATGCAAAGCTCTGAAATGAGGACAGATGATTTTTCAGATACTCTTTATCATCTCCTCCCTTTTTCATGTTGTTAATTTTTCTGTTCCTATTATTTCAGGGAGAGGCAGAGATAAGATAGGTGCAGGGGGAGGGAAGCCTCGGGGGTTAGGAATGCAGCTCAATCCCAGGGAAATTCCATTTTTCCCCGATTTCCCACAGGAGCTGCAGTGGCAGAAGGCCCTGGGCTGGAGCAGAGCTGGGTCAGGCAGCTGTGGGCAGGACCAGGAGGGCATCAGGATCCAGGTGGGAACAGCCTGTCCTGCCCGGCCCCCCTGGGCTCCACAGCCCTGCTCTGTTTTGCAAGGACACCAAAAGCTGTTTGTTCCCACCAGGTTCAGGCTCTCTGGGAATGAAGAGTGGCTTTGGGAGCTTCCCTCACCCCCTCACAGCCAGGCACTGTCCCCAGCCCCAGCAGTTATGGGTTTATCACAGCACCCACCTGCCCCCCAAGGACCCCAAATGTCACAGAATCCCAGACTGGTTTGGGCTGGAAGGGACATTAAAACTCATCCCATCCCACCCCTGCCATGGCAGGGACAGCTTCCCCTGGCCCAGGAGCTCCCAGCCCTGTCCAGCCTGGCCTTGGGCACTGCCAGGGATCCAGGGGCAGCCCCAGCTGCTCTGGGCACCCTGTGCCAGCCCTGCCCACCCTCCCAGTGAATGATTCCTGTCCAAAATCCCATCCATCCCTGCCCTCTGGCACTGGGAGCCATTCCCTGTGTCCTGTCCCCCCACCCCTTGTAAACAGCCTCTCCGTGTTTCCTGGGTTCCTTCAGGCCCTGTGAGGCCACACTGAGCTCATCCCAAAGCTTCTCCTGTCCAGGTGAACATTCCCAGCCTTCCCTCCCAGCAGAGCTGCTCCATCCCTCGCATCATTTGGTGCCTCCAGGTCCTCTCTGTGCTCTCCCCTGAGCCCCTCTGTTCTCCCCCAGTGGGTCAGAGAAGGCTCCAGCCCCATCCCCAGCAGAAGCCAGGCCAGGAGAGGCTGGCACAGGCTCTGCCACCCCAGGGATGGTGCTGGAGAGCCTGAGGAGCTCACAGGAGGTGCTGACACTTCTGACAAACCTTCATTCCCATCTAATAGAGGAGCCATCCCCCTCCCTTCCCACACGGGCTTGTTCTGCTCAAGGTCAGCCCAGCGCTCCCTGGAGACCTCATCAAACACACCCAAAGGGTTTCCTCAGCTTTGGGAGTGCCTGAAGCTCCCAATTCTCTCCTCACAGCTGTGGCAATGTGAGGTGGTGGCAAAAAAACAGAAATCCCCCAGAAATTCCCTGAGAAGAGCATCCAGAAAAAAGACAGAAGGATTTTCTACTTCCATGGCAAACATCGTGGGTTCTCTCCCTTTTCTTCCTGCCTCCCTCCTGCAAGCTCTGCCTTCTGGATTCCCGGGAAAGGAGGCAGAGCTCTGGGTGCCTGGAATTCTTTGTGCTCCATGAGATGTTCATGCTGGTCCTGAGGAGCCTCCAGAGGTGCTCTGGGGCTGCAATGCCCAACTGGATTTCCTTTTCTCTATCACTATTCTAAAATACACTGCATCTTTTCTTTCCAATGAGTCAAGTTCTGCTCCTGTCCCAGGAATTTCTGTGCTCTCCGAGCCAGCCACTGTGGCTCTGAGCAGTGCCAGAAATCCCCTGTTTGAAACCAGGATAAAAGAACCACACAAATATTGCTGCTACCTCCAGCTGAAATCAGCTGCCTTTTACAGGTCCCTTCGGAGAATCTGCTTAAGACAGATCAAGAAGGGGAAGTTTATAAAAAAGCAAACATTTGCTGGCAGATTGAGGATTGTTCATCAGCCATTTGCTCTCTGAACCTTGCTCTGCCCCTGCTTATGGAACATTGTAGTTCAATTAAAACATCCCTGTGATAACGAGCCATTAGCATTTGAACAGGAGTTACATTTTCCCAGGAGAAACTCAAATTTGCAGACTTCAAGCAGCATGACTTTTCCCTTTCCACGGATGTATTATAGGATGCTAAGTTTGCTTTATGGTTTATTTTTTTTTTGTTTTATTTTTTTCATTCCTGCTCACTTGTGATCATTTCTTTTGGCCTTGTAAAATTCTGGGAGAATTTTGGGAATGGCTTTTCCTTTCAGAAGGGCCTGGGGCTGCTGGGGGCCAGATCCAGGTGTTGTTATTCAATTTATTTGCCACAATCACAGCTTGTGAAGGGTGTTTTCCACTGGACATGCAGGGTCCCTGGAGCAGCCCCAAATGCAGGTGCCCAGCAGAGCAGTGGCAGCCAGACCAGGAAATTCCCCATTTCCTTCTCCTTTCTGCCTCCAGCTGTGCTCTCCATGAGGTGCTGGGAGTCCTTCCAGAGCTGCCAGAGGGGGCTCAGCCCGGAGATGATGGAGCTGCCTGGGCCATGGGCTGGGAAGCAGCTCCTGGAACTCATCCAAGATGTTCCCAGTGACCAGGCTGAACCTCGGTGTTGCCCTCTGCCCTATGGTGAGAGAGCTAAAAAATGCCAAAGTCCTTGAAAAGCTGGTGTGGAATGTATTCCATTTTATTTCAGACATCAGGGATTTTTCATAGAATCACTGACTGGTTTGGGTTGGAAGGGACATTAAATCCCATCCCACCCCTGCCATGGCAGGGACACCTTCCCCTGTCCCAGCTGCTCCAAGCCCCATCCAGCCTGGCCTTGGGCACTGCCAGGGATCCAGGGGCAGCCCCAGCTGCTCTGGGCACCTGTGCCAGGGCCTGCCCACCCTGCCAGGGAACAATTCCTGCCCAATATCCCATCTAAACCCACTCTGTTTCTGTGAAGCCACTCCCTGTGTCCTGTCCCTCCAGCCCTTGGGAATTGTCTCTCTCCGTGTTTCCTGCAGCTCCTTCAGGTCCTGGAAGGTCATAACGAGGTCACCCCAAAGCTTCTCTTGTCCAGGTGAACATTCCCAGCTCTCCCAGCCTTTCCTCCCAGCAGAGCTGCTCCATCCCTCTGCTCACCCTGGAGCCTCCCCTGGGCTCTCCCCAGCAGCTCCAGCTCCTGCTGCTGTTCCCCAGGGCTGGGGCAGCTCTGCAGGTGGGGTCTGACCTGAGCACAGGGACAGAACCCCCCTCCCCTCCCTGCTGCCCACGCTGGAGCTCAGCCCAGGGCAGGGGAGGGTTCTGTGTCCCAGCTCTCACCCACAGCACCCCCAAATCCTTCTCCCAGGGCTGCTCCCTCCGCTCACCCAGCACTGTCCCCTCCTGCCACCTGCAGCCGTGGCCTTTCCACGTGTCCTCGTTTGCCCAGGGGTCCCTGCCTGCACATTTTGGGGCTCTGGGAATGAAACCCCAGCCCCAGAGCTGCTCCTGACGGGGCCCCACAGCACAAACAGCCCCCGAAGCAAAGCAGCCCCTGCCTGATCCCACGGCACACGTGTTGCTCCCTGCCCATGCAGATTTTACATCTCAGTTTCTCCTGGCTGGGATCAGATTTAAAGTGCTGCCCAGAGCCCAGTGTTTGACCTTCTGGAAGAGGCTTTTCCTGCTCTTTTGCTCCCTGCTCTGGCTCAGGCTCAGCTCCATGTGCTCTAATGCCTGTGAGCCCCTGGACTCGGCACTCGCTCCCCAGCTTTGGGGCTGGGGCAGAGCTGTGGCACCAAAGCAAAGCAAGATCAACACTTACACAACTCCAAACTCCCAGCAGAGACTGAAACAAGGTGGAATTTCACTTCTTTCCCCCCTCTCCTCTGGTTACAAGACAGCAGAGTGCTCTGCCTGCCACACAATAATTCAAAATTCTTCAGGGCACGGAGCTCGGAGGGAACATTTCATTACAAAAGCATCCTACAGAACACACATATGGAACAACCTCAGCCACAAACTGCAATTACATCCCTGGCTCTGCTTTAACAGAATTATTAGAGCTGAACTAAAATGCTGTTATCCACCTCTTGGAAATGTTATTACTGAGCACAGATTACATCACCCCGAGAAGGGCAGACAGGGACTGGCGTGGACAGACTTTTGCAAGATGCACAGAGATCTGACCTCAGCCTCGCCACAAACTGCCCTGGGGAGAAGAGCCCTGCACCCAGGGAGGAGCCCTCACATCCAACTCCTCAGCATGGGGTTATGGTCAGACAGATCTCTGCAGGAGAAGAAAAAATCCTTTCATTTTTGAGGGGTGGTTGGAGGATCCACAGCCTCCCTGCTTCTGGTGCTGCTCATTTCTGCTGGGGCGATTCTTTTGGGGATGTTTCCCACATTACAGAGCTGGGGTGACCCTTTTGGAGCTGCTTTACACAGGAAACAGCCTGAGACCAAGGGCACGAGCTGCCAGAAGCGCTGGGAGGTGTTTGCAGAGCACCCTGCACCATCCCCTGTCCTGCCACTCACACTGGGGCAACGTGGGATGCGAAGGAAGCTCAGCTCCAGCCCCAAACCCATCAGTTCCTGCCCCAAACCCATCAGTTCCTGCCCAGGACAGCCAGAGACACCCCAGACCTCCCAGTCTGGGGAATCTGTGGGTGTCACACATGGCTACAAGGTTGAGGAAAATGTTTGCAGCCACATCAGGCATCTGGGGAGCTTCTCTTGGGGTGCAAATTAACAGAGATTACAGAGAAGGGACATCCCAGGGATGCCACTGAGACACCAAATGTCCCCATTTTCCTTCTCCAAACCACCCAAAAAGCAGGAGCCAGCTGGCATCTCTCACACTTGTCACAAACAGCTCAGTGAGGGCTCCACCACTGAGTTTTGCCTGTTTAACACCATCCTTCTGGCACTGCTGCCTGTCCAGCACACGGAAATGTGCCCAAAAAAGGCCCTGGAAGGAGTTCAGTGGAACTTGGGGTGAGCTGTCAGCGTTGCACAGCCAGACATGAGAGGGATGTATTCCAAATCAGAGCAGGGAATATCAGATTTTTCCATGTCCTACAGATATTCTGTAGCTTAAATCACACTGGGTGGGCTAAGGAGAGCCAAGTTCCCTGCCCCAGGAATCACAGAATCACAGGAATATTAAGGTTGGAAAAGAGCTCTGAAATCACCAAGTCAAACCACTCAAACCACAGCCTCAAGTGCCACATCTGGCTTTTTGAACCCCCTGAGCACCCTGTTCTGGGCTTTGCAACCCTTTCCATGGAGAAATTGTCCCTATTATCCAGTCTTAACTTCCCCTGGCACAACTTGGGGTCTTTTCCTCTTGTCCTGCTGCTCCCTGGCAGCAGAGCCCCCCTGCTGCACTCTCCTCTAGGGGTGTTTGAAGAGCAATAAATGTGACAATCCACCCATAATTTCACCCTCTTTCAAAAGAATTTCTTCCTTTTTGTCCCTTTTTCTCCTGCCAGGCCTTTGGAACATCTTTCCCTGCTTCATCCCAGGGTTTGGGATGCTCCTGCAGGAGCACGGGGCAGAGCTGTGTCCCAGGGCTGGGTGGGCTCTCCAAGGACACAGAAAACACAGAACAACCCAGGCCAGGATCAGGGAGTTTGGGCTCAAAACAGAACAGGAGGATCATTCCAGCTGGAAAACTGAGAGATCCTCACTTTTCCTTTTGATTTATTCTGCTGGGACTCCTGCATTATCAGCCTTCAGGGGGGATTTGCATCACTTCTTCCACCCTTCTCTGCAACCAGGCCAGGTAAAAGCTCCCTGCTCACAACCAAATCCTGGAACTTTCAGGTCAAATCACTGGCCAGTGGCTGGGCTCCATGGAAAACAACTCATCCTGGAAGAGTTCCCGAGACAAGAACGGGGGACTTTTCCCTGGCACGAGGTTTGGAGCAGTCCAAAGGGGCAGCCCTGCCTAAAACTTGCCCCTTCCAGCACAGCAGAGCCAGCCAAACCCAGAGCACCGAGCTGCACGAGGCCAGCCCGGGCTCCTGCATCTGCCTGGTGCTGGGAAAGCTGCAGAGTGAAGCTCAAAGCTGTGCTGGCTCCAGTGACCCAGGGAACATCTCCTTTGTTAATTGTTTACTCCACTAACTACAGCAGCTGTCCTTGACTTTGAAACCCCCTGTGAGCTGGAACAGGCTGGAAGAGGCTTCAGGAAACAGCACTTTTAGGTTCTGTTAACTTTAAAAAATGACTCTGTGAAAGCAAAACCCAGGAGTGCAGCGCTCGAGGGTCTCGGCAGCAACGTGGGATGACAGAAATGCAGAGATGAGCTCATGCTCTGCTCAGATAAAAGCACTTTCAAAAGGAGGGGATTACATGGATAAGAAAATAAATCACAGCCCCTCTCCAGCTCTCCATGAGCACATTCTGGGCAGCACAAAACCCACTGAAGGGCTGGAACAGCCCTGGTCCCGTGGGCTGCTTCTCCTCCCCAGGGACACAGACATGGCTTGGAGCTCTGATGGTCCCCAAAGAGCAAAACTTAAAGCCACTAAAGCCACAAAAGCCTTCCTCCACAGCAGGAAGAAGGGGCCCATGGATGTTGCCCTTTAGAGAATCCCAGGATGGGTTGGGTTGGAAGAGACCTTAAATCCCACCCAGAGCCACCCCAGCCATAGCAGGGACAGCTTCCCCTGTTCCAGCTGCTCCAAACCCCATCCAGCCTGGCCTTGGGCACTGCCAGGGATCCAGGGGCAGCCCCAGCTGCTCTGGGCACCCTGTGCCAGCCCTGCCCACCCTCACAGAGAAAAGAATCTTTTCTTTACAATCCTGCTCTCTGCCAGACCCTTCAGAGCTGCCAATCACCCAAAATCTCCCAGGGATGCCCAGGGTGGGATTGTTGGGGTACCTGTGCAGGGCCAGGGGTTGGACTCTGATCCTTGTGGGTCCCTTCCAGCTCGGGGAATTCTGTGCTTCTGCAGAGATATTTTATAGCCTTGATTTGTTTGTGCTTTCACCACATTTTCTGTGATGGCCCTGGCACAGGGTGCCCAGATCAGCTGGGGCTGCCCCTGGATCCCTGGCAGTGCCCAAGGCCAGGGTGGACAGGGCTGGGAGCTCCTGGGACAGGGGAAGGTGTCCCTGCCATGGCAGGGGTGGGATGGGATGAGTTTTAAGGTCCTTCCAACCCAAACCAGTCTGGGACTCTGTGACTCAAGAGAAAGAGAAAAATTTTCCTCCTGGTATCTGCAGGCCCTGAGTTTGTTCTCTCATGCTGAGCACTCCACACGTTCCTGCTTAGCAGCCTCTCAGGGAAAGCCTCTGGCAGAGGCTGAGGATGTTCTGCCACCCTGCTGGATCCACTGCAGGCTGCTTTGAGGTGTTCTGTACAGAGAATATCAGTCACCGAGTGCTGCAGCTTTCACAGCCCTGTGCACACGGCTTCATCCAGCCCAGTGCCATCACAGCCCTCAGAAAAACCAGCTTTAACTCCTTCCTGCCAGCTCAAGGCCACTCTTCCCTCCTGGCAGGCTCCTGGACACCAGGCTGGGGCTGTGCTGATCCCAGGGTCTGTGTCCATGTGGCACCACCAAGGGAGTGTGACATGCACAGAGTGCCCTTGTCCCACATCCCAGGGGGTTTGGGATTCCAGAATTCCTCTGGTCTTCAACCCATCCCAGCTGGGGAAAGACTGCACAGCTCTCAGGCTCAGGGCAGGAATCTCTGCTGGGCTGCTGGGAGCTGGTTCTTGGCAGCCCTCCCTGCTTACTGAGCAGCAGGGAAGGGAAAGGGGCAGAAAAAATGAGAAAAAAAGAAAAGAAACACAGAAGATAAAGAAAGGGGAAAAAAAAGGCAGAGGCAGCAGTTCCCTGGCAGAAATCTCCTGGGAGCAGTTGGAGGGTGTGACGGAGACATGGTGGGAGAAGCATCAGAACATCACAGCCCCAGGGCTGCCCGGGGTGCTGGGAGTGCCCTGGGGGCTGGGACAGCTCTGGGTGCTGGGACAGCTCTGGGTGGCTCTGGGACAGCTCTGGGTGGCTCTGGGACAGCTCTGGGTGCTGGGACAGCTCTGGGTGGCTCTGGGACAGCTCTGGGTGGCTCTGAGACAGCTCTGGGTGGCTCTGAGACTGCTCTGGGTGGCTCTGAGACTGCTCTGGGTGACTCTGGGACTCACCACTGTGGGTTTTTTCCTCATTTTAGCTGGGAGGTTCCAGTGGCAGCTGCAGCCCCAGCTCTGCAGCCAAGGCCTCTCCTGCTCAGGTCACCCCTCCCAGTGGGAACAGCTGGAATTCTGTCCATGGAAAAGGCATTGAGGGCCCGGTGCTCTCCCCTGGTGTTGGGATTTTGTGCAGGGCCAGCCCTTAATTTCCAAGTAATAACATCTCCTGAGGTAACTCCGGGGAGCTGCTTCATCCTGGCATCCTTAACTGCCTCTGAAGCAGCACTTGTAATTCAAGATGAAGATACTCATTTCAGAAAGGCTGAACATTTCTGCATTCACATTCATCTTCTTGAAGAAAGAAGCTCCAAAACCTCAGCTACGTTCCCCAAACACATCTGGCTCACAAAATGATGCCTCAACAAACGGAATTTTTAGGGATTAGTGTGCACATTAACTGCAGCCTGCACATTGTGGGATCACTCTGATGGGAAAAGGATGATGATGGCTGAATTTTCCTTCTGGATAAGTGAGGAAAAGGGGATGGACCTGCTGCTGCCTCAGTGCACTCTGAAAGCACAGGAGCTCAGGAAATCTCTGGAAAAGCAGGGATAAAAGGAGAGGAAATAACTGTGGGTGTGTCAGCCACCTTCTGAAGGGACTGATCCCACCATGAGGAGCAGGAAGAGCAGAGGAAGAAAAAACAGGTTTGTCAGTAAAAAAAAAAAAGAGACTTGGGTATTAATATTTGCACTTTTTTTTCTGGTTCAGATGGGAGGAAACTTTCTTTTGGAAGGTACAATAGGATTTAACTCACTGAGGAAATGGAAACAAGAATTGGTGAGGGAGACAAAGTGGCTGAGCAGGTGATGGGAGGGATGAAGGCAGGGAGGATGAAGGAAGGGAGGATGAAGGGCTTCCCTCTTCCCAGGTGGATAAGGAAAGGGAAGGGCTCCAGGTGCTCTCTGATGCTGTGCTGAGCCTGTGCAGCCCCTGCTCTCCAGAGAGTGCAAACACAGCCAGGAACTGCCCCTCAAAGGGGTTCTGCTCTCCAAGCCCCTCCCTGTTCTCCTTTCTCTGAGCTAATTTCCTCAAATTGTCCTCACTGAGGTCAGAATGAGCCTCAGTCTGCTCCTGTCCTGCCAGGCCACAGAGAGATCAAGCTTTTATCTGTCCTGGATCTTCTCTAAACCCAACCACTCCTTAGTGGAGTATGGAAAAGCAGCCTGGGGAGAGGGAGAGCAGCAAAGGGAGATTCCACACACAGAGCTGATGAGTTCCTGGGGATTCCCAGGCTGGGATGGTTCTGAAGTGGTCACAAAACTTCTGGCACTGCTTTTTTCCTTTCTGACAGAAGGTGAGGGAGGCAGAGCATTCAAAACAGGGATCAGGAGTAGCTGCCTGTCTGTTCTCCAGACACGTCAGGTCAGCCAGGGGGGACACCTGGACACATCCCCAGCCAGAGGGGACACTTGGAGATGTCCCCAGCCAGAGGGGACACCTGGAGATGTCCCCAGCCAGAGGGGACACCTGGACACATCCCCAGCCCAGGGTTTCCCAGAGCAGACAGGTGTGGAAAGCTCCTCAGCTGAGCAGGGAGCAATGGGGGTTTGGAAGAGCTGCAGGACACCAGAGCCCAGGAGTTCCTGCCATGAGCCCCCAAAGGGGCTTTCAGGAAGGGTGGAGAGGGATTTTTCTCAGGGGCTGTGACAGGATGAAGGGAATGGCCTTAAGCTGAAGGAGGACAGGGTTGGGTTGGGTATTGGAAAGAAATTCCCCCTGTGAGGGTGGGGAGGGCTGGCACAGGGTGCCCCGAGCAGCTGGGGCTGCCTCTGGATCCCTGGAATTCTCCCCACCCAAGTAACACCCACTTTTATTGGGGTCAGATTTGCAGGGATAGGACAGGGAGCCATTCCCAGAGCACACTGAAGGAATCTGCTGGCCCAAGCTCTCTTCTAATGAGGTTCAACACCAGCAGTTCCCTGTGTCCTGCTTTGGGATGAATCCCAGGAGTGGGGCTGCTCCAAGCCCCATCCCCTCCCGTGCTGTGTCCCTGAACACTTTGTACCCCTGGAACTGAGCAGCTGCTCAGGGGCTGAGGAGCACCAGAGCCAGCCAAGCTGTGCTGCTTCTGCTGGAATCTCATTTACAGGAGGGCCTAAAATTCCCCTCTTAATTAATTTGTTCTGTTCGCCTGCGACCAAACTGGCTTTTGTTCTTCGGGAGCTCCTCAAAAATTAGCTGCAATACCTGATGGAATTTAATTATATAGGCTAAGGAAAGTGATTAAGGGCAAAGGGAGAGCTGATCACACCTCCCAGGCTTCAAGGGTATCAGCAGAAGGGGGAGAGAACCTGCTCTTCCCAGGGGTGGGGAGAGTACTGAGGAGTGACTGTCCCAGCAGGGAATTAAGGCTGGAGATAACAATTCCCTGATATCAGAATGCCTTTGGAGGGTCAGCTGTGCATGACTAAAGCTGTCTAGATCTGCCTCAAACACCATTCCAGGGAAATTTGCTCCTGACCTCTGCCAGGACTAGCTTGATCCAGAGTCTGGGACCACAAATCCCAGCTCAGTGGGACAGCTGAGCTACCCAGGCTGCTGAACATGAGGGGGATCCAGGAACTGGGGATTCCTGGGCCAAACTTTGACAGGAAAACTGTAAAACTGCACAATTCCTGCTAAACATGAGGGGGATCCAGGAACTGGGGGTTCTTAGGCCAAACTTTACAGGAATTCTGTAAAAGGGCACAATTCCAGCAGTGTCTCTGCCTGTGCTTCAGGCTGAGCACTCAGAAATGGTGATAACACTGATTTTCTCAGCTGGGCCTTGGGAGCCTCCTTATAAATATTTATGAAGTGCTGTGTTTATAATTGTGAGTAAATAAATGGGTGTATGGAATTCACAGTCCAAGGATGCAAGTTGTTCTGTTTCACACCCTCAGAGTCATTCATGGTTTCTGCTTTCCTCTGGAAGCAAAGGATTTGGGAAGAACAACTTCAAAAATTCCCATCTCAAAGGGAGCAGCAATCAGGAAAGAAAAGCCAGGACTTAAGGGGCAAATCCTGCTGACATCAGGAAAGACAGGGAAAAGCTCTTGTCAGTACTTCCTGTGCCTGAGGATGGAGATGGTGCTGCAGTTTATAAAGTGTCGTGGTTATAAGTGTTATAAGTTATGAAGTTATAAAGTGCTGAAGTGTCCAGATCCTTTTTTAAATCATTTTGAGAGGGGACATCACGCTCAGAGACTCAGAATCTTTTGGGATCTTGCCCACTCATTCTCCTGTGGCACCTGTAGGGGCTTTTGGGGACCTTTTGGGAATCCTCCTGGTTGTTTTTCTGCACCTTCCTTCCTCTTTGTGGCCTTGTCCTTTGCTTTGTCCCTGCCCCTGTTCCCAGCACAGCATTCAGATAAAAGTGCCCATTCCCAATGAACCCATGGCTGATGGCAGGGGAGCTGAAACTGGACAATCAGTAAGTTCCCTTCCAAGCCAACCATTCCAGGATCCCATGAGCTTTTCCTGGATGCCTGTCCCAGCTGGCCATGCCCTGCAGCTCCTCCTGCCACTGTTTGTACTGCATTACTGCTGCTTGCTGTGGGATCTCAGCCTCCTCAGGGCTGAGCCCCTCTGGGATCCCCCCTCAAAGGGGAGTTTCCCTTATTTCACTTCTGTTTCAGGAAGGATACTCCAAAAGCCTCATTAGCTTCTCATTTCCCCTGTTTCTTAATAAATAATCAAAAGCCTTGGCAGGTCTTCCCCAGACTTTCTGCACAAGTTCACCCAGCACAGCTTTGGCTCAAGTTGGCTTGAATAGCACAAAATGGCCCCAAAATACGCAGTTCTTTTATCTTTACACTTATTTTCACCCAATTAACAATAGACACGTAAATTATTTTTCTTAATGACCCAATAACCCAACACCTGTGTGCTGCACTGCAGCATTCTCTATCCAGTCACCTACTGCTACCCAAAAACCTCAAGAAGAAGAAGATGAAGCAGAAAGAAGGACAAGAGACAACACCCTGAATCCTTCATCTTGTCTTCTGTTCCCTAAAGTAGTTTATACTCTAAACTTTAACTTTTTCACCCAGTGACATAAGAAAACTCCCTAATCTACACACACTTTTAGTTTTTCTATTTAACTTTAACAGTTGTTTTCAGGGTGTTAAATGAAATTCTGTGTTTTCTTGGATGTCAGAGCCAGCTATCAGAGATAAGGGCACACACTCTGTGCTTCTGACTCCAACAGTTTGCACCTCTGGTCACACCCAGCCAGCCCAGCAGGGACTGCTCCAGGTAACTTCTGCCCCCACCATGGTCCCACCACCTTTTCCTTCACCTGAACATGCAGCTGGGAAAAAGAACCAGTGTGGCATTTCCCTGGGAATGCTCCCCTGCCCATGTTGTCAGGAGGTGGCAAGGAGCTAAATCGCACCAGACAGCCACTGATGGATGATGGCACCCAAAATTAACCAGAGGGATATTTATATTTTCCCTGCCGAGGCCTTGGAATGAGTCCCTGCATGTTTGGCAGCGCTCCCCAGAGCTGCTGAGGGCTGAGGCAGATGCCTGCAGAAAGGCAGTGCTGGCTTTGTTTACGAGGGAGTTACTCTCACGGGGAGGAACTCAGCCACTTGCTTTCATCTTAAAGGTGGCACCATTATTTTTGTGCTTCTCTTGAGGGGAGGAGAGCTCAGCCCCTTCTGCAGGCTGTGGGACAGCTGCATTTGTCTGAGCCATGGAATTGTGGGATCATGGAATTGTAGAATCATAGAAATATGGAATCATAGAGTCATGGAATCATGGGATCATGGGATCACAGAATCACAGAATCACGGAATCATAGAAATGTGGAATCACAGAGTCATGGAGTTAGAGTCACAGAATCATGGAATCATGGAAATGTAGAATCATAGAAATATGGAATCATAGAATCATGAAATCATGGGATCACAGAATCACGGAATCATGGAATCATGGAAATGTAGAATCATAGAAATATGGAATTATGGAATTATAGAATCACAGAATCGTGGAGTCATGGAATAACAGAAACATAGAATAAAAGAATCATAGAATTATAGAGCCATGGAATCATGGGAACATGGAATCATAAAATCATTGAACCATAGAATCACGGACTCATAGAATCATAGAATCAGTCATAGAATCATGGAATGGGTTGGGTTGGAAGGGGCCTCAAATCCCACCCAGAGCCACCCCAGCCATGGCAGGGACAGCTTACCCTGTCCCAGGCTCCTCCCAGCCCTGTCCAGCCTGGCCTTGGGCACTGCCAGGGATCCAGGGGCAGCCCCAGCTGCTCTGGGCACCCTGTGCCAGGGCCTGCCCACCCTGCCAGGGAAGGATTCCTCCCTAACTGGGTGTCCTGGTAGGAATGTGCCAGGCATGAGCCCGGCCCTCATCAGCCAGGCTGGGAGGTGCCACTGCCAGCCCTGAGCAGCTCCTTGCATTCCAACTGTTCCCTGGCACTGAGGGCCAGAATTGCTCCTCTGCTGCTGCTCCAAACAAGAGCTGAACTCCCACAGCCACTGGAAGTGAGAGCAGTTTAACCCCTGGGTCTGCAGCTCTGTGAGAACCTCTCCTCAGCATGGGATGAGCAGCATGAACCACACACACAGCTGGGACACGACCTGCAGGACACAGCTGTGTCCAGCTGTGCCCCTCACACCAGCCCTCACTGACCAAAGCTGTGTCCAGCTGTGCCCCTCACACCAGCCCTCACTGACCAAAGCTGTGTCCAGCTGTGCCCCTCACACCAGCCCTCACTGACCAAAGCTGTATCCAGCTGTGCCCCTCACACCAGCCCTCACTGACCAAAGCTGTGTCCAGCTGTGCTCCAGGGCTGGCTTTGCTCCCCTCCCTGGCAAAGCAAAGAGCCTTCAGGGAAGCCACCCAGGCCACCTTGCTTTTTGGACTATTTTCTGTTTTGTTAGTGCCAGAGTAATTACTTAGGAAAATTCCTTAATCAAAATCACATTTGTGGAGGTAATGAGCAAATAGGTCAAGGAGAGCAACGTGCCTTAGGAGCAGGAGCTGCTGCCCTGAGCATCTGCAGAGCTGGTGCCCTGCAGGGGCCAGGGCTTCACATCCACAGGATTCCCATCCCACGAAGGCAACATCTGCACTTGGTCCCGTGTCTCTGCCCACCCTGAGCTGAGCCAGCAGCTCTCAGTGATGGAAGGAGTCACCCTCTGGCTGCTGCTGCTGTCCCCAGACTGGATGCAGAGTCCCCAAGGAGGGAGCTTGGCCACAGCACCACAGCAGTGCCACCGTGCCCTGAGCCTGTCACACAGCAGGGTGGCACCGGGGACCCCAGGTCACGCTGAAGGGATGGGATGGGGCACCTGGGAGGGCTGGTGCAGGCTCAGTGCTGTGCCACCTCCTGCTCTGTGGCCAGGGGTGCCCTCAGGAGCAGGGCAGAGCAGTTGTTGCTAATTGCAAGTGCCCCAGCAAAGCCCTGATTGAAGAGGGCAGCGCAATTAAACCTCATAAACAATTCAGGAGCGTAAATCAGGAGCGGGCTGGCAGCAGCCAGTGAAACATTAATGGCCTGACAGCTGCTCCAAGGTAAATATTTCATCAGCTTCACCAAGTATCAGTTTGACAATTATGTTAGAGTGATGTTCACAGGTGTCACCTGCCACTGAGCACAGGGCTGGGAGCACGTCTGTGCCAGCAGAGCGATCCCCGTGGAGTGACCAGGGCCTGTCAGCTCCTGCAGGGTGAGCCTGGACACTCGAGTAGCTGTGAGAGCAGCACCACAGCCCACAGGTGAGAGCAGGAACTCTGCTCTCAGAATTTGGGTGCCATCATCCATCAGAGCAAACATCAAACTCACGGAGCAGAGTTTGTACTTGTGGGAAGAGCTCAGCACTCCCCAAACTGCCAGAGTCTCACTGAGCACCACGGGCAGCAAAGCAGCTCCTCAGAGGAGGCTGGACTGATGATCTTGGAGGTCTTTTCCAATCTTAATGATTCACACTGAACCCCAGCCCAAGCACGGGAGGACCAAATGTCTCAAGATCTTTGGGTTCTGCTGCAGAGAAGGAACCATAAGCTTTGTCCTTCTGGCTGAACTGCACAGCTGGAAAGGAGGAGGGTTCTGATGATTTTTTTCAGTTCTCATTCCCCCAGATCAGCACTGGATTCTGGCACTGCTGCCCATGCCTTGTCCTGCCTGTCCTCCCCAGCCATGGGCACACAGAGCTCCAGAGTGACCCAGATCCAGCCCCAGCCCCTGCCAGCTCCCCTGAGCAAAGTCCACGGGTTGTGTGCCAGGACAGGCATGCTGGGGCTGCTCCCCAGGGCTGCTGGCACTGTCCTGGGTCACTGCCAGCCTCCTGAGGGACACGGTGACCTCACAGATGTGGAGTGACAGCCATGGTGCCACACACTCACCCTGCTGCATTCCAGAACATTCCACAGTGACTCAGCTTGTCCAACCCTCACTCGAGCTCTCCATTCCCTTCCAGCAGCGCTGGTCGGATCCCACACTGATCCCACCTGAATCCTTTAATGGATAAACTCACACAGAATCCTGCCAGGCAAGTGAGAGCTGGGTGGACTCATCCACCCGGCCCCTAGTGCCGCCTTCTGCCCCTGCCCAGGGACTGAGGAGAGAGAAGGACAGCAGTGGAGGTGTGACAGGAAAGCTCCTCCAGCTGTGCCACACCTGGAGTCCCTCCTGTATCTCTCAGGGGGTCACCAAGGAGGAGAAACACAGAGAGAGCAGCCCCAGAGAGAGGGCACCTCTGACTGTGCCTTTGGGTCAGCACAGGTGGGATCAGAGAGGACAGAGCTCCCCAGGGGCTGCAGCTCCAACCTCTGGGACAGGGACAGGATGCAGGGAACGGCTGGAGCTGAGCCAGGGGAGGTTTGGGCTGAATTTAGGGAAAGGTTCTCCCCCAGAGGGTGCTGGCACTGCCCAGGCTCCCCAGGGAATGGGCACCAGAGGCTGCCAGAGCTCCAGGAGAGCTTGGACAGCGCTCCAGGGATGGGATTGTTGGGGGTCTGGGCAGGGCCAGGGGCTGGACTCATGATCCCTGTGGATCCAGCTCAGGAGATTCTCTGGTTCCGTGCATTCCTGCAGTCAGCAGACACTGGGCAGAAAGCCACATTCTGGAGATTTAATATTTATCTCAGTGCTTTTGGGAGGAGCCTCTCTGAGCCCTGGGGCAGCACTTGGGACTGGCAGTGATGGAACATCTGTGGGGGTTTCTTTTAGAGAGCAGCTCTTATCTACAGCAGTGATTTAACACCAGAGATAGAGGTGTTGGCACAGCTGACAAACCAGGGACAGATTTGGGGAGAGCTGCAAAAGGCCAGCCACATATTTTAGAATTATTTTCCTGAGGAGGATTTGATGAGATGTGAACTTCATTATTTGCTAATGTTGCAGCACAGAGCCTTGTCCAAAGCCCAGGAGAGTCAGGAGGAATCTTTCCATTAACTTTGCTGATTGTGAGATTGTGACAGATGTACTCCCTTTCCCTTCCTCCTCAAATATTTTAAATCAAACAGCACGAGCGGTTGGATGTGTCCTTTTCTGGAGGAGGGCATCGTTCCCTCTTAGGGCTGCTCAAAAATAACCCCGGGGGAGCCTTTCAGGTGCCCAGAACAAGTCAGGTGGTCTGAGGGCATTAAAGCTTCAGGGAAGGGAAAGTGAGGCAAGAATCACTCAATTCCCAACGTGGCTGAAGGGCCAGAAGGAAACAGGGCCTGTGCCAATGATAAAAGGGTTTTTTTGCAGACAACAATAAAATCGTCTTCAGCGTGAGCCAAACCTTCCTGCTGTGTGTCAGCTTAGAGGAAACTTCCTCTGCAGCCCTCCAGAAAATATCCTCAGCATGTTCCAGAAGGAGGGAATGCCCTGGAGATACGGAGAGGAGAGGCTGCCTCAGGTAGAGAAATTTGCTGCAAGAAAGGGGAAAGTGAAGTCTTGGCCTCAGCTCTTTGCTCTGGCTGAGCAGAGCCCGAGTCGAGCCAGGGAGAGGCTCTGGGATGTGGGTGCTAAACCAGAACCTCCTCCAGCAGGTTCTCAGAGGCTCCAGCAGTGCCTGGTGAACGTTCCCACTTCCCCTGTGCAAGGTCTGTGGGAGCTCCACACCCGAGGCCAGGCCAGGGTCTCGTCACACACCCAAGGACTGCCTCTCTAGAATTTAGCCAGGTCACTTCTCCAGCATCACCTGCACTGGCACCCCTCTGGAAGCTCAGCTGGTTTTCCATGGTTTTCCATGGCAAGGGTCACTTACAGAGCCTGTGGCCACAACTCTCATGAGGGCTGTGGCCAGTGCTCATCACTGCTCCAGGAGACAATGCCAAGGATAAAGCAGAGAACCTTTGTTCCAGAACATTTCTGTGCAGTTTAAAGTAAAAACAAAACAAAACAAAACAGCTGGGAACTAAAGGAAGCTGATAATGATGGAAGCAGAGCACAGATTGAGTTGCAATATCTGGGCAGGGGTCCAGCAAGAGAGGAAGGGAAGTTTACTGATTCTGGCACGCTCTTAATGGAGCTTTGCCTCCAGCTCCTCACCTCTGTTTACACTTCCATGGAGTGTGATAGGATCAGCAATCAGGAACCAGGAGAGGCTCACCATGCAGAATGTGCTTATAAAGATTTCATTCTTCACTGTGTCAAAAAGCAACTTTCTGGAGGCCAATTTAATTGTTGTCAATACCAGTTGCAAATTGGCCTTAACATTTTAAATTGATGTTTTCTGTAAACTGCTCTGATTAATGGAAGAAAAAGATTGTGTTTCTGCCTTTCTCCCGAAGATCTAATGGAGGTAACAAACAATAATTGATCTAGCAAGACACGGAGAGGCCAACAGGGAGACTCAAACCTGCTACAGAAATGATTTTACCTGTCCACAGCTACAGAGTGGCACAGCTGGGTAGACAGTGGGCTTGGTTGGGTTTGCTCCCTGGGGAAACTCTGAGCAGCTTTATCTGAAGTACCTTAACTGCAGGTAGAAGAATTTCGACTGTAAATTGCCACCATGGTGTCAATTCTGTGTCCTGGAAAATCCCAAACCTGCTGGCCTGAGCCACAGCCCACATCTCACAGCACCTGGAGCCCTGAAGATGCTGAGAGTCAATCCCAGTTGGGCACCACGTTCCCAGAGCATCTAAATATGGGTTCCCCAGGGGATTTTCCCACAGAAAACCTCAAAAGCCTCTACTCAAGTCAGAGGGACTCAGCTCTGTGGTACCAGTCTGACCAGGGCCATCCCTCCCAGCCCTGCTCCTGACTGCACTCCTGCAGTTCATCATTGCACCTCCTGGTGAATGAGCTAAACCCGACGTGGAGGAATGTGAGAGCTCCAGAGTCAGGAGAGAGGAGTGGCCATGGCAGAGGTGTGAGGAGGAGGTGATGAAGCTCTCAGCTCCATCAGCAGAAGGGACACAGGTCAGACTCCAGCTGCTGGGAAACTTGACAAGTGTGGCAGGACAAAGGCATGACCTGACCTTCCCCCCTTTTAGGGGTTATGGTCCCAAACTGTCCCCATTTCTGCCTCTGTGTGTTTGAGAACAGCTCTTCTCTGCCATTCCCAGTCCCAGGAGATGGAACATTAGCCATACAGATCAGGCTGGAGCTCCTGATCTGTATGTACACACAGAGCCTCCATCCTCCCCAGCTCCATCCCACTGCTCCTTGTCCATGCTCTGTGACTCCTTCCATCCATCCATCCATCCATCATCCATCATCCATCCATCCATCCATCCATCCATCATCCATCATCCATCCATCCACCATCCATCCATCCATCCATCATCCATCCATCCATCATTCCATCCATCATCCATCCATCCATCCATCCATCCATCATCCATCCATCATCCATCCATCATCCATCCATCCATCACCCATCCATCATCCATCCATCATCCATCCATCCATCCATCCATCATCCATCCATCCATCCATCATCCATCATCCATCATCCATCCATCCATCATCCATCCATCACCCATCCATCATCCATCCATCCATCCATCCATCCATCATCCATCATCCATCATCCATCCATCCATCCATCATCCATCCATCCATCATCCATCCATCCATCCATCATCCATCATCCTTCATCCATCCATCCATCATCCATCCATCCATCATCCATCATCCATCATCCATCATCCATCATCCATCCATCATCCATCCATCCATCATCCATCATCCATCCATCCATCCATCATCCATCCATCCATCATCCATCATCCATCCATCCATCATCCATCCATCCATCCATCATCCATCCATCCATCCATCATCCATCCATCCATCCATCATCCATCCATCCATCCATCATCCATCCATCACCCATCCATCCATCCATCCATCCATCATCCATCCATCCATCATCCATCCATCACCCATCCATCATCCATCCATCCATCCATCCATCCATCCATCCATCCATCATCCATCCATCACCCATCCATCCATCCATCCATCATCCATCCATCCATCCATCATCCATCCATCATCCATCCATCCATCCATCCATCCATCATCCATCCATCCATCCATCACCCATCCATCCATCCATCCATCATCCATCCATCCATCCATCCATCCATCCATCATCCATCCATCCATCATCCATCCATCACCCATCCATCCATCCATCCATCCATCCATCATCCATCCATCACCCATCCATCCATCCATCCATCCATCCATCCATCATTCATCATCCATCCATCCATCCATCCATCCATCCATCCATCCATCCATCCTCCATCCATCCTCCATCCATCCATCATCCATCCATCCATCATCCATCCATCCATCATCCATCCATCATCCATTCATCCATCCATCCATCCATCCATCCATCCATCCTCCATCCATCCTCCATCCATCCATCATCCATCCATCCATCATCCATCCATCCATCATCCATCCTCCATCCATCCATCCATCCATCATCCATCCATCCATCCATCCATCCATCCATCCATCTATCATCCATCCATCCATCCATCCATCCATCCATCCATCTATCATCCATCCATCCATCCATCCCACTTCCCAGGATCCCATTATCCCATCAGCCCCAGGATTTGTTCTTACACCCAGCAGGTGTCATGAATACCAGGCAGTCAGCGGTAGGATGAGGAGAAATGGTTTTAAACTAAAAGAGGAGAGATTTCAATTGAATATCAGAATGAAATTCCTCCCTGGCAGAGTGGGTAGGGCTGGCACAGGGTGCCCAGAGCAGCTGGGGCTGCCTCTGTTTCCCTGGCAGTGCCCCAGGCCAGGCTGAACAGGGCTGGGAGCACCTGGGCCAGGGGAAGGTGTCCCTGCCATGGCTGGGGTGGCACTGGGTGGGTGTGAGGTCCCTTCCTACCGAGGCCATTCTGGGATGCTGAGAACCAGGCCTGGTGCTCCCAGTGGAGTGCAGGGGGGACGAACTGCTGTGGAACAATTTCAGCATCACTCAGAGCATCCCCAGAACCCCCCACTCCCTCCAATGTGTTGGGTACGGCCTGCACAGGATTCCATGACTTTTTCCACATCAATGCCTCTTCTCCACTAGAGCACTGTGCCAGAAAATCCTGCTTCAGTGCACTTCCACATTATCCCTGTGGTTTGGTGTGGAGCTCTCAGCAGGCCAGGTTGCACGGGGAGGTTTTGTTTCAGAGTAAATCTATCGGTTTAGCCCTCCCTCCTCTTCACAGCTACCATTAGTCTGGCTTAAAAGAAAAAAAAAATTAAAGCTGTTGCCATAGTAACCCCCCGCTTTCAGATATCTCCTGGCTGATAAGCACCGTGCTGGCCTTGTGGCCAGCTCTCTGCCCAAGGAATGCTAAATTCCACCAAAACTCTTGGAGCAGCACCTGGTGCTTGTTCTGTGGCTCTGGATGTTGCTGCTGCTGTGTTGTGGCTGTGTGGATCCTGTGAGTGTGATTATCCTCTCTGTGTGCACACACTCACACCCTCCACCTCCTCCTTTGTTTCCCCACAACAGCCAGACTTCCTGATTTATTTTTTCAATCTTTTTTTCAAACTTGTCACTTGTTAGCTGCTTTAACACACAAACCCCTGACATCAGTCACAGGGGATATTTGGGCGTGAGACACAAGAAATTACTGTAAATGTTGCTGCTTTTCAGCCCCCACCAAGTTCACTGGCAAATAATTTTTGCACAAGGGATATTTTGTTGTCTCCTGTGCCTTGTTAGTGGGGCAGAGTTTTCCCAGAGGTTCTTTTACACAGATTACCCTAAAACTTTCCAGCTCAGTAAAAGGCTCAGGAGAGCAGAACAAACCAATATCCAGAGGCAGCAGCCAGTGTGGCTGCGGGAAGGAGGAGGCTCTGGGACCACAGGCTGTGCTCCTGGGCAGCCAAACCTCTCACAGCTGAATATCCCCCAACCTCTGGCAGCCATGGAGGGGGCAGGTTGGATGTCCAAAGCAGCAAAGTTAAGAAAAGATAAGCAAAGAAATATTTTTAGCAGTTAAACAGATCCATTTGGAACCAGGGCAATTAAGCTGTTTTCATTCCAGCTCCTTCTCCTGGCTTTCAATCCCTTCTCCTGTGTTTCTGGGTTCTAAAACTGGTCAGGACAACACTCCCAACTTTCCAGTGAACACTGGAAGCTGCTTTCCAAGCTCTGGAACAGATACAGGAGGAGCATCTCTGTGCAGCCATGGTGGAAGTGAGGATCCTAAATCCTCCACCCCACAGGCCAGAGCAGCTGGTGTCCAAGGTGAGGATCCCAAATCCTCCACCCCACAGGCCAGAGCAGCTGGTGTCCAAGGTGAGGATCCCAAATCCTCCACCCCACAGGCCAGAGCAGCTGGTGTCCAAGGTGAGGATCCCAAATCCTCCACCCCACAGGCCAGAGCAGCTGGTGTCCAAGGTGAGGATCCCAAATCCTCCACCCCACAGGCCAGAGCAGCTGGTGTTCTCTCAGCTCCCCCATCCCAGCAGCATCCAGCTCTCCCCACCCTGCTGGACAGATCCTCCTCTTGGCAATGATATTTTGGGTGCCAGGACACCGAGTAACTCTTCCCCTCAAAATGTTCTCAGACAGAAACTGACATTTTCGGGTGGCTCAGAAAATGCATTATTAACCCTTTTGGGATTTTCCTGTGAGGGAAGGCACTGGGGCTTTGTGTAACATGGGATGTGCTGGAGGAAAAGCAGATGGAGTGACTGACTTGCCTCAGTTCCTACAAATCCTCAAGCTGGTCCTGTTCCTTTCTTTTCAAATGTCAGGGAATGGCAAAATGAGTATGGGGAAAAGAAAAGCCCCGTTCCTGAAACCCTCTGGGTGTTTTCCAGGTGGTTTCCCCATTTCTTCACCCACCTGCTCCTTAAGTAGTTTCTCAGAATGAAGAGCAGGGGCTGGAAAACGACCGGGGGATCGTTTTACACCTGCTTTGTGTTCCCCTGAACAGCTGTAAATGACAACACAAACTGCGAACAGCAGGGACTGGAACGCCTTCCACACACATCCCTGCACTGATCCTCGGCAAATTAATTCAAATAGTTGCTGGGGATCTGGGGGAGAAGCTCACTAATTCCGTGAAAGAAGAAAGGAAGCTGTTTGAAGCAGAGCCCAGCTGATTTGGGGGAAGGGAGAGAGGGGAAAGGGGGAAGGATGGATGAGGGGAAGGCGTTGATAACCTGGAGGAAACCTGGATTCCCTGGGCTTTAGGGAAGGAATTGATAACCTGGAGGAAACCTGGATTCCCTGGGCTTTAGGGAAGGAATTGATAACCTGGAGGAAACCTGGATTCCCTGGGCTTTAGAGAAGGAATTGATAACCTGGAGGAAACCTGGATCCCCTGGGCTTTAGAGAAGGAATTGATAACCTGGAGGAAACCTGGATCCCCTGGGCTTTAGGGAAGGGTGAGAGCCCTGCTGAGCCCATGGGGAGCAGGGCCAGGGGCAGAGATCCCCCTCCCCATGCGCTGCTCAGGGTGGGAGCGCTCCCCACGCTGCTCTGGGTTTGGCTGGAGATGTTTGCCACAATTTCCATAAAGATTAAAGACCTCTCCTGCATTTGTTGAACAAGCTCAGAATGTGCCTCTGGGTGCGAGGCGCTGCTGAAAGCAGCACTTTGAATGCATCCATCTCTGGAACATCCTGACTCAAACAGCTTATTAAAAGCCTTCCCCAGACAGATCAGGCTAATCAGAGCACCGGCCTGTGTTGTTTGCTGCATTCCAAGTGGTGATCCTGGCCACGAGCTCGTCTCCACACCTGCAGGTCCTGCTGTCCCCCCAGCACAGGGGAAGAGCAGAAGGTTTTAACAGTGGGAAAAGTCTCCCTGTGGTCAGCCCTTCCCTGGCACCTCTGGAGCTGCATCCAGACCAGTGCATCCCCTTGGAGAGGCACCTGGATCTCCTGAGAATGAAGTGGTAACCCTAGATTTATATTCTAGGCCAGAGTCTTTCCTCCTACAATCAAAGTCGTGTCACTGCCCTCCCAGCCTCCTGCTCCTGGAGGAGGTCAGAGGTACCAGAATTCCAGGCATGGATTTTACCTCCCTGCCTCATGCTGGACTAGGGGACACCTGGGGACCCCTCACTGCTGAAAGCATTTCATGGGGGTGACAGGGACATCCCTGTCCTCAACAGATTTGGCTTCCCACATCAGCCTGAATATCCCTTTTCTCCCAGGCTGGGATTGATACCAGGATGGGGAAGGAAAAAAGGGTCAGTGTGGAAGAGCCAGGAGGCTGAGGATAAAGGAACTCTTCAGACACGTGCTGTGCTGGAGGATCAGAGATCTGTACCAGCTGTGGGGCAGGATTTGAGTCCCCCTGATCCATAAGGATTTAGTAAACCCAGCACTTGGACAGGACAGTGATTTACATCAGCCAAATGTTTCAAAGCCTTCCTTGGAGTCATTTCTGGTTTGTCCTTGCCTTAGAGGACATCCATGAGGTGACCCTGCATGTCTGCCACCCCTCTGTTCCCAGGGCACTCAGGAAACTCCCATGGGATCAGCTCTGTGCATCTCTCTCTGCTTTGCCACATGTTGAGAAAAGCAAACCAACCCTTTGCATTTGAGTTCCAAAAGACCTTCAAATATCCTTTGAAAGATTTCAAGTATTTTGAAAGCCAAAAGGCCTTCCAAAACATTTTCAGACTGGGTGAGCTGAGGGTGCTCAGCCTGGAGAAGAGAAGCTTCAGGGACACCTGATTGTGACCTTCCAGGACCTGAAGGGAGCTGCAGGAAAGGTGGAGAGAGACTCTTTAGAAGGAATGGAGTCACAGGACACAAGGTCTGAGCTGAAAGATTTAGATCAGATATTTAAGGAAAGAATTCCTCCCTGGGAGGGTGAGGAGCTGTGGCTGCCCCTGGATCCCTGGCAGTGCCCAAGGCCAGGCTGGACACTGGGGCTGGAGCAGCTGGGACAGGGGAAGGTGTCTCTGCCATGGCAGGGGTGGGACAGGAGGTTTGTAAGATTCCTCCGAACCCAAACCAGTCTGGAATTCTGTTGGAGCAGCAGCTGGCAGTGGGAGATGGGCTCCTCCCCACCCTGCCCTCAGCAGAAGCTGCCCAGGCTGCTCTGCTGGGACTCTGCAGCCTCAGGCACAGCCCACCTCCATTTGTCACTGTCACCCACAATCATCCTGTGCTCTGACACCGAGCCAGCCTCATGGAGAAATGAAGCCAAGGTTTATTTAGCAAGACTTAGGGGCACACTTCCAATTATAAGTTTGGAAACAAAAGTTCCAAGTCAAACAAACACAAAACTCAACCAGCCGGTGGGCAGCGAGGAAAATCCTTTCTGGCTGCTTAACCTCTCCTCCTCTGAGCTCCTCAGACAAGCCACAGCCACTAGACCTGCTGCTTTCCAAAACACCCTACAGCTGGGGGCTCCTTGAGCCAATTTGCAGCACCAGTGAGCAGAGCCTTGCCTGGATCCTGCTATTCCATATTACTGCCTCTTTTTCCTCCAGCTGTCCCTTTTTCCTTAATTTTTTTAATTTTTTTTCCTTTTCTTCCCCTTCCCCCACAGAAACAAGCATTGGTGATTTTCTACTCCACACCAGGGCTGACCAGCTTTATTCCATTTAAGCTAGGACACAGACTTGTTTCCCAAGTTCTTCCCACCTGCAGGATTTCAGCATCCACTTGTACAGTTCCCTAATCCCAACAATAATCTGAAGTTTAGCTCAGTAACTGAGTACAGACACCACAGAGCACTGCCCTGCTCTGACCATTAAACATTACAAGGAAACATTACAAGCAAACACCACCTGTGAAGCTGCTTTATGAGCTCCTGATCTCTCTAAGTGATCTCTGCCGTGGTCTGTGAGTTGTTGGTGGCCACAGCTGAGCCAGGAACAAACTCTCTGGGGCGAGTTCTCCCTTCCCAGCTCTGGCAGGGACTGCTGAGGGTTCAGTCCAGCTGTGCTGGGAGAACTCTCCTTTTACTGGACTCCTGCTTGTGATGCCTTTTCCCCCTCTCACATCAGCCAAGCAGAGGCTGGGTCCTGTTCACATCCTGCCTTTCCTTTCTGAGCCTCTTTGCCTTGATCTCTTGTCCTCAGCAAGGACCAGCAGCTCCTGACTGGCTGCTGTCACTCTGCAGGGTGGTGCTTTGGTCACGGCTCTGTGCTCTGCTCCTTGCATCCTTCCATGCCTCACTTCTGCCCTAGGAAGCCTTAAAAACCTCCTGGAGTGCTCAGCTCCCCACAGACAATAGGCAGGGATTCTGCAGTCAACAATTCCTCTCCAAACATTCCCATTTATCTCCTCTCAGATTTGCCAGTGAACACAACACCTAAGGCAGACTCCCAGCACCCAGCTGGTCCCTTCAGCTGCGAGCAAAGAGTTCCTTCTGCACCTTCCTTCTGGATCTGTCTGCCCTGGCTGAGCAACGGGAGCCAGTGGGAAGAGACAGAGTGTCTCCAGAAGGTGTTAATGGCATTGAACCCCAGGATTATTGAGGCTGGAAAAGGCATCCAAGATTATTGAGTCCGAGCTGTGCCCAATCCCCACCGTGTCCCCAGCCCAGAGCTCTGAGTGCCACCTCAGGAATTCCATGGACACCTCCAGGGATGGGCACTCCAAACCTCCCTGGGCATTTCCAAGGCCTGAGCTCCCTTTCCATGGGGAAATTCCTGCTGCTGTCCCCCCTGAGCCTCCCCTGGCCCAGCCTGAGGCCGTTCCCTCTCCTCCTGTCCCTGTTCCCTGGCAGCAGAGCCCGACCCCCCCGGCTGTCCCCTCCTGCCAGGGACTTGTGCAGAGCCAGAAGTTCCTCCTGATCCTCCTTTTCTCCAGCCTGAGCCCCTTCCCAGCTCCCTCAGCCCTCAGGACTCATTCTCTGGACCCTTGTCACCCTAGGGGTGATGTCACAGCTGTCCCCTGATGCTGCCAGGCTCCCTCATTCCTCTTGTTTCTATCCTGGGGCAGAAGCACAAGTCCTGTCCAGAGCCAGGTCCAAACCTCAGATATGCAGAAGCACCTCCCTCTTCCACACAATTCACCTCAAGGCTGTTCTCCACACCAAGGTTTTATGTCACAGACCCAAATTTACACACAGAATCACAGGGCTCCCTGGTTTTGGGGTGAAAATGGGAAAGCAAAGGAATCCTCAGTTCTCAGGGAAAGTGCTCTGCTCCCAGGCAGGGGAGGTTCAGAGGACACTGTCCCCTGGGCCTGTGTGCACAGGGTGAGCACACTGCACCAAAACCCTTCTGACAGCCACAAACCAGCCCTGCCTCAGCCAAGGGCCCTTTCCCTCCCAGCTGAGCCCACAGTTGCCACTGGCTTCCTTCAGAACCTTCCCATGTGGCACAGGGCAGGAAATGCCACCAGAACCTCCCACGAGCAGCTCCTGAGTGGAGCAGGGCACATCTTTGTGGAGGAGAATCCCACATCCAGCCCCACAATGATGGAGAATCTGCCACACCCCACTGAAGCAGGACAATTAGCCATCCATGGAGCACTCAATAAATCAGAACAGTGTCTGCAGCCAAGAGAATGCAATCCCTGGGCCACCAGGAAGATCAAGGAAAAAATAATTCAATATTTTTTTAATTTAAAGAAGCTGAAAGCAGCAACAGATGTGTTTTGTAGGCCCTAATTCCCAGGCCATTGCTCTTGGAGATGTGTCTGAGCTGCTGGGATGCCCTCTGGGTCACCCTCTGCACTGTCCCAGTGCATCCCTGCAGTTCACCTGCCTGAACGGGGCAGCCCCAACCCTTTGGAATTCTGTATCCTCAGCTGCCATGTGCAGGGAGCTGGGAATGCCTTCCAGCAGATGTGTTTTGTAGGAAACACACAGCTCAACACCAGCTCTGGCTCCAACCTGCACTCCTGCCTCAGCAGTTGTGAATTTTTAAAGTGCCTGGAGAGAAGAGCTCAGCAGAAAGCTGAAAGAATCATCAGCACCCATCCCTGCACTCCCCTGGCTGCCTTCTAAAGCCATTTGCCATCCTGATTTTAGCTTTACAAAGGCTGCTCTTGCCCGGGGTGAGGTTTCTGGCACGGCCCAGAGGGGACAGAGAGAGCAGCACTTACCTGGGTTGCTCTTGGAGGTGCGCACCGGGGTGTAATGGTTTTTGGAAGAGGTTCTGACTGGGGTGTTTTCTTTGGGGGAGGTATCTATGGCCGAGATAGTCTCTCTTTCACAGTGTCCGATTGGGATTGGTCCCTGCTGCCTTAGGATGTCGGCCAGAGCCCTGGGGAGACAGAAAAACAAAAGGGGGGGAAAAAAATGTATTTTCACACAGCTAAAATTCAGTATTTGTACTTGCACAGTCCGTGAATCCAGGAGCAGCTGGGTTTCTACAGTAAACAGAAAAAAAACCAAACAACAAAGATAGCAATAATAATAAAATTCCAAAATATGGCTTAAAAGCTCTGTTTCTTTCAGTGTATCTGTTGCAAATATTTCACACTTGCCTGGCTATTGTTTGGTATCTCATCTGGTCTCTGTAATTCACTTCAGCCCAGGGTTATGGTGCCTCTCCATCATTTCCTGCTCCTGGCACAAAAAGCTCTGCTGGCCCCAGCCCTGGCACCTCCTAAAGGTGACACCAAAACTGCCCTGCCCAAGCCAAACTCCCTCCAAACTGGCTCAGATCAGGACTGTGATCCCCACATCCTGAAATCCCTGGTTTTTCTGCACCAGCAGTGCTGGGAGTGGTTTTTAAAGGAGAACTATGAGCCAGAAGAATGGATTAACCAACTTCCAGGGGTTAATGTCAGCACAGCTCTGAGCCTCTCTTGAGCTCTGTGCTCATCAGGGATTGCTTTAAGGGCTGAATTCTCCCTGATATTCCCAGGAAAAAGCAATGCCACCCAGCTCAGCTGCAGCCAATGTTTCCCCCTTGGATACTCCATGATTTTTTCCTCTCTGTGGATACCATGGACACAGTGAAATAATTATTGTGTGAAGTGCTCTGATTTTCCTAGGGTGGCCCCAAGTTTGCTCCTGAGCCTTAGGAAAAGCAGGGATGGGGTGGCTCGTGTGGGCTGTAAGGGACAGTGGCACATGAAAGCTGATGGAGTTTGAGCAGCTCCTTTCTCCTGGCACGGGGAACATGTCTGGAGTCACCTCAGATCCCAGGGGAGGCGTCAGGAGATGTCCCCTCACTGCGCATTAACGAGGGGGATGCTGGTGTTGCTCATATCCACTTGGCATCCCTTAAATGCCACATTTCTGGGCTTTCACATGAGAAATAGTTTGGGACCTGGGTCAGATCCATTTTCCAAATCATTTCCTCTCCAGACTCCTGTCCCTGTACATAATGGATTGCAATACTAATGTGCTCCACAGAAGGAACTCTTGGAGGATCTCAGAGGCTCCCAAGGAGGATCACATTAGTTCAGCACCAGCCTGTACAGAATGAGGATATTTTTACCCTTTTTTTGATTATTTATTGGTTGCAGAGAGAGCAGACCTGGAGGCTGTACCCAGCCATGGGATATCTGGGTGTGCACACAGACTGATCCTGAAGGAATTGCTGTTTGCAAGGACAGGAGAGCACAGACTGCGCTGAGCCAGGCCCAGAGGGAGGTGAAGGTGGCCATGAGAGATGGGTGCTGAGCCTTGTGCCAGGCCAGGACTCCTTTGGTTTGCTCCTGGGGAAAGCAGGAACCGGTGTTGGGTGAGGAACTGGTATTGAGGAACTGGTTTTTTGTGAGGAACTGGTTTTTGATGAAGTGGTGTTTGCTGTTGCCCCAAAGCTGCTGGATTCCTTCCCTCAGGCTGGCACAGAGCTGTGGGTGCCCCCACCATGCCCAGCCATGTGTCCATAACTGGTCCCCACACTACAGGACACTTCTGACACTTTGGCTCCTTGCCCAAGGTCACGGAGAATAGGAGTGGCAGAACAGCTTGAGGTGGGTCCTGAGGCTCCTGCCCCTTGTGACAGCACAGGAGGAGAGGATTCATTCACCCCAGTAACCCTGGAGGCTTTTCCAGGCCAGAACCTGCCCCCTGCACCCAGCCCTGCTGCCTGGGGAGGATGGGGAGCCCAGTGAGCTCTGCCTGTTGGGCACCACCCAGCACATCCAGCTGGAGACATCTCTTTTTCACAGGCTGGCAGACCTGAGCCCTTGGTGGGCATCTCCAAGGTGTACCAGGAATCAGAGGAGCATTTCATGGCATCTGCAGGGCAGAAGCTCTGAGAGCCACGTTCCTACTGCACACATTTGCATCAGCACTGTTGTTTACTGGCCCACAGTGGCTTGGGCTCGCTCTGAACACTCGTCCCAGACACTGCGAGTGTCGAGAGTGCAATCACCCAGAGAACACTAAAGCAGGGTGGATAACTCCATTCATCCCAGATGTTTTCATGGAGGCAGCCAGGGAGGGGCTTGGAGAGGGCAGGGTGGGATGGGGCACACACGGGAGCTGGAGGAACTGGGGGTGTGGAAATGGGACAGAACAAACCGGTTCTGCCCCAAACTGAACGTGTTTAGCCTGACCAGAAGAGGCTAAAAGAGACCCTCCTGTGGCAAAGGGGACAAACAGCTTGTGGTTTGACAGGAAAAATCACAGTGGGACAGAAAAACACTGGGATCCACAGGGGCTGAGGGGTCTCCACCCTTGGAGATTGAATTCAGCTTGAAAAAGCCATGAACAGTTCCCTCTACTGAAGTTTGCTTGTTTAAGCAGCAGGAGGGACCTCCACAGCTCCCTCCCAACCTGATTTCTGCTCTGATGGAGTCTAAGACCACCTTTCACTGCAGGTCAGGCTGCTTCTCCCCATCCTGCTGCCCTTCCTCCTGGGATTGTTACTCCCTGAGAGGGGCTGTGAGAACACCTTCCCTCCTGCACGGAGAGTTTACATCTCCTCACTATAAACAACCGAGGTAATTCAAGTGAATATTCCCTGGAACAACCAAAGCTGGTGAGGAGAGTCTGAGTCCTCACAGACATTCCCTACCTGAGAGCTGAACCTGCTGCCCTCCACGAGCACAAAACCAGGACAATATTTCATTCTTTGATCCTTGCCACAAACAACTCCACAGCTGAGAGCTGCACCTGGCAGAACAGTTTAAATCCTTTTTTGGTTTTCATCCTGAAGAGATGGTAGCAAGAGCCTCTCTCTGGGCTGGTTGCTGGTCACAGCCTAACAAGGAAATGATTTTGGGTGCCAGACACCTGTAAGGGAGGAGACCTTTACTCCCAGACATAGTGAAGGAATCCCAGAAAAGTGATGCCTGCCCTGTCAGACCGTGCATGAGATAAATTGGACAGAAGTGTCCAAAGCAGCCCTGCCTGGTTTGAGTGTGTGCCTAAAGCCATGTGAGCTCAGCAGTGCTGGAGGTGTCACCTTCTCATCCCCTAAATTCCCCAGTCTGAGTGTCCTGAGTGCTCATTCCTCACCCTTCTCGTGTCTCACAGAGAGAAAAAAAGACTGCTCAGAAGCAGCAGAACAAAACATTATAGGTGGAGGAGAAAGCCCAGCTTGGATGGAGCTGGTTCGTTCCGTGCCAATTCAATCACGGTGCTGTGTGGGATCCAGCTGATTTCCATAAAGCCCTGAGGTGGTGGAAGGTCAGTCCCACTTGAAAGAGGAGGGATTTGGTTGGTGACAGTCCCTTGGGTCCAGCTGGCTCACTGCCCACTGCAAAGCTCCGGGAGAACAGACTCACTGGAATATTTGGGTCCTGTGTGTGCAGCCATTTGGGTACAACGAGTCCCACTGATGTCAGCAGCATCCTAATCACCTGCACAAGGATATGAGACACTCCAGAAACCTTCCTGTGACGACACATCTCTTATCTGAGGAACACAAACCTCCCTGGCTGGAGCGTGTCACCGTCCCTGCCGGAGATAAGGATTTGTGACACTTTTCCCTGGCGTCATCTCCGTGCCAGCGCTGAGGTTTCGCTCCAGAGCAGCCACAGGGCCAGCCAGGGCACTGCTCCAGGGAGCTGGACTGGCCTCTGGGAGGGAAACCATTCAAAAATGAATGTGTCCCGTGGCTGGGCAGCCCAGGCCAGGCTCCCAGGGATGGCTCCTGTGGCACTCTGGACAAATTGAGGACTTTGGGAAGAAAGCCAGTGGGATGAACACCGGGGCTGCAAGGCAAGGAAGGAGCTGTGGCTGTTTTCAGAAGGAAAAATCAAGAGGATTTGGTGTAAATCCAAAGGAATCGAGGGGGTGGATGGAAACAGTGGGGCAGCAAGGCTGGGCATCAGCCTGGAAGGAGAAATAACAGACTTTGATCCCAAAATGTGGCTTTGGAGTCAGGGAGAAGGTGAAGCTGCAGGGCTGGGAGGGACCAGCTCACTGCAGCTCACCCTGCCCCTCGAACCCAGCCCCAGACCTGAATCTGCTCCCTGAATTTCCCATGAGGGAACAGTAGCTGGAGCACTGCTGTCCCCCGTCCCCAGCCTTTCTGGGAAAGTATTGTCCCATTTTCCCCATATCCACACATTCCCAACACCAATTACTTATCTGAGTGTGGACACAGGTGTCCCTGCTGCTGAAAACAAACGGGAGCTTTGGTGACAGCTCCACCAGGCTGGCCTGAGGGAAGTGAGATTGGAGTGAGGGGGCTGTGGATGCTGGATGGGAGAGGAAGAGCTCCCTGTTTCCAGCAGTGCAGGGGCTACACGCTCAAAACTCCACTGATTTGCCTTCTGAAAATCCCCTCTCATGCAGACCCTAAAAAGGGGGTGATAGGAAACAGAATTTCCTGTTCCAAGCACCTGTGAACTTGGGGAAGAATGGAAGGAGAATGACCAAATGGGTCTGGCAGAGCAGAGTGAAAGGAGCAGTGCCTGGCTGAGCTGGAGCTGCTAAAAGCAGAGCGGGGATGGAGCTGGTGGCAGAACTCCAATCACTCCAGCACAGCCAGGATTTCACTACAAGTTCTTCCAAAAAAGCCAGGTTAAGGACTCCCCTATGCTCTGTTACTAACTGGGGAAGAAAGAGGCAGTTATTCCGGGAGATGGATTTATCCAGCCTGGAGCCAGCTCACCTGGAAGGGACAGCTCTCTCCGAGGGACAGCATTTCGGTCACCAGCCACTCTCACAGAGGGCGGCTGTGCATTATTCATGGCTTGGCTCCTGTCCCCACCCCTGCTGTGTGCCTTGGGAAGCTCCAAACGCTTCCAAACTGCAGCTGGACAGCCCTGGGGAGCTCCCTCATTCCAGGTGCTGCCAGCCAGGTCCTGTGTGCCCAGGGCTGGACAGTCCTGGGAGGTTCCCTCATTCCAGGGAGGTTCCCACATTCCAGGTAACCCTGGCACCCCCTGGGCTGTGTCCCACAGCCTCTGGCAGGGCAGAGGTGGCCTCAGCCATCCCCCCCTGCTCCTGCTGGGCATCACCCTGACCATGGCCAGGCCTTATCTCCACAGGTCACACTGCAAGCTGATCCATCAGGGAATTGCTGCTCTCCCTCGAGAGGCTCTGCTTTGTTTGTGGATGTGCAGGGGCTCAGCAGAGCCAGAGCTGCAGCAGTCCCAGGCCAGCTGAAGAGAGAACTGGGCTCTGCACTGCCAGGAGCAGCAGCAGCCCGTCCCTCGGAGCAGGAACACCAGGAATGGGTTTTCACATGCCTGAACAGGAGTGTGGTGGATGCCTGGCAGAGCTCAAAGAGCTCTCAGGGACGCACTGGGTGGGACTGTTGGGGTGTCTGTGCAGGGCCAGGGGTTGGACTGGACGATCCATGTCAGTCCCTTCCACCCTGGGATATTCCATGAGTCTGGGAGTCCGTGTGTGTGTGTGAATTCACCCATGGAGTTAAGAAGGGAAAATACTAAACACTGGGATACCTTTCCACAAGTGAAGCATTTGCACCCAGCCCAAGTGAATATTCATTCTCAAAAATGCACATTGCAAGGAAAAATCAGATGTCTCCTGAGAAATCTTAATGTCAAATACAACTTGGGGAGCTCCTGGAATTCCATCCGGCTCTAAAGACAACCACTTCACACACCTCACACCAATGTCCAAACTGAATAATCTCTTGCTATTGCTGGGATGTGACCAAGGAATTTCCAGCAGTGACAGAGCTGAAAATGGGTGAGCCCAGTTCTTCTGAACACAGCCGGTCCAAAGAGAACAAAACTGTTACGTAAAGATTTGGTAATTAAAAGCTTAAATCGAACCTTTCCAAGGGATGTTTTCTGCAGAGAGATGTCACCCTGAGCAGAAAGTGTCCTCAGCAAGGGCAGGACCTGCACCTGAGCCATGGTGGGGCTGCTGGGGACAGTGAATGGCACGAGAGGATCGGTGCCCCCAGGTGCCACCGAGGCTCGGGCTGGCTGCAGGAGGAGCAGCTCCTGTGACCCCCCTGCCCCAGTTCCCACCCTCTCCCAGCCACCTGCAGCCCCTTCTCTTCCCAGAAAAAATGGGAGACTCCCTGGGAAGAGAAGAAAGACATCAGGGGTGCAGGGCAGAGCGGGAAGCTGTGCAGGGCAGAACAGAGCACTGCTCCTGAGCACAGAAAGGAGAGGAAACAAAACCAGCAGGTCCTGCTGGGTATGAGAGGCTGTAGAACAATGGCCCAGCTCTTTATCCTGCTCCTGCCTGTGCTGGGCATCCTCAGGCACAAACACAGCGGCAGAACACGGCGCTCACGCGGCTTTGGGAGCGCACGTGGGGAAGGACCAGGCACAAAGGGTCTGGTTTTACACCAAATCCTCTGCTCAGGATTTGGGGTAAAAAGCTCCAGTTAAGGGGCTTTGAACTCACTGAAGAAAGCTGCACTCTGAAGAGCCCTCACAACAAAGGAGGCTGTGGTGAGAGCCAGAGCACAGCATGGCATTTCTTGTGGAAAAATTCCGTGTTTATCCACCTGAGGAAGGAGATATCTGAGCCCTCCAAGCAATGCAGTGCACCCAGATCTGAGGAAACACAGCCAGCCCGTGTGAGTGGGGGCAAAGGCAAGCAACAAACGCCCTGATCTCATTTCCCGAGAAAGTTCAGATCTTATGCGAAACAGAAATGTTAAAAGACATCTGATCTCCAAAGGCAGAGATCAACTGCTACTACTTAAGGATGTAAGAGATTACAAAACTAAAAGAAATAGAAGTTCAGAGCTACACTGGATTCCCTCGACACCTTGTGATGGAGTTGGACTAATAGAAAAACTTAATTAGCAAGCAGGAAAATATCAAATAAATGGGAATTAGAGACACGGAGATGATTTGGTGGAGGCAGCGCAGTTTCTGAGCCTGGCCTCTCGTAATGGGAGAAGTTCAAAGGGAAAGGAGAAGCCCAGAAGCATCCAGAGGAAGGCAGTGGCCAGGCAGCCTCTGTGCTCCTACGGAGTCAATCTCTTCATAAAATAGACTCAGAGAGGAAAACAAGGCAAAAAAACCCCCAATTATCAAACTGCAAACCACGACCAGAGCTCCAGACTGGAGCTTTCCCAGTGCGGGGAAGTGAAACAAAAGGAAGAATGTTTTGCACAGGTACATGCACACAGATACACACCTGGCCTGAATTTGGGATCTGGACAATTCACTGTGCAAACAGGACAAGATCCAGGTGTTCTCCCTGCTTAGGAGTTACCCCAAATCCAGCCAGGTGCAGGGTTGGTTTGAAACACAGCTAGTTCTGAGTAACTTCTCTGAGGTCACAAGTGGAAGATGTCCCTGCCCATGGCAGGAGGTGGAATGAGATGATCTTTAAGGTTCCTCCCAGCCCCATCCATACTGTGATTTCTGTGATTTTATGGCTGCACCTGTCTTGGTTTTTCTTAGTTCAGTCTGACCTGTGGTCCTTTATTCTGTGCCTGTGAGAGGGACAGGGCACTTCAGAGGAGAGACTCAGAAACCACCAGGATTAAACAACTCAAAGCGGGGCAAAGAGCAGCTGAAAGGCACCCGAGTGAGTCCGAGCAGAGTGAAAAAAGGCAGAGCATAAAAAACACATCAGTGCAAAGAGACTGAAAGCAGGAACAGCATCCAAGAAAGAAAACCTTCTGTAGAGTCCCTGTGGCCAGGTGTGTTCACAGCACTCCCTCCCTGCCCTGGGGAAGGATGGAGTCTGATTGTTTGGCTCCAGCAGCCCTCGGCAGCAGAGAGCAGAGCTGGAGGAGCTGCCTGTGATCCCCGTCTCAAACAGCGGGGCTGAGAAAGGCGCTCCTCAGAACCTGAAAGCAGCTCCCTCCAGCAACCCCTCAGCAAGCACAGGGCCCCGGAGCTGCGGGGAGCTGCAGCCTGCAGGAACACAAACCCTGCTGCGCTTCAAGGTAGGCTCACACAGAGCAGATCCTTGGATCTGTGGGCAAACAGATCCATTGTCGGTGATTCCTGCTGGAATTCAGAGCCACGGAGCAGAAACGACCAGGAATGGATGGATTTAGCTGTGGTCTCTACCTGGGGAAAGGATGTTTGTTTATAAAGGCTGTCAGTTATCACTCACAGAGCAGGAGATGCAGAGAGCCTATCGAGAATGGCAGCACAGATATCTTCCCTCTTTGCAGCAGCACAGATGCTGTGGGAGGAGGGTGAAGTGAAGCACAGCACAGAGCCTGTTTCCCTTCTCCCTTTGCCACCCCTCAGACACACTCCATGCAGGGACAGACAAGGCCTTTTAGCAGCACTCAGAGCTGGTTTGCTGGGAAAAATCCCTGTGCTGCTTCCCAGGAGAGCAGCTGGGCTCCCACCAGTGCCCCAGGGCCAGCACTGCCACTGTGTCCCAGTGGCTTCAGCTGGCCAGTGGGATGCACTTGGGGTATTTCAGTCCTGAGCTGCTGACTATCCAGGCTCCAATCTGTGCACTCCCAGCTCGGCAGACAGTGCTGCTGAGGCTAAGCAGGGGTCGTGGAGCAGTGCTACATCTGTGAATTATTTTTGTTCTCTAGTGTGGGGATGCAGGGTCATGGCCACGGAATGAGAACATTCTGTGTCACCCCTTTTTTTCTTGCTGCAGAAAAACTCACTCAGCTTTGGAAAGAACCAGCTGATATTCCCTGCTCAAAGATTCCCTAACTCATCCCCATACTGAAAGTAAAGCAAACACTTCTTAAATTTCACTTAAGAAATGCTGGAGAAAAGAAAACAACCCTGGCAACGAGACCAAAACAAACTGTCCTCACCAACGCGTGAGAGAGCATCAGCACACACAATATGGGGTGTCATTTTCAGAAACCAGCCCCAGCTCCTACCTGGAGCCCAGGTAACCCCTAAAGCAAGAGGCAGCTCTATATGGCCAGGCTGAAAAATCCTATAATTACAAAAATAAAAAGAAAAAAAGAAAAAAGAAAATCAGTCCCACTGAAAGCATTACAAGCATTTCTGTAAAATGGGAATATTTCAGCTCCTGGTTTTCAAAGCACTTCCACTTAACTGCTGCTAGAAACGACTGTCTCAGCGACTGCCACTGCTGAGCCCAGAATCACAGCAGTGCCTGTGCTTTAAAGGGATGTGGCAGAGCCTGGAAACAGGAGCAAATTCCAGCTCGGAGCTGCACACACAGCTCTGTGTGCACGGCCAGCCCTCCCTTCCCCGGCAGAGTGACAGCTCTCCCATGAATTTGTAAACCCTCCTATCATCCAAAGACATTAAATGAGCCCTGCCTCCCTCAAAATGTTCTTTCTAAGTGAGTTCATAAGGATTTTCTGTAAAAGCTGGCTGAGAAATGAGCAGAGGGATAATATCCACACACGGCACTGCTCTGTGAGCGTTTATGAGGAAGTAAAATTTACAGTGCAATCCTGCTCGCGGTGAAGTGCAGGGAAGTCCTGGTTGATCTTCCCTGCCCGTGGGACACCAGCCCAAGAGGCTTTTTCCAGCCCCCTGTACCAAGTTCTGCTCATCTGCTGCTCTCCTCTCGCAGAGGACACACACTGAGGGTTAATGCACTGGCCACCACCACAGAGAATTGCTCTGGATGTTACACCTCGCTCCAGCTGACACAACCTCAGACAGACAGAAATATCCAACCCCATCCTGTTTTCCTCCTCCCCTGTTTTACCCCTCAGCAGCTGCCAGAGACAAAGCCAGACCATCCCTCTCCTGGTGTTCACATTCTGCTAGAGCACCGGGAGCGCTGAGCCCGATGCAGGAGATGCACTTCACAATATTTAAACCCTTGTCTGATGTTGATCAAGTTCAGGTAACACAGCTCTGAAAGGTATAATCTTTTACCAGCTACCATATTATAGAAGTCAATCAACTCCTTAAAACGCTCTGGAAGTCAAGCTTCCCGAGCACTCAATCTGCCATTCATACTTCTACACACAGGTGAATCATTTCACCAGAACTTATCTAAATAAAGCAAAGCAAGCATCAAAGAAATGAAAACATCAGGAAGAATCCAGACAAGTCTGGCAACACTGGCTCTGATTTCCAAGGGTGAAGGATCCAACCCTGCAGCAGGCTGGAGCTGGAGCAGAAGTAACATATGGACATCCAACCCAGATTTCCAAATTTAGTGTGAAGATAAGGCCCAGGCAAAGTTGCCTTGAAGCCAGAAGAGCTGGGCAGCTGGGGAACCATCCCTTAGTTAACAAAAGACTTAAAAGAGCTGATTTTCTGGCTAAGCCACTTGCAGGACCCTCACCTGTACACAGTTGTGTGCAGTTTTTAACACCGTGAAGTTATACCCTTGCAGGGACCAGGGGCAGGTGGGATTTGGAATGGAATATGTGGGCCAGATCCTCAGCAAATGTAAACTAGCCTCACTGCAGGGAGAAGTCTAAATAAAACACATCTTCCCAAATAAATAAAAACTGCGTCACTCGTCTCTTTTTCCCTTGTAAAAATGTAATATTCCTACCCCCAGTCTCTGTTGATTGCAGCTGAAGTTCAGCCTTAAAAATATGGTCAATGATTTCAAGAGTTTTGATTAAAAAATCCTCATTAAAATAATTTTTAGGAGGTATTATCTGCTAGAGCTAAGGTCTTTCCCCCTGATTCTCACCACTGTTCTTCTAAAGGAGCCTCTCACCAATTTTTATGTTCAGACACAGGCAGCTCTCGGATTCACGGCACGCAAGCAGCACTCATCGTTTGGAGGGACTTTTTCATCATAAAATAAATATGAACTGAGAGAGAACACTCATTTGTCCAAAAGGAGGATTGCTAGAGACGCTCGAGCTTTTGCTTTGAAGCAGGATTTTCTGTGCCACGTTCCCTGTCATGAGCGCTGTGGAACACCGCTGCCGAGGGGACACCGAGCCGCCTCTCCAGGCGAGGACAGACTTGCCGGGATTTGGAGAGGGAGCCGAATGAAACAGGGAATGTGCGGAGCTCTGCCTGCCACCAGCGCGTCCCCACACAGCCCCGGGCAGCACCCGGGGCTCCAGAGCCATCCTCTCCACACTTCCCAAACTTCTCCCTGGCCGGGCAGGGCAGGACCCGCAGGGTCCGAGCGGCTCTGCTGCCCCTGGGGCGTGCAGGGGGAGCATTGGGGAGGGGGAGATGGGGGAGTCTGGGGGCTGCTGAGGATCCCAGGGGCAGGATGGGAGGGCAGGGGACAGGAGGGATGTAGGGGGGTCCCGGGGGCAGGAGGGGAGTGCAGGGGATAGGAGAGCAAGCCGGGATGCTGGGGGAGACTCCGGGGGACAGGAGGGGCTGTCGGGTGCCGGAGAACAGGAGGGGGCTCCGAGGGGTAAAAGGGGGTGTCAGGGTGTAGAGGGGGGCTCTGGGGGGGCAGGAGAGGGGTGCCGGGATGCCGAGGGGCAAGGACGACGTTCTGGGATGTAGAAGAGGGTGCCGGGGGCAGGAGGGGGTGCAAGAGGACAGGATGGGGTGCCGGGGGACAGAAGGGGGGTGACGGGGGTCAGGAGGGGGTGCAAGAGGGCAGGAGGGGGTGCCGGGGGCAGGAGGGGGTGCAGGAGGACAGAAGGGGGTGCAGAGGGACAGAGGGGGGTGCCGGGGCACAGAAGGGGGGTGCCGGGTTGCAGACGGGGAGCCGGGGTGCAGGGGCGGCTACGCTTGGAACTCCGGGACAGACTCTTGGCAGAGAGGGCAGCGCGGAGCTGTCCGGGAATTGTCCGGAGCTGTCCGGGAATTACCCGGGAGCTGTCCCGGAGCTGTCCGGGAATTACCCGGGAGCTGTCCGGGAATTGTCCGGGAATTACCCGGGAGCGGTCCCGGAGCTGCCCGGGAATTATCCGGGAGCTGTCCCGGAGCTGTCCGGGAATTATCCGGGAGCTGTCCCGGAGCTGTCCGGGAATTACCCGGGAGCTGTCCGGGAATTATCCGGGAGCTGTCCGGGAATTATCCGGGAGCTGTCCGGGAATTATCCGGGAGCTGTCCGGGAATTGTCCGGGAATTATCCGGGAGCTGTCCCGGAGCTGTCCGCTGAGCCGGTGCTGAAGGCACCGGGAAGGGACCACAAAGGCGGCCGCGGGAGAAGAAGCACGGGGCAGCAGGACAGGCCCCGGGGTGGGCAGTGGGATGGCCAGAGGGGTGAGGGTGCCCCTGGTCGGACCGTGGGAAGGAAGAACCCCTGGGCAGAGGCTGGAAAGGGAAAATCCTTCGGTGGATGGTGCAAAGAGGGAAGCCTCGGAGAGCCTTCGCAAAAGGGGAAACCCTTGGATAAATGACTCAAGGGGGGACCCCGCGAAGCGGCAGCACAGAGGGAAATGGATTGGACAGCTGGCACAGAACGAGAGCCGTCAGAGAGCCATGGCACTGGGGAAACCCTGGGGAGAGTGGAGCAGGGGAAACTCAGGGTGAGCCAGAACAAACCGAGAGACCCAAGTGGGTTCACAGGGACACTCCTCGGGCAGAGGGGGAAGCAGGAGAACCTCGGATAGTGGTGTAAAAACTGAGCCCTTGGACAACAAGCACGAAGGTTGAATCCTCGGAGGAGCCACGCAACGGGAAACTCTCGGGCAGGCTGCACAGCTGGGAAACCCTCGGCTGGGCAGCGGAACGGCGAAACCCTCGAGCGGACTTTGCCAAGGGGGAGCGCTCGGCCAGGGGTGTCCCGGGGGAGAAGGGGCGCTGGGAGCAGGGGAAGGAGCGCACCTGTGAATGTTCATCTCCCGGGGCGGGCGCCGCGCCTTGTCGTAGGCCACCTTGGCAAAGACGCCGGCGATGAGCACGAAGGCGATGGCCCCGCACGAGATGTAGACGGTGGCGTTGGTGCTGTCCTTGTCCGGGTCGTACTTGTTGGCGTCCCCGTCGCCTCCGTCGCCGCCGTCGGCGGGCAGGGCGCCGCTGGCCGTGGTGGGGTGGGCCCACTCGGGGCTCTTGTAGTTGCGGCACAGGCTCTGGTTGAGCTTCTCGGCTCGCTTGTTGCAGCAGAAGCGGTAGAAGCAGGTGCCGCAGCAGTAGCGGAAGCCCGTGAGGCTGTTGTTGCACTCGAACTCCTTGTCCCACTGCCCGCTCACGTCGTAGTACCCCCAGCACGTTTCGTGCGCCGGGGCCGAGCTCCCGCCGCCGCCCCCGCCCCCGGGGGCTGCCTTGCCGCCCCCCGCGCCCTTGCCGCGCCCGGGCAGCGCCGTGGGGGCGGCCCCCGGGCCCGCCAGCGTCTGGTTCAGGAGCTCCTTGCCCGGCTTGGGGGTCCGCCGCGGCGCCGCCGCCCCCTGGGTCCGGTTGCCCTTGGCGCGGGGGGGCCCGGCCGCCTGCGCGGGCAGCAGCAGCAGCAGGGCCAGGAGCTGCAGGGAGAGCAGGAGCAGCGGCAGCAGCAGGTGCCGCGGCCCCATGGCGAGGGGCGAGGCGGGGGGCGCGGCGCGGGGGGCGCGGCGGGCGGGGTGGGGGCTCAGCGGCCGCGGCGCTGCCCCATGGAGCGGGGCGGGGGCGCGGGGAGCGGCCGGGGGGTCCCGCTGCTGCCGCCGCTCTGGCTCCTCAGCGGCGGCTGCCCGGCGCCGGGCGCTTCATGCCGGAGCGCAGCGAGCGGCGGAGCGCGGCTGGAGGCGAAGGGGTCCCGGCGCTGCTCCGGCGAGGGGCTGCGAGAGACGGGGAGAGGGTGAGAGCGCGCCGCGCCCCGGGCAGCCCGGCCCGCCCCCGCCCGCCCGCCCCTTGCCCACGGCCTTACCATGCCGGAGCGGGACTGCAGCGGGGCCGCGGGGCTGCCCGCGCTCCTCGCCGAGCCGGGGGCGGAGCGGAGCGGCGCCGAGCCGGGCGCGGAGCAGGGGCGGGCGCCGAGCCGAGCCGGGAGCCGGGGAAGGACCGCCCACCGCTGCCGGACCGCTCCTGACATCACCGGGACCGCGGCGCGCCGCTCCGCCGGCACCCGCCACCGCCGCCGGCCCGCCCGGGCAGCGCCGGCCCCCGGGGAAGGGTCCCGGGGCGGGGGGTCCGGGTAGGACCGGGGGGTGCGGACCCTGGGCGCGTCCCCCGGCATATGGTCCTGGCAGGGGTGTGGTGAGTGGCCACCGTACCTGTCCCCGCTGTCCCCTGGCAGGGATGTGGTCCCTAGAGGTGTGTGAGGGGTGAGGATCCCATTCCCGTCCCCGGGGGTGTGGTCCTGGCAGGGATGTGGTCCCTAGAGGTGTGTGTGACCCTGAACCTGTCCCAGGGCAGTGCCCACAGCACAACTTGCCGCTGGGCGCTCACTGTCCCCAGGGCTGCCCGGCTCCCCTGCCCTGCCAGCCCTGCACAAGCTTCCCAGGCTTCCCAGGGACTGCAGCTCCAGCCGGGGGCTGTTGGCACCTCCTGGGAAGGTGCACCCCGTCCAGCTGGGTCCCAGTTCCTGCTCCCCGATGTGCTCGGCGTGGAGAGAGAGCAGCACCCCCACCCCAGCCTGACACACTACCCACTTCTTCCAAGCGTTCCCCCTACAGGAGAGCTCTGGGATGCTGCGAGGGTGGGCTGGCACTGCCCTGGGCTGCCCAGTCACCGGACACAGCCACCACAGGTTTGTTCTGAGCAAGATCCCTTCAGGCACAGAAGCTTTCGCTGCTGTGAGCCACGGCCAGAGAGGCAGAATTTCCTCAAAGTCCTGGTGCTTCTCCCGTGTCCCACTGCAAACCCAACTAAAGCCTCTACAAACATTTCCTGGAGACAGGCAAGGTGTGAGGACACACAGGACAGCGAGGAATTCCAGCGAGGGAGAGATGGGAACTGAAGGGATCCCTGCAGCTGCAGGGCAGGGCAGTTTTCAGGAGAGCAGGGAAGGTGTAGGAGGAAGAGAGCAATGGAAAGTGAGAACACCCCTTAAAAATCCCGTCTTGCACCCTGTGGGAATCATTTCCTCAAGCTACCAAGGTCTGAGTGCCCACAGCTCCCTTGATAACTCCACGGGCTGAGGTTGGCAAAGAAAGCTTCAGCTCTGCTGTGGAAAGCTGCTCTGGTGCTGGGGAGCACCTGGGCAAATTGAAAATCCCTTCATTCCTCACGGACAGTCACCCTTGATGGAGCTAAGGGAGGTGGGAAATGCACGCCATGGGGTCCCAGGGCTCAGCAGTGCCTGACCCCAGACTCAAACCCGAGGCAGAAGGAGGCAGCCTGAGGCCAGCGTGGCCACCCAGGGCAGTCTGGGCTGGTTTAATTCATTCACCCCTCTGAACCCCCCTGCCCTGAGCCCAGCTCCTCTGGCCCCTCCTTGGGGAAAACCCTCCTGAGTGACCTCCAAACCCTGACACCAAAAAGCAGATTTGACTGATGTAGGATGGGATTTCCAAACGGAGCCTTCCACATGTCCTCATCAAATTCACCACAGAAAGCATCTTCAGCTTTGGGCTGCCTTGGAACTCTGTCCCTGCTTCTCCAAGGCTTTGCAAAGTGTGGGAGGCACCCACAGATGGAACAATCCGTGTCCTTCCCTCACCTGGCTGCTCCCTGCACACCTACACAGGAACGAGGGCTCTGCAGGGGCTCCGCTCAGGGGAGAGGAGCTGCCACCCCAAAAACCCGGCGTCCTCTCCCAGGTGGGCAAGGCTTCCTGCTGAAACAATCCTTGGGGAAAAGATCCCGTGTTTTTGAGACAGAAACAACTGGCAGACCTCTGTCCTTACACCAAACGTTACAAGGGCACAGAGAATGCCCGGTGGAACACTGAGTGTCAGCTTTTCTGCCCCCCGGGATATCTGGGGGCTGAGATTGGCTTTTTTCCTCCAGAACTGGCTGAGCCTCGGACTCCTCTGATGCCACCACGGCTTTATCACACCAAGGTGACGATGAAACCCCACCCAGACGCCTCTGCCTCCTCCTGCTCGATTTCCCAACACCACCGAGCAAGCTAAAGAGGGAACGGAGCTTCCCTGGATCCCCGCTATGATCCCAGCGCCTTGCCTGGAGCCAAAATACGGGAGAGAAGAAGCCGAAGCAAATGTGAAAAGTAGGAAAGAGTCCCCAAGGAGCAGCGCTGGATTTCTGTGACTTTGCTGGGATTTGGTTTCTGGCTGTGGAAGGAGGGACAGAGGCTGAGATGCTCGTGGGAGAAAACGCCTGTGCTGCACTCCCCCCGTGCCGCGGAGCTGTGTGACAGTGACTCTGTGACAGCTCCACAGCTCCATCCCCGCCTGGAAGTCACTCCAAAACCTCCAGAACTTTCTCTTTTATCTCCCGTCCCATCCTCCCCAGGTTGTTTTTGGCAGCGTGACTGTTCCAGAGCTGTTTTCTTGTTTATCTTCTTTGCCGGCTGCTTTCATCTCCGTGCCGGAGCTGCCGCGGCTGCAGGCGGGGAAGGGAAGTGCAGGTTCAGAAACTCCCGAAATCCAATTCCTCCCCTTCAGCCCCTTTTCCTGCCGCCCCTCACCGGCCTCTGATGACTTTGTGAGGAGTTTCTAATGAGCCTGATGTGCTCAAAAGCTGATTCCTCTTCGTCGGGGGATTCAATTGTGACCGCGAATCTTCATTAAAATGAGCCCAGCACTTTGGACCTAATTTTTCTTCTAAAATTAATGCAGCTACAAAAAGCTCCTAATATGAGTTTGGGGGATTATTTCTGTGGAGCTGGATTCCTTCTCGCTTGAACAGGAATGGGTGGATCCCGGGTTTGTTCCAGGTCCAAGCCAGGCTGAAGAGAAAGCAGGGAAAGGCGAGGGGAGCAATCAGGCAGGGGGGTGGCAGAGCCTCACACAGACAGCGCCAGATGTGCTCAGCTCCTCCTGCAGCTTCTGAGCAGCTGCCTCAAAGGACAGGACAAGAAACCTGAGCAAACCAGGGCTATTTCACAGCTTTTCACGGTGTATTCTCTGCTGCCCGAGAGGATTCTGTGGTTTGTATGGTTTTGTACAAATTGAGGAGCCGGGATTCTCTTTCCCCATGGGAACATTTTGGTTCTTTCTCGCTGTTCCCATCCCTCAGCCCAGTGGCACAGCTCTGTCCTGCAGCTGTGACGTGTCCCTGTCTCCTGCTGGCTCTCAGGGGCCAGGGACAGATGTGAGCTGTGCCCAGCTGTGCAGACAAGGTGCCACCAGCACACCTGGCAGAGGTGCAGGGACTTCACTGAGGTGTCCCCAGCGCTGGCCAGGCACTTCCAATGCACTCACTACAAATGGGGGCATCTGCAAGTGGAAGACAAAGAAACTTCTGCAGCAAATGGGAAATTCCTCATTATTTATCCAGCTCTGCTCATGGAGAAGTCTTTAGAAAGTGCTTTTAGCGCTGCAATTCTGCAAAACCCTAAATTTTCCTGATATCCAACCTAAATTTCCCCTTTTTTGGTTCAAAGCTGTTCCCCCTTGTCCTGTCAGTCCAGCCTTATAAGTCTCCTCTCCGTTTTTCTTGCAGGCTCCTTCCTGATATTATCAGAAAATCCAGCACAAGGGAAAGCCTCCAAGTCTCCTCTGCAAACTGTGACATCCCCTGGGGATCCAGGGAGAAAGAAGGGAATGCAGAGACCTCAGCATGGATTTCTCTTTCCTGTGTGATTCCTCCAGGCCCGCCAGGCTGGGACAGATAATTTCATCAGCTTTGGCTTCCTACCTTTGTTTGAGGTTTCTCCAGGGTGGAGGGCAGCACACACCTGAGGGTGACACCTGCCCAGACTATCAGGGGTTAATTTCCTTTATCTGGCTGCATGTGCCCAGAAGGGAGAGCAGCGTGAGCTTTTCTTTTCCGTGTCATTACGGTCCCTGCTGGCGCTTCCATCACCAGCGTGGCACAGCCTGTCGCTTCTCTCCCAGCCAGGCACTGCTCCCTCAGGGCCCCACGGATCTGGTTTTTCCCGGGATCTGGCACACCCAGGACTCATCCATCCAGATTGCCCAGCAGCTCCAGGCAGCCCAAGGCAGGAGGAGCCGTCCCAGCCAGCAGAGGAGCAGATGGAAGGAGCCAGGCTGAACATGCACACCTTGCACGGTCGTTGCCCAGCCAGGGCTGGATGCAGGTGATAACTCCAGCGAGATGAGAGCAATTAGCACTGATTTGATGCTGCCTCCAAGCCCAGCAATGTGGAACTCAGGGAGCTCCCAGGCTCTGCAGCCCAACCTGGCTGTGTCCATCAGCCGGGCCACCACAGCCAGCTCAGGCACAGCCAGCCCTGAGGTGACACGAACAGGACTTTTCCTTCCCTCCAAACATCTTCCACTGGCTCAGACTCTTTCCTCTGGTTTCATTCATTTAGCAGCAGAAACCAGGCACTCAAGGCCAGGCAGGAGGGCATTTGCAGCCTGCCAGAGCTTGGGTGGAGTGTGATCCCAGAGCTCATCCTCTCACAGCTCACCCAGGGCTGTCCCTCACAGCTGGCTGGGCATCGATGCCATCACAGCCCTGGCGCTCCCTGGGACAGGGAACAGCTGGGCCAGGGATTTTGGGATGGATCTCAGGGCAAGGTTCTTCCCCCAGAGGGTGCTGGCACTGCCCAGGCTCCCCAGGGAATGGGCACGAGGCTGCCAGAGCTCCAGGAGAGCTCCAGTGGTTCCCAGGGTGGGATTGCTGGGGGATCTGGGCAGGGCCAGGAGCTGCTCTGGATGATCCTGGGGGTCTCTTCCCACTCAGCAGATTCCTGGATTCCAAGTGCAGGGTTCAGGCCATAAAGACACAGGAGTTTTCCAGAAGATCTCCTGCCTGCTGCCAACCCCTCCCTCAGCCCCCATGCCAGGCAGATTTGTCCAGAAGGCAAATGAAGCTCTTCAGGCATGACAGGGATTTCAGAGAGTGACACATCTGCTCTCAGGCTCCCCGAGTTCCTCTGTTTCTCTTTACAGGTGAATTTTATACCTCTTCTAAAATCCCCAGGGACAAACCAGTTCTTCCCAGTCGTTCATGGGCCAGTGAATGACTGGAAAATGGGAGGATTCAAAAGTCCTTTGAATAGAGCTGAGAGCTCTCTGAAATCAGGATATTTTTCAAGGTTGAGAGGGAGACCAAAGAAAGCTGAACCCCAGGCTCGCACAATTGAGAAAAGAGTGTGGGATGGGAGCACGGTGTGCACGGCAGGCCAGGGCAATCCTTGCCACGGGCACGAACAATCGCAAATCCCGAGCAGGGGGCAGTGGGAGGAACGGCTCTGGTGCTGGAGGCAGGCACTGCTCAGGCAGGGTGCCCCTGGCTTAATGGGAATTATTTTCCTTAGATCTTTGTGCTGCTGCCAATTCACTCCTCTGAGCAGACAAAAGAGCACTTCAGGAGCCCAATTGCTGCTGCCTGCAGCCAGCACAGCGGCCTGGAGCAGCCCAGGGGAGGAGGAAGGAGCATCCCAGCTGGGCAAGGAGCAGGTCCTGTCAGGACTTCTGGCCCTGTGGGCTTCAAAATTCGTCAGAAAACTGGGCAATTACAGGAGAAATGATCATAAAATCATGGGGTGGTTTGGGTTGGAAGGGACATTAAAGCCACCCAGTGCCACCACAGCCATGGCAGGGACAACTTCCCCTGTCCCAGGCTGCTTCAAACCCCATCCAGCCTAGCCTTGGGCACTGCCAGGGATCCAGGGGCAGCCACAGCTGCTCTGGGCACCTGTGCCAGGGCCTGCCCACCCTGCCAGGAACAATTCCTGCCCAAAATCCCATCCAGCCCTGTCCTCTGGCAGTAAAAGCCATTCCCTGTGTCCTGTCCCTCCATCCCTTGTCCAAAGTCCTTCTCCAGCTCTCCTGGAGCCCCTTCAGGCACTGGAATCACATCTGAGAAGAATCAGGAATGAAAGGAAAGCTGCATTTGGGGTCTGCTCTGGGGGAAGGTGCAGTCCAGGCTTACCAGATTTGTACTTGAAGTTCTCCTTCACTCCCCACCCCTTCTGCAGGAAGTGCCTGGAGAAAGGAGGGCAATCCCAGCCATGCAGCCCCAGGGAGATGGGGTGGTGTTTGCAGGGGATGTTCACGTGGCTCAGGGGCATTTTTTGTCACTCAACAGTGGCTCTGCAGCTGTGACCACTCACCCTGTTGGTAAAAAAACCTCATGGGCACCACTCAGGGCTGACCCAATAAATTTGGGTTACATGAGGTCCTCTGAACCCACCTGGGCAGCTCTTAGAAGAGAGGGTTGAAGGGAAGGAATCTGATGGTGAGAAACCAGACCCTGTAATAACAGAAAACCTGGAAAGGTGAAGGATTCTGGACAATGTGGCCAAGAGCAAAGAATTCAGCACCATGGTGAGGTAATCTGGGATCTCTGGGGAGCAGAACGAGTCCTGGCTTTGGTATCAGGCAGAACTGGTTAAACTGCCTCTGACAGCACTCAGTCTGGATAAATATGGATAAATACATTGGATGAATCTCTGCTGTGCTCTGCCTGGGGCTCTGCAGTCACCGTGCAGACAGGAGGATCACCCTGGTTAACAGCAGGGTCACGGCTCCTGTCCGTGTTCTGTGTCCAGAACACAGCAGCTCCTTGGCTGTGATTCCACATTTGTACCTGGGGTTTGTGCTGGAGACCCTCCCCTGCCCGGATCCCCTGCTGCAGCTGCCCCTGGGCTGGAATAACCTGCACTGATTGATCCTCACTTGGTTTACAGGAGCCAAGGCAGTGCAGGAGCCCTTTGGCACGGGGACATCTCCGTGGTGCCAGGCAGAGTTTGCCCCTCACTGGAGGAATTGGAGCCCTGGGGAGTCCATGGGCACATGCCAGGAGCAGCCCCAGTGTGTGACGTGGGGGACACCAAGGGACACCCACAGATTCACAGCTGGAGGGCCAGGAGCCCACGGTGTGTAAGTTTTTTCTTTGCAGAGCTGTGTGTAGATGGAATCATGGAATTCCAAGCACTCCTCACTCCAGCAGCTCCCTGTTCCTGCTGAGAGGCTTCCCACAGGATTTCTCCTGTTTCTCCATGGAAGCAGGGAAGGAAGGAGGTGCTGGGACCACAGGCTGCTCTCCCTGTGCCTGGGATAGATTAGCAAACATGCCTGGATCTGAAACTTTCCCATTCCGTTTTTATTAGTTCTCCCTTTGCAATAATCCTCAATATGCTTCGTTTACATTCAACGAGCAAGAGGGGAGCACTGCCTTAGTTAATTTAACTCCCACAAATTCCCATCTCTGCTGGGGAGAGATTGTGCTTCCTCATAGATGAAGCAGCTTCTTCATATTTCAAAAGGTTAGAGATTAGATCTGCTTACTGCTATACTTTTATTAAAATTCCTGTTTACATTTTTTTTCCCCCACATTGATACAATTACAGAAAAGGCAGAAAGAAAACATTTGAGCCAGAGCAATCCCTGAAGGCTGGAATATCCCTCGGCCTGTACATCCATGGATGTGGCAGGGGAGAGCCCTGCTTGCTCTCCCTGCAGATGGGCCTGTCCTCAGCCTTCCTTCTCCTCCTCCTCCTGCTGCTGCCCCACGTGCTGAGGGCTCAGAAGTAGCACAAAACCTGACCACAAGGCCTGACTGAATTCTTCAGGCCTGCAGCAAGAGGGAAGTTGAACAAGAAGGCTCCAGGGTGACTTTATTGTGGCCTTTCAACACCTGGAGCATACCAGGAGAGCTGGAGAGGGACTTTGGACAGGGGATGGAGGGACAGGACACAGGGAGTGGCTCCCAGTGCCAGAGGGCAGGAATGGATGGGATATTGGGCAGGAATTGTTCCCTGCAGGGTGGGCAGGCCCTGGCACAGGGTGCCCAGAGCAGCTGTGGCTGCCCCTGGATCCCTGGCAGTGCCCAAGGCCAGGCTGGACATTGGGGCTGGAGCAGCCTGGGCCAGGGGAAGGGGGTGCCACCATGGCAGGGGTGGCACTGGGTGGTTTTAACCCAAACCCATCTGGGATTCAGTGATTCGATGACTGAGGAGCAGCAACAGCTTCAGGTCCCTGCTCCAGGGTCCTTGGTGACCCCTGGGCAGTGGCCTCAGCCCCGAGCACGCTGGCCAGACACAGGAGTGCAGGGCTGGCCCAGAGCCATGGCTGGGAATTCACTCCCTGGGGAGGGAGGACTCTGCCTGGGACACCTCACTCAGGGCAGGAGGAAGGAACAACACCTTTAATGGACTCAGGGGGAGAGATTTAGCTCAGGAGATCTGTAATTACCCGTGCTGGAGGCTGGCCAGGACTCCAGGTTTAACGCTCCTGCTTGGGTAAATCTTGTGGATCTTGAGCAGGAAATCACAGAAGAAGCCCCTGTTCTCCTTTGGAGGGTTTCAGAGACAATTTGGCTTCTCAGAAAAGGGGTCAAGATGTCTTCTCAGTGCTCCTGGCTTTTATCAGCAACAAAGAAGCCCTTTGCTGTCTGTGAGGGGAAGATCTGAGTTCTTGGGAGTAGCACAAGCCTTCCAAGGCATTTTGATGTTTCCTAAACAAAGTGGGAGGAGGTGGATCTGTGGGAGCTTTGCCTGTCTCACCAGCATCACCCCAGTTGGTAGCACAGATTTCTCCCAGAGAAAGTTCTCTGGGAGTGGAGAGGGGAGAAAATGGTGCTGAAAGTGCAGCTGTGTGGAAGTTTCTGTAAACCAGGAATGCTGGGTGGAAGTCAGAGGAGCTTTGTTGAGCACTGCAAAAATCAGGGGGTGATGACTGCCAAAAATCACAGGAAATATTCAGATTAGGAATGGAGAAGGTTTAGAGTGGATGTTGGGAAGAAATTGTTCCCTGTGAGGATGGGGAGGCCCTGGCACAGAGAAGCTCCCATGGCTGTGAACTTCCATGGCTGCCCCATCTGGAGAAGTGTCCAAATGCCAGGTTGGAGCAACCTGGGGTGGTGGAAATGCCCATGGTAAGGGGTGGGATGAGATTGAGATGAGATTGAGATGAGATAGATGAGATTGAGATGAGATTGAGATGAGATTGAGATGAGATTGAGATGAGATTGAGATGAGATAGATGAGATTGAGATGAGATAGATGAGATTGAGATGAGATTGAGATGAGATAGATGAGATTGAGATGAGATTGAGATTGAGATGAGATTGAGATTGAGATGAGATGAGATGAGATGAGATGAGATGAGATGAGATGAGATGAGATTGAGATGAGATGAGATGAGATGAGATGAGATGAGATGAGATGAGATGAGATGAGATGAGATGAGATGAGATGAGATGAGGCGAGGCGAGGCGAGGCTCCAACTGATGTTCAGTAGGAAGGTTCCTACTGTCAGAGAGAAGTGAGATACCACCCCTGACTGTCCAAGAGAAGCTCAGGTTTCTCCCCCCACTTCTTAACCCCAGGACCAAGGGAATCCATCAGGAGAAAAGTGGGTGCTTGGCACAGAAATTTTCCAAGGTGTCCTGAGGTTTGCAAAGGCAGCAGGAAAACAAACCCACCTAAGCATGGCAGGTTTATTGAGCCCTGTGTTGGTGGGGAACTCGTTGCCACAAGAAAATAGACAGGTTCTTCAGACAAATCCACCCCCAGGGCTCTCACACTAATGCAGCTCCTGGCTGAGGAGGTCTCTGAAGCTCAGCCCGCCTGGAGCCCGCAGGCACACGAGGAGCTGTGGATCCCCGCTTTCCTCCTTCTCTTTCCCTAAGAAACACAGCTGGATTATGTAGAAAATTCCCAGGATTTTGTTGGGCCCAGGGCTCTCCCCAGTGCCAGGGGTTTTGTGCTCCAGAGGCAGGAGAGGCACATCCAGGGGTTCCTTTCCTCCTGTGACACAAAGGGACATGGAGGTTTTGAAAGGGGCAGGAACCACCTGAGATCCATGCTAGGACCCCCTTCCCCAGGGAGCTGGAGCTCTCCCCCCTGTAGATCTTCACCCAGGGGTCCCTTTTTGCCGGAGCTCGGTGGCTCTGTGCTCAGCCCCTGTGCCCTGCTCGCCCTGCCCTCCCTGCCACACTCCAGGCAGCAAACACCTCCTGCACCGAGTCCTTTGGAGGATTTCCCTGGCTCAGGAGTGCTCCTCAGTGACAGCAGACAGGGGCTGGGGACAGGAGCCCATCAGACAAACCCTGGCCCAGTTGAGCCCAGCTTTGCACCTCAGGTGTCAGTGCCTGACAGTTCCAGGCCTCACAGACCCCAGGACAGAGCAGCTAAAACGTTTCTTCACCCCCAGGCCTGACCATTTGTTTCCACTCTGTCGCCTGTAGGAATAAAAGCTTTGACCTGTGCTGACAAATCCTTCTTCAGGGAGAGAGCAGAACTCCTGGGCTGTGCTGAGGGACACTGCCCACTCCTCGAGTTTTCAGCAAGCAGAGCGAGACTGTTGGCAAATGTTATAAAACACAAAAGCTATTGGAGTAAATCTTTGCTGTGATGGAGTGATCAACTGTGGGATGAGTTCCAGGGACAAAATGCCATCAGCACAGGCAATGTGTTTCTGCTCTTCTCGGAAGAGCAAGCACGAAGCTCCCTTCCCACCCCCAAAAATAACCAGCTGGATTTTTCAGGATGCACAAGCAATAGGTCTTTTCTAGCTTTAGTAACAGCAGGATAATGATGGTCTCCAGATCTTCGTTTTTCTCCAGAAAAACCACCAAAATCACAGATGTTTAAAGTCCTGCCCTCAACTGCCAGGACACTCTTTCTCCTCCACCCTTTCCCCACCAACCCCAGCGTCATTCCCTGCTCTCCTGCAAAAATTTCCAGGGATTCTCTGGGGTGCAGCAGAGCCAGTAATTTGATCTATGAATCTCATCTGCCATCAGCTGTGTGCCAGCAGCTCGTCCCCAGCGGTGTCACAGCTGCTGCCCCTCTGCAGGGACACATGGAGAGGGGCAGGTGGATGGGAGCACATCCCTGCTGCTGCTCCTGCTGCATTCCCAGCAAAATTCCTGCTCCCAGCTCAGCTGCTGCAGCCCAGACAGGTTTGGGTGGGGGGAGAGAGCACAGGGGAGACAATGTAGAGGGACAGAGCCCTCTTTTACCACTGGGAGCTGTCTCTGCTCTGCTTCCAGCTGTGGATCCTCTGGGGAAACCTCCCCAGGAACGCTGTCCACACGTGGCTGCTGCTGCTGCTGCTGCTGGACAAGGCTGAGGTTGCAGTGAGCGAGGAGTTGCAGTAGGATGCAGGAGTTCCATCAGGGCAGAATTCAGCTGAGGAAAAGCCAGAGCAGGTCTGCCCTGGGTCTCCCACAAATCTCTCCTGGAAGTGGCTCCAAATCCTGCCACCGGCAGCTGCTCCCTTCTCCCGGAAGGAAGGAGTGTCCTGGGAAGGCTGGAAAGCAGCAGTACGCTCCAGTAACACCAGAATGTGGCTGGAATAACCTGAGCACAGCAGGCTGAGAGCTGGGGAACACCTGGAGCAGGGATCTGCAGACACAGATTGGTAAATCCAGCTCTGGTTGAGCGCAGTACAAAACATCTTCATCTCGCAGGAACCGCGTCCAGCCTGTGCATCCTGAGAGGCTGGGAGAGCTGGGAATGGCCAGCCTGGAGAGCTCAGAGCCCCTGCCAGGGTCTGGAGGGGCTGCAGGGAAATGGGAGAGGGAACTGCAGTGGCAGGACAAGTGGGGGTGGGTTCAGACTAAAAGAGAGGATATTTAAGTCGGATATTGGGAAGAAATTCCTCCCTGGCAGGGTGGGCAGGCACAGGGTGCCCAGAGCAGCTGGGGCTGCCCCTGGATCCCTGGCAGTGCCCAAGGCCAGGCTGGACATTGGGGCTGGAGCAGCCTGGGATGGTGGAAGGTGTTCCTGCCATGGCAGGGGAGCTGGAATTAAATGAGTTTTAAGGTCCTTCCAACCCCAACCACTCTGGAATTCTGTGATCCCCACCCACCCGGGGGAGGGTCAGGCTGTGAGCAGGAGCCCCTGCACAGCCCTGGGACAGGGGACTTGTGTCCCTCTTCTCTGGTCTCTCCAGATGCAGAGCCAAAACTCGGGATTCTCTGCCCTGTGGGATGTGCTCCTCACTGAGCTCCCTGGGTTTGTGATGCCCTGCAGAGCCGCCAGCTCGGTCGGTTTAACCCTCTCAGTGCCACCAGGCAGTCACTGCTCCTCCCTCCTGGAGCCCGGAGTGTCCCAGCCAGTGCCACCCATCAGCTGCACTCAGAGCTCTCTGCCTGGGACATTCCGGCCCCGGGAGCCAGGAATCTCCAGGACGGTGACGGTGGCTGGGCTCCTGTGGAAGCTCGGCAGGTGGGCACAGGGAAGGTCCCCTCGTGCCCAGGGACAAGGCGAGGTCCCCAGCAGCTCCCCCATCCCCGGCCCCCATGGTCAGCCCTCGCTATTCAGCCATTAATTAATTAGTCCTTGCAGTTATTATTTACTCATCAGCCCTTTATTAGTCACACACAGCCTCGTCCCCTGGACTCTTGCTTTGTTCTTGGGTGAGATTAGATCAGCCTGTTTGTTGCCGTGTTTACACAAGTGCTGTAATCCCAAGCGCCTCCCTTCTGTGTTTAATGAAGGTATTTACTCGAAATCCTTTGCCCGGATTTTCTCCTACAGCTGAGGGATAAGAAGGGTTTGGAGCACGGTTATTCCATTCCAATCGTTTGTATTAATTGATATTTTAGATCAAATGGAGGAGACTTAACTGCCCTAAGTGGTTGTTACCTCCGAGTCAGTGGCTTCTCTCGGAGGAATGAAATTCTCTTACAGACGCTGACAGGGATGTTTTGAGTTCAAAGAACAAATCCTCAGTGCAGCCACAACAAGGAGCACGATGGAGATGGGAATGAGCCGTTCCACCCCTGCCACAGCCTGGAGATGGGAATGAGCCATCCCACCTTGGAATAACCCCCCAGGCTGTTGTTGCCAGCACTGGGAAGCATTGAGAAAAGCTGCTGCCACCGGCCAGTGCTGCTTCCTCTGGCCCTGGGGGACACCCCTGGGAGCACCCCCAGCCCTGTGGGGAACACCAGCTCTCCCCAGCTCTCAGCAGCTGTGCCAGGGGCTCTGTCCCCAGGTGAGGATGTTGTGTCACAGTCCGGGAGTCCTCGGCACTCCTGGGAAATGGAACAGAAGCTGAACCACACTCAGTAAAAAAAGCTGCACTCCCCCTCCCTGCACCCCGCAGCTCCGGGCAGGTGTGAATAACTTGCTTTTGTCACTTGGAATAACGAGTGGACCCAGCCAAGTGACAAAGCCATTCCCAGGCCAGCCTCGAGCCAAGAGCAGGATTCCATGTGCTGATGAGTAAATGCCTGCACTAAGAATAGCTCCTTCCAGCCTTGCTGCTCACCCACCTTATCCTGCTCCAATTACCTGCCTTAATTTACTCCAGCTGTTCCTCCAGAGCTCCATGATCTATTTTCTACCCCCTCCTGGTTCCTGCTTGATTTCCCTGTATATTTTAACATTCCCCATTCGTTTCTGTCTGGAAGTGCCTCTCCTGACAGGAAGGCTGCTTCCAGCGTCGCTGCATTCCCGGTCCTTCGCTCTCCCATCCGCTCTCAGCAGGCTCTGCAGCACATCCAGCTGCTGGCAGCACGCTGGATCCCTGCAGAACGCAGGAAGCACTTGTTCCTGAATGAAACTTCTTGTCCTGACCCATTCCTGTCTCTCTCAGCAGACAGGTTTGAGGAGGAAAAGCGCAGTCTGAATTCCTGGTGCTCCGCTGGAAACCTGGCTCAGCTGTTATTTCTCAGAGGGAAATTTCTGCTCTCCCAGTCCTGTCTGGGTGGGAATCGTTGTTCCCAGAGCTGGGCCACGGCACTGTGGCTGTCACTTGGAGGGGCAGGGCCAGCCAACGGTGCTGTTCCCTAATTTCCTCTTTGGAGAGGGAAAAAATGGTGATGGGGACAGATTTTGGTACAGCCAGAGCTGCAAAGCTGCTCTGCTCCGTGGATGAATCCCAGCATGGATCTGATCTTCCTTCTGCCTCCACAAGACTTTCACTGCTGGGCTCGGGAGCAGGAGGAAGTAAAACAATGCAGATTCCAGATGGGAGAGGCTGAGAGCAGGGTGGGAGCACTGGGTGGGATTGGGATGGGATGGGGATGGGGATGGGGATGGGGATGGGGATGGGGATGGGGATGGGATGGGATGGGATGGGATGGGATGGGATGGGATGGGATGGGATGGGATGGGATGGGATGGGAGCAGAGTGGTACAAGTGAGAGTGGGATGGGATCAGGAGAAACTGTGTGGGAGTGGGAAGGATCGGGAGGGAGCAGGTGGCAGCAGGATGGGAGTGGGTGTGATTGGGTGAGATGGGAATGGGATTGGTTTGGATCAGAGTGGGATGGGATCGGGTGGGATTAGCAGGGGATTGGGATGGGACTGGGTGAGATAGGGTGGGATCAGGGATGATGGGATGGGATCGGGGATGGGACCGGGGATGGGACCGGGGATGGGACCGGGGATGGGATCGGGGATGGGATCAGGGATGGGACCGGGGATGGGATCGGGGATGGGACCGGGGATGGGACCGGGGATGGGATCGGGGATGGGACCGGGGATGGGACCGGGGATGGGACCGGGGATGGGATCGGCGGTCGCGGAGCAGCGCCCGGAGGCGGCGGCCCGCGGCCACCACCGCTAGGGGGCAGTAACGCACCGCCCGCGGAACCGGCCGGGACCGAACGGAACCGAGCGGGACCGAACGGAACCGAACGGAACCGAACGGGAACGAACGGGACCGGACGGGACCGAACGGGAACGAACGGGACCGGACGGGACCGAACGGAACCGAACGGAACCGAACGGGACCGGCCGGGAACGAACGGAACGGAACCGAACGGGAACGAACGGAACCGAACGGGACCGGCCGGGACCGAACGGAACCGAACGGGACCGGACGGGACCGAACGGAACCGAACGGAACCGAACGGAACCGAGCGGGACCGAACGGAACCGAGCGGGACCGAACGGAACCGGACGGAACCGACCCGCACTGACCGGCACCGAGCGGTACCGACCCGCACTGACCAACCGGTACCGGCCGGGACCCAGGGGCTCGGAGCGATCGGAACCGCCCCGCTCTGAGCGGCCCAGGCCGGCCCCGCTCTGTTTGGAGCATCCCGCTCCCACCGGGACCGGCCCGGGGACCCCCGGGCTCAGCGCCCCGGGACGGGCACGGGAGGGACCGGAGGTGACCCCGAGCTGCGGCCGCTCCCTGCCCCGGGCCGCTGCCCTCGGGACACCGCGGGGACAGGGCCACCCTCGCTGTGCCCTGGGGACTCCCGGCTGCGGGAGCAGGGATGCTCCGGGGAGCAGGATGACTTCATTTCCCTGCTCCGGAGTGGTTTTGCTAACAAGTCCCAGCAGTATCCAAAGCTGGTAGAGACAGCGGAGCCTGCTCCTCTAAATGGGATTTTTTAGCCGGTTTGAGGGCGTTCAAGCCCAATTCCCCCATCTTCCTGCACCCTGGGCGTGTTCCATCCCAGGGGAATGGATCTGCAGCCTCCCCTGCAGTTCCAGAAATATTTATTCCTTTAAAGGCATCTTCTCCACCCCACAGCTCAACTCCCTGGGTGAGGCAACTGCTCTTCCTCTCCTAGGAGTGTCTGGGCTTGTGTTCTTGCAAAGGGCAGAGAAATGGGAATTTTCTGATGGAAACGTGGTTATTTGGGCCAATCCTATCCGATTCTGCAGGCTGGAGACATCGCTTGCTGCAAAATTGGCAGCTCCTTGTCAAGCAGCCAAGGGATTACTGCTTCCCTTCCTGCTAAAGCTCCCCGGTGTTTGTTCCCTCTCCATCCCTCCTATCTGGAGCTTCACACACTCTGTGCCTTTCATCTCCTGGTGGCAGGGTGATCCAGGTGCCCTGGAGCCTCTCCAGGCTCAGCAGGACAGCAGGATGGGCTTGGGCACCGGTCCCACCTCGGCAGGGGTTCCTTGTCAGCTCTGGCCAGCCTGTCCCGCTGCACCCACCCAGGGAAATGTGTGCCTGGCCTGGTGGGCGACTGTTATCCTTAGGAATCCCCCTGTTCCCGCAGTGAGCAGCTGGATTACATGTGCTCCCATCCTGTTCTTTGGGAGATGCCCAGGAAGGCACAGCCACAGCAGCAGGTGGAGGGAGCTTTGAGTTCCAAGCCATAGGAAAGTCCTTCCAAACCCTCAGGGTGCTGCAAATGGAGCAAAACCACCTTGGGTGGACGAGGACACTGAGCCAAAGGGGTCAAAAGTCTTCCTGGAGGCCCTGCCTGCAGCCTCCTGCTCAGGGACACCCTCCTGAGCCACCTGATCAGGAGGCCAAGGATTAAAGCTCCTCAGTTCAATCCTAAACAAAGCCAGCAGTGGTTTCCAGCCAGCCAGCCCTGCACTGACCTTCTCCCATAACTCTCATCCCTCCCATCTGCTCCCAGGACCTGTTTCCCAGGAAGGAAGGCAGAGGTGATGGTTTGTCACAGCTCTTCCACAACTGGGAAGAGGTGACGAGGGCCTGGTGACCCCCTCAGCACCTGGATCTCCTTCTCATTGAAATCAGGGTGTGGAACCAGAAGCAGAGATTTTAACAAAGAAGAATTTCAATCTGAGGGAAAAGCGTGGGCAGCAGGGAGGGGAGGGGGGTTCTGTCCCTGTGCTCAGGTCAGACCCCACCTGCAGAGCTGCCCCAGCCCTGGGGAACAGCAGCAGGAGCTGGAGCTGCTGGGGAGAGCCCAGAGGAGGCTCCAGGGTGAGCAGAGGGATGGAGCAGCTCTGCTGGGAGGAAAGGCTGGGAGAGCTGGGAATGTTCACCTGGACAGGAGAAGCTTTGGGGTGACCTCGTTATGACCTTCCAGGACCTGAAGGAGCTGCAGGAAACATGGAGAGAGACAATTCCCAAAGGATGGAGGGACAGGACACAGGGAGTGGCTTCACAGAAACAGAGTGGGTTTAGATGGGATATTGGGCAGGAATTGTTCCCTGGCAGGGTGGGCAGGCCCTGGCACAGGGTGCCCAGAGCAGCTGGGGCTGCCCCTGGATCCCTGGCAGTGCCCAAGGCCAGGCTGGATGGAGCTGGGGGCAGCCTGGGACAGGGGAAGTTGTCCCTGCCATGGCTTTAAGGACAATTTTAATGTCCCTTCCAACCCAAACCATTCTGATTTTTATGTTGCATGAAAAGCCCCAGGGCAGCTGCTCAGGGTGGCCTCGTGCCCTGCAGGGAGGACCAAGGGCTTGAGGGCTCCCTCCTGGTGCCCCTTGCTTGGGATGTGCTCTGGGTGTGCATTCCAAGGCGCTGAAGCCTGCCCAGCTTTGGGAGAAAGCAAAGGAATCCCAGCTGAGCTAATCCAGCCTCTGGTCAATATTGGAGTTTTGCTCACAAGATATTTTAAAACCCCACACTCCAAATATTCACTTCCCAAACCTTAAAGACTTTAAAACGACATGAAAATACACTTACCTGGGTAAAAGAACCATGAGAAAGGTCACTTGTGTTTAAAAGGCAGCAGTCACTGTTTTGTTTAACTCTTAAAGGATCGTTTAAGAACACACGGGAGGAACCTGGATTTGCCAGAGCTTGTTTGCTAACACAAAGGATTTACTCTGAATTCCATCAGCTGCACAGACTTTAACCTGTTCCTGGCTGGGCTGTGGTTGTCCAGGCTTCACCAAAGGCTCCACCCGGAGATTCTCCCATTTTTCCTGGCTTTTCCAGGCACTGAGCATGGTGGTGGGTAGGAATTCTCAATGCCTCAGCTCTCAGTGGGCACAGATGTGAGGGACATTTATGTCCTTCTCTTCGTGTGAGGGACATTCATTTCCTTCCCTTCATGTGAAGGACATTTCCTTCTCCTTGTGTGAGGGACATTTCCAGCTCTTCATGGAGAGCAGTGAAGGCAATGCCTGGAGCAAAGGACATCTTCCTTCCCAACTTCCCAGCCCTCACTTCTAGCCTATGTTTGCATCCCAAGGGGCTTGGGCTAAAGGCTCAGCACATCAGGCAGTGCTCCACCTGGGGCTGGTGCTTTGTGCCACCTTTCAGCTCCTTCATCATCCTTAGAAAAGTCTGGGAGATGCAGCAATCAGCTGCCCAAGAGAATCAGAAATGGGCTGGGCCAGGCAAGGCAATTTCTGTTGGGATTCTGGGCTATAAATGGGAGCTCTCTCCACCACTAGCAAGGCACAATGGATGAAGAAATATTCCCTTCCACTTTTCATTTCAGAGGCAGAATTTCCTCTCTATTAGTGAGCAGGGCCCGGCCCCTGGGCAGGACTGGGTGACAAATGCCCCGTGCAGAGGTGCTGGCAGCATCCCAGCCCTCGTGGCACAGCAGGGTGATGCTTTGGGGGCTCCCAGGTCCCTCCCTGGCCCAGCACAGAGTCCAGGCTGGGGATGCTGTTCCCTTGGGGATTCTGGCTCCTGGTGACGTGGTCCTGCCTCCCCAGGGAAGGGACAATGATGCCTCAGTTTCAGCTGTGACATTCTCCAGGTTCTGCACTGGTACCTAACTCTGATCTCCACACAAAGTGTCAGCAAGGTCTCCTCACAGCTCAGGCACACACAACAATCCTTCTCCAGCCCCACAGCCAAGGACACCGCTGCAGCTCCAGGCCCAAAAAGTGCAACCAGCAGGGAATTGAGGAGAGCAACCTGGGAGGATGGGACTGCATCACCTGCAGCTGCAATTGCACAATTCAGCCCAAGCTGGAAATGGACCAGAACTGATCCAAGGGTGAAACTCCTGAGCCAGGGCCCATCTCTAGGCATCAACAGCCAGGGAATAACTGGTCCCCAGCCCTGTGCTAGGCTCAGTGGGGATTTTGTGTCCTGGGTGTGCCAGGACAGGCTGCCTGCGAGGAGGAATGTGGCTCAGGAAGGAAAATGTCAGCAGGGACAGTTCACAGCTTCTGCCAGGCCCTGCTCAGCTCTGGAGTGTTGTCCCCAGGAATTCACCATCCTGGCAGCAGCAGGATCCTGGTACAGATACACAGGAGGTGGCAGCCCTGCCTCCCTCATGGGTCAGTCTCTGGACAAATCCAAAATGCCTCCACCAAGTTCATCCCTCAGCCCCTGCTTTGTACCCCTGTGATTTCCTCACCCTGTCCACCCCAGCCCTCCTCCCTCACATCTGGCACGGGGTCACATCTGGCACGGGGTCACATCTGTAGGTCCTGAGGGGAGGAGCTTCACCCTCTGATGTCCTTGCAAAGGTGTAGCCCCCTCCCCTCCTAGCTGGGTGTGCTGGCTGAGCTCCTTTACCTCCAGAGCCACCCCAGGACAGGGCAGAGTCCCCTTTCACAGGCAGGTGGGGAGGCCAAAATCAGCCCAGGACAGGCCCAGGACAGCGCTCCATGGCTCAGGGGGAGCACGTTGGAATCTCCCTTTCCCTAAAATTCAGAGCTTCCCCATCCCTGTGGCTGTGGCTGTCTGCCCTCTGCCACTAGACTCCAGCATGACTCCCCAAAAAAAGGGGCTTTGTCCCCATGGGATCAGCACAAGGCGAGGGGACAGTGCTGGTGGCAAAGCTGCTCAGTGGATCCAGGGCTCAGAGCCTGGAAAATCTCCCGTGGAGCTGGGATTTGTCCTCCATCCGTGGCAAAGCATCACCCAGGGCTGGCCCCTGCCCAGCAGAGCCCTGAGTTGGAAGTGTCAATATTCCAAGGGACACCGGGAAGTCTGGAAATTTCAGAGCTGCCAGTGCACAGCCCTGCCTCAGCTCCCTCCTCCTCTGCCAGACTTGGATCTTTGGGCTGAAATTTTCCACGTCAGGGTTCTGGCAGAGGCTGAAGCGTTCTGCTGTGTTTCATCCACACAACTCTGCTATTTCTGAGCCTGAGCTGGAGACAAAAGGCCTCATTTTGATAAGACAAGGAACACTGGAGACTCATTCTTTGAATAATTCCAGCTCTTCTGTGCTTTGGAGCAGGGGCTGGAAATTTCACAGAAAGCTGAAATCTCTTTCTTTCATTTTTTTTTTCTGTAAGAGGAAAGCATTGACTTGAGTGTTCTCCAAGGAGCTGGTGTTTTGTAGCTGGACCTTCTCTGCCTGGAGGCAAACAGACACACCTCTGGTAGTGCCCAGAATATTCCCTTCCTACTCCTCCCTGCATCTGTGGAGCACAATTGCTGCCAGGGATGCAGGGCCTGGAGCTGGATTTGATGATCCCTGAGGGTTTGTTCCAGCTCCAGCAGGAGATGGTGTGGCTCTTTTCTGTTCCCTGAACTGGATCCCCGCTGCTCAGGGGAGTAGAATCCCAAAAGGAAGGAGTAAATCCTAACCCTGCTGGGGAGGAGAGCAGATTTGGGGGGTTTTTAACCAAAATATAATCCAGGGAGTGGGGACAGCAGGAGATGGGGAAGTTCTGACTCCAGCTCCTCTGCTGAGGAAGATGAGGGGCAGGATGAGGTGACAGAGCCAGGAGGAGCCCGTGGTTTCCTTGACACCTTGGGAGAGGGCATGGAGTGGGAGGGAGGTGGGAAATCCAGAGGATTTACAGCACTTGGCTCCAGGCTCCAGCTTTGCCCCTTCCCCAGGAGCTGGGGGGCTGCTCTGGGCTAAGGGGGAGGTGTCATCCTCACTGTCCTGTCCCTCTCCTTCCGAGATGGAGCCACCTTTTCCCTCCCCATTTGGGGATGAGGGTTTTTCCCTTTCTTCCTTTAGCTAAAGGTTGCTGGAAATGCCTGTTTATTTTCATTAGTGGTGCCAGCCCCACTGCCCTTAATCCCCAGAGAGTGGCTTTTATTGCTTCGTGATAAGGCCTGTCAAAATTTTTACCAACAAGAAAAGAAAAATTGGGTTTTCAGCCACATTTTTTTAGCAGATACTGTCAGGTTTCTAAGGGGAAAAAAAATATAAAATTACTAACAACCCAGAGAAAACTCAAAGAAGCTTTTCTTTTTACTGAGTGTAACAAAAATACATCGAGCTATATAAAAATACATGGCTGGATCCCAGCTGAACTGTCAGACCCTAAAGGTCCGTGATTTCCACTGGGGTGGGGATTAAAAATGGAGCTCACTCATCCCACACCTCTGTGATGAGCAAACACCACCTGGAGGAGGAATCTGGGGGGGAAAAGGGCAGAAATCCTGAAAGCTGAAGATAGCAAAGGTGTGTGAGTGAGTGTTTGTGGAGGGGACAAAGGAGGAGGGAGAGTGAGGAGGGGAGGAAATTTGGGAATGGTCATCCCGAGAGCTGAGAGGGCAGCCAGGATTTCGGATCACTAAGGATTTTGGGGGTGATTTTGGGGGGTTCTGAAGGAGCTGAAAGCCAATCCTTGGGTGATTTTGGGTGATTTCAGAGAGGCTTTGGGACATTTTTCTTTTTTTATTTTTTATTGGGGAGATATTGGGGTAATTTTTTGGGGGGGAGGGTTGATGGTGCTGAAGCACTTTTTGCAGGCATTTTGGGTGATTTGGGGAGGGGTTTTAAGGTGATTTTGGGTGTTTTGGGGGCAATTTGGTGTGGGGGGGGGGGATTGCCAGTGCCCATTTTTAGGTTATTTCAGGTGACTTTGGGAGGTTTTGGGGTGATTTTGTCATGATTTTTGGGGTATTTTGCAGGAGGTGGCCACAGTGAGAGCACTGTGTGCCCAGGCAGGGGACTGTCCCCAAGGGCCAGCCCTGGCAACGCTGCTCCTGCCTCTCCCCTCCTGCTGCAGGGACAGGGCTGGGGACAAGGCGCTGACAGTCCCTGTGGGTGTCCCCAGCAAAGGGAGCCCCCTGCAGCCAGGACGTGGGACATGGGACACAGGGACACGGGGACACAGGACATGGGACATGGGACACGGGACACAGGACATGGGACACGGGACATGTACGGGACCCAGGACCCAGGACACACACAAGATACAGGATACAGGACAGGGGACATGGGACACTCACAAGACCCAGGACACAGGACACACACAGGACACAGGACACAGGACACAGGACACAGGACACAGGACACAGGACATGGGACACAGGGCATGGGACACTCAGAGGACACAGGACATGGGACACACACAGGACACAGCACCCAGGACACACACAGGACTGGCCACCCCCAAATGGCACTCGCCAGGCCCCAGAGGCTCCTGTCCAGCTGTGACACCTGCAGCACAGGACACCCCATCCCACAGGAATTCCAAAGGGCAGGAAACAGCCCAGCCTGGGGCTGGGGCTCTCTGCCTTCATCCCACAGACTCCAGAACTTCTGCAGAAACCGAGGCCAGGGGGCTCTCACATGGCTCAACCTCGTGCCTCGTGTGGGACCAGAGCAGAAGGGAGGTGACCCCAAGGACCTACTGCTTGTGCCTGGAGAAGAGTTTGTCCCTCTCCTGGCAAAGCCAAGGCCAACACGCCTCTCCCAGGGCCGTCCTGCTGCAGCTGCCTTCATCCCTGAGTGCAGCAGGGAACTTGTTAGCACTCACCTGCTGGCAGGGCTGGGAGAGTGGTTTATTGGAAATAAAAACACACCGCTTAAAATGCAGTACAAAGGTGAGGCTGGGGCCGGGCAGAGCGCTCGGCCTCGCTGTGATAAATTCCCTTCCAGCAGCACCTCTCTCCTGCAAGGAGCACTTCACGGCAGAGGTGCTGCAGTGCTCTCATTCCTGAGGAGATGGGAGAGGCTTTTCAGAGCACCACAAAGCATCCAGCTCTCGGGGCTTCACTTCCTGGGCTCCTCTGACACAAATTATTAAAACCATTTTTCACCCAAGCTGGGGCTCAGGCGACCTTCAGAGCCCTGGCTGAAACAAAACCTGAGACACACTTGGCAAAAGAAGCAGAAAGGAAGGGGGGTGGAAGGGAAATTAGAAACGTGGAAATGTAATAACTTTCCATTATGCAAATTTGATTTAATCAGAGATGAAGTTGAAGTGCAATAAAAACATACTTTCATTAAGTTTATGACTTTCAGACTCCATAATCCCCCAGAAATGTCAATTATAGTGTTACCATAGTGATCCATGGCTCCAACATCCAAGGGATCAGCTCTCCCACCAGGAAGGGCACACTGAAGATGGGTTCTGCTTTGTCAGCTCCTTAACTGGTGAGGACCAGGTTTTTTTCAGCTAGGATGAGTCTTAAAATTTACCCAGAGGGAGTGATGGGATCACCCTTCTGGCCACGCACCAGGCATGGATTTCAATTCCTGCTGCTCGAGGTCGGCTGTAGTTGTGCAGTCCCTGAAAGGAGCAGCCCAGGAGGGGCAGAGTGGGGCTGTTTGAGCTGCACCCTTGGCCACCAGGACCTGAGAGGGCTAAAGGAAGCTGGAGAGGGACCTTTCGTCAGGAACTGGAGTGACAGGACAGTGGAAACGGCCTCAGACTGAAAGAAGGGAAATTTAGGATGAATATTAGGAAGAAATCCTTCCCTGTGAGGCCCTGGCACAGGGTGCCCAGAGCAGCTGGGGCTGCCCCTGGATCCCTGGAAGTGCCCAAGGCCAGGCTGGACACTGGGGCTGGGAACACCTGGGCCAGGGGAAGGTGTCCCTGCCATGGCTGGGGTGGGAGTGGGTGGGCTTTGAGCTCTATCCCACCAAACCTGTTCTGGGATTCTGGCATTCTCCAAACACTGCCCCTGTGCCAGGAACTTTCTCGTCCATCCCTGCAGGGTCCCTGGGGCTCTGTGAGCACTGCGTTTCCCCAGCCCCTGCAAAGGCTGGGATTTTGTACAGACACAGGGAGCAGGGCATTGTCTGCTGGATTAGGGCCTTGATATTCCTAATCACACCCTGCCTCATCCTTTTGGAGTGCTCAGAGCCCTATTCAGTGGCATTCAGTGCCTTCTCTGGGTGCTATTTCAGAAGCAGAATAATTAGCAACACGCAGGAAAAGCAACAAAGCCATGAATGGTATTTAGAGACAATTATCCCACCGAACCATTCCTTACTATTATAAATGGAGCTTATTAGCACTAAATTGTTTCCATAGGAAGCAGCATCAGCAATAAAAAGAATGGCTGCAGGCTGGCTCTGCAGCACGGGAGGCAGCACAAAGGAGCTGCCCATCTCCTCCTGCCTGCAGGGACAAACCCAGGGGCCTGGCGTGGTTTGGGGAGCATCAGCTGGGCACTGCAACCCCCTGCCTCACCCCTGGCACGGCACAGGAACGCTGCTCCCTGTGCTGGAGAGGGCTGGCAGCACTGGGGTGAACTGGTCTGCAGTGGGGATGGAGAGCATCTGGAGTCTTCACCTGGGGGAGGGAAGGCTCGGAGTCAATTTAGAGCCCTTTTCAAGGATTAAAGGGACTCCAGGAGATCTGGAGTGGGACTTCAGAGTGGCAGGACATGGGGGAATGGGTCCAGACAGAAAGAGGAGAAATTTAGGTTGGATATGGAGAAGGAATTCCTCCCTGTGAGGGTGGCCAGGCCCTGGCACACGTCCCCAGAGCAGCTGTGGCTGCCCATGGATCCCTGGCAGTGCCCAAGGCCAGGCTGGATGGGGTTTGGAGCAAACTGGGACAGGGGAAGGTGTCCCTGCCATGGCAGGGGTGGCACTGGGTGGGATCAAGTCCCTTCCAACCCAAACCATTCTGAGATTCTGTTATTTCATACTCAATTTCATGAAATCGTTTGCCTCACTACATTTAATTCACAGGGAACCCCAAATGTCAAGTAGAGCATTTGAGCATTTCTCTGTTTTGATGTGATACTCAGGCTTGGATGATTAAAACCTTCCTATACCATAAATACTCACTGATTTAATGGATTTCCCCTCAATCCTGAAAGATGAGGTGCTCTTTGAGAACTGCTCAGGGTCTGGGGTTGTCTGGATTAGCCCCTCCAGGGCTCCTCCAGCCCCCTGATCCTGTTCCATGAGTGCTCCTTCCATGTCAGAAGGAGTCTGATACCTGCCATGGGATTCAGACTAAGGTAAGAACAGGTCAGCAAACCCTACTGAGTGTAATCCTAATCCTCCACCTAAACCTAACACTGACACTAATTCTAACCCTAAGAAAAACCCAAACCATTATCCTAAACCTAACCCTCCTCTAACTGTAATTCTAAACCTCTGTGAACCCCAAACCCAACTGTAACCGCAGCTATAAAACTAACTGTAATCCTAATCCTAACCCCAACACTAATCCTAATACTAACCAACCCTAAGTCTCATCCTAAACCTAAACTTAACCTTAATCCTAACCCTAACCTTAACCCTAGCCCTGCTCAGCAGGAGAGAAGCCAACAAGGCTCCTCCAGGAGAGCCTTTGTGTGAGGTTCTCACTCCTCCCTGGCTGGTCCTGCTCTGCAGGCCCCTGGAGCTGCAATCCTGCAATTTCTCAGGGAGATTTAAAGCTCCAGCCCCCAGAAACCACAGCCCCACAGTCACTCAGGCACAGCCTCCCCGTGTGCATGACAGCCCCGCAGATTTGTGACAGCGTTTGCCCCTCTCCTCCTCTTCCTCCTCCTCCTCCTCCCTGCTGATTTACCGGGTGTTTCTGTTCATCCACTGCTCAAAATTTGTGGGGAATTCCCTCCCCCTCCCCATAAAACAGCACTGGTGCCATTTATAAGTGAAACCACACACTTGTGAGAGGTTTACACAGCAGTAAAATCAGCGCTGCTGGGGGAGCTCAGGTGTCTGTGCAGGAGAACATTCATTTCCCCTCATTGGAAATTTGATTTTCCTGCTCTTTATCAGGGCATGATAACGGCATCAAGCCCTGCAGAGAGCTTGAAAGGCTCTACATGAATCTCCCCCTTTGGCCTCTGAAGGTCTGGGATTCTCTGTGGGGCCTGCCCTGTGCCATGAGGGATTTCCCTGTCAGACCCTCAATTTTCCCACTGGAATGTGCAAAGTGCTTGGGACTGCTTTGCTCTGATGTTTTCAGCAATTAGGGGCATTCATGAGTGACAATTCTTGGCCATTTCTGAGGCAGATCAGGGGGTGTAACCCAGTGTCCCTCGCTGGTGCCCGCTGCCTGACCGAGCTCATGGATCAGCAACTTCCTGCAAGAAATTCTTTGCTCCATCAATTGCACATTAACATTTGCCATCCCTGCGAGCTCTGCAGATGGAGAAACGTCTTCAGGAAGGGGCAGAGGGAGTCAGGCCAATTACTGGTGCATCAGTGAGTGGAAGGAGAAGGAGCTCCACGGGTGGCCAAGGCTCCCCCAGCGATGGAGCAGAGCCCTCATGAGCAGCACAGAATTAATTAGCGCTAAAGAGCACTAGCCAGAGAAACTCTAGGAGTAAATGTCATTTCCAAAGTAGGGCAGGAAGGTAACTGTGGACTAATTACCACATCTTCACTGCAGGAAAAGGACACGACTGCCAGTGCAGCCTCCTGTGGGCACCCCAGGCAAGGCCACCAAAGGTTAACTCGGACTGAGAGGAGCAGGAATCACTGCTGCCTTGCAGGAACAACTCATCATCATTCCAGAGGAGCTCTGCTGGTGACAAAGCACAGCAGAGAGCCCTGCACATCTGTCACACGTGCTGTCTCCTTGTGGCTGTGCAGGGCTGCTGTAAATAATGTTCATAAATGCCGTAACCAAGTGCATGTTTCCCTCAGCCTCCTGTTACCTGTTATTGTGCACAGGTGAAGCTGTGTTTGGGGTGCCCTGGCACGGAGCAGGCAGCCCCAGGGCTGTGCTGGGCTGGGGGTGCTGTGGGAATGCAGCCTGGCAGGGGCTCTGTGGCATTTGGGATTGCTGCTGTTCCCGTTTGTCCACGAGACCCTCCTGGCTCAGCATGTGGGAGGTTTTCCCACGAGAAATCTGTGCAGAGGATTCTTTCCAAACAGGGCTGGCAGGAGCAGCCCAGCAAACAGCCCATGTGCAGAGAACACCCACTGGGATGGCCACAAGGGCTCCTCCAGGCAGGAATGTCCCTGCCCAGTGTCCCTTCAGCTGCCTGAGCTGGGCTCAGTGACAATCTGGGAAAAGCTGTGGGAAAGCATCAGCGTCCCCTCGTCCCATCCTGCCAGAGCTCCTCTTCCTCCCTGCTGCCACCTCTGAGCACTGCAGGCTCACGGGGACATGAGGCAGCTCCTCAGGGCAGGGGAGCAGGGGACAGCCTGGAAGGCAAGTCCTCAGCACAGAGGGGACAGGGCCACTGTGCCCTACACAGGCAGGGAACAGGGACAAGAGCCAGCCAAGAGCCCAGTGATGGCCAGGAAAGTTCATAAAAGGGGTAAAGCAAGTAAAGCGTGAGTCCAGGTGAGCAGGGTGAGCATCAGTGATCAGCCAGAAACAACGAGGCCTTCTCACCTGGGGCCCCACTGCAGTGAGGAGCACCCCTGGGGCTGCTCTCAGGGAGCTTCCAGGGCTGTTTTCCCAAAGCCTGGATCCATTCTGTGCACCATAAAACAGAGCTGGCTGTGAGGAGGGTGAGCAGATCCCTGAGTGGGAACATCTGGACACCTGAGTGGCACCCCTATTGCAGTGCCAGCCCTCTGCTCTCCAGAGTTATGGAACATTCTGGGTTGAAGAGTGTGGAGGCCCAGGGGCCTATGACTAAAATCCCCATACCGCAGTCTTGGAAAGGAGGCAATAAATAACACTTCTTGTGGCTGGGGTGAGAGAAGGCCTCCCTCCCACAGAACTGCAGTTATATCTTAATGGATTGTTAAGTTTGTTCCCCTATTGGTTTGCCAAATTTATGTCCCCCTGCTCAGCCCCCATTCACCTGTAACTTCTCTAGAATGTTCTCCTTTCCCTCAATCCCCATTGGCCTGTTAGCCACAGTGTTCTGCCCCTGTGATCCTATTGGTTCCCCCAATTCTTAGCCCCTCCCCTACACCACTTTCCCTTATCCCTATTGGCCCTTGACCCTCAGATCCGCCCCTTCTGTCCCATATTTAACCCCGTACCCTCAACCCTGTTCTCTGTTCTGGTTCCTAAACCCATTCAAAACTGTCCTTGTCCCTGGATCCCTTTGTTTTTCCCTGTTCCTTCTGATACCCAAACAAGAACCCATCCTGTGCTGAGCTGTTTGTTATTTTATCAGTGTCTGTCAAAAGACTTGCTCTACTTTCTTTTAAGATTTCAATCTTGCTCTGTTTGACCTGAATTCCCAACACCATTTCCCCCTCTGCTCCTCCTTTAATGACACCTGGCTGGTTCTGCTGTGCCTGTTGGGGATCAGGACACTGAAATGTACAGTGACAAAACAGTGTTTTCTACTTCTCTCTCTCCTTCCTGGATAATTCCTCACATTCACAGGGATTTTTGGCCCACTGCAGAGCCCTGAGCTGCCTGTCCTTGGGGTGGGAGGTAATTCAAAGGAGTCTGGGAAGTGAATCCTTCTTTTCCCCCAACATCTCTGTGAATTCCAAATGCTACCTCCCTGTGCAGTCATCCCCTACAATTAGATTCTTCTCCAATAAATTTCCCTTGCTATTCCCATGAATAATAAAGCATGAGCAGACCACAGCCCTTCATGGCACTGTCCCTTCTCCAGATCCCTCATGAATACTCTGAACACTCCAAATCCCTGGGACCTCCTTTCATTTATTCCAGCCCATTGCTTCCTCTTCTAATGAGATTTTAGTCCATGGAAGGGATTTCCCTCTTATCCCGCTGCTTCACTGGAGCTGCTTGCTAAAAGTTCCTTCAAAATTCCAGTCCTGGTTTGATTATCCATTGATTCTCGCGGAATCCCCCAGTGGATTTCTCTGCACCACTGGATCACGTTTATCAATGCTCTGCCATTCCTGTTCCTCGTTATCACCTCTCTGCCTGCCTGCAGTGCAGCCCACGGGCCCTCAGCAGCTGTTGCTCACCCCTGGGCTAGATATAATTTTTAAATCAATTATGGAATGCTTATTCCTGACTTTTTCCTCAGTTTTTTCTGCTGTCAGGATGGGTGAGCACAGCCCTGAGTGGCTTTAATGTTAAGCCTTCCCTTCCCAGCTGCCTCAGCACAACATTTTCTGGAAGATGTTCTGTTCTGTATGAATTGAAAGGGATTTATCAGCAGTTTAGGGTCCTTTAGCAAGTTATTCTTCCAAGTAGGTTTTTTGGTTCTTACACTTCCTGGTCTGTGAACACCTCACTACAAAGGGTGCTGGAGAGGGATTTTGAGGGGACACATCAGATCTGGGCTGTGCTGAAGGGCACAGGTGCTCCATCTGAACCATGGACAGCCAGAGATGGACCAGAGATAAACCATAGATAAACCATTATAAACCATAAATAAACTATAGAGAGCCATGAATAAACCATAGATAAACCACAGATAACCCATAAATAAACCAGAGACAAGCCAGAGATAAACCATAATAAAACCATAAATAGACCATAAAGAGCCATAGGTAAGCCATAATAAAACCATGAATAAACCATAGATGAACCATAAATAAACCATAGATAAAACACAGATAACCCACAAATAAGCCAGAGTTAAACCAGAGATGAACCACAAATAAACCATAGATAAACCATAGATGAACCATAAATAAACCAGAGACAAACCAGAGATAAACCATAATAAAACCATAAATAGACCATAAAGAACCATAGATAAGCCATAATAAAACCATAAATAAACCATAGATGAACAGTAAATAAACCACAGATAAAGTATAGATGAACCATAAATAAAATATAGATAAACCATAGATGAACCAGAAATAAACTATAGATAAACTATAGATGAACCATAAAAAACCATCAATAAACCAGAGATAAGCCATAGCTAAACCATAGATAATTAATAACTTTCTGCTGAGGAATTTCCTGCCAGACACTTTTCCAGGGGATGGTGAGATTCCAATACATTTTCACTTTTCTGAAAAGACACTCCATTTTCCCTTGGGCTCACGGGGGAATATTTGACCTATATCAGATGATTTCATTTCTTTATTCAGACTGAAGTGCTTTGGATCAAATTAATTCAGAATCCTGTCAAACAGAATTTCTCTGCTGCTCAATGTCTGACAGGAGCTGCTCTGTACCGAGTCCCCAGCTCCTCCTCTGAGGATACTGATGGGGTTTTCAGGAGAAAGGGAAAAGGTTTGCAGCTCCCATGAAATAGGAATTTACTTGAAGACAGTGGGGTGATCTTTTCCATGGGCAAGGGATTTTCCAACTTTGGGAGTGGTATAATTGTCATTGGCAAAGGATGCTCTGGCATTGTCAGGGTGTGGATAGGTGATAATTAAGAGACACAATAAAATAGCAGAAGGTTATCCTGAGCAGGGATATCACTGAGAACCAACACAGGGAATTTCAGGCTGTCTTAGGGAGGGAATTGGAGCTATAATCTTTCCCAATGTGGAGTCTCAAATTTTATCTCTTGGCAGGTTTGTGAAGGTCTTTGGTCAGATCGCTCAGAAATCAGTGAAAATTAAACTTTTGTTTCTGTTTGAGAGGCTAAAAAGCAGCTGGGACTCAGGAATGCAGGAACCTAAACACTGGGCTGCTGTGGGAAGTGGTTTATGCTGTACCCTGAGCACCCCCAGGCTGAGCTGTCTGCACGTCTGGACCTGGATCCTTAACTCTGATCCTTCCCTGTGGATGACATGAATGCATCAGAGCACTCAGACCTATCAGGGGAAAGCTCAACCTCCTGCAGATGCCTTCTGGGATCATTCTCCCTTTATTTGAGATGGTAAAATGGGACCCAGCTCTCCTCCCAAGCACAGAACCGTTTCTGTGGCACACATCTCGCACCCCTGGGCAAGATCCCAGTGCACCCAGCAGCTCATTGGGTGTTGGGTTTTTGTGTTAGAGTCAGGTTTAACCCCTGGATTTGCTCTGCCAAATCAAACATTGGTGCTGTGCTCACCTCAGGCATTCCACACAGCTGGAACTTACTGGAACAAAAGATCTGAAACTCCTGGAGTCCTGCACCTTCCTTTGCAAACTGGTCCTTGGCGCTCCAAATGAAATTTCAGGATGTCAGAGCCCCCCATGACGATTTCCAGGATTGATTTCCTGGCTTTGATTTACAGAGATGGAGGCAGCAGCATCCAGGTGGGTTTTTGCTGTTTGATTTAATGTCACCGTGTCAGGAACTGATCCCAGCTGAATTATAATCAAACAGAAATGAGGGTGTCTAGACAGGCGTTTGCATAGTTGAACAACACAACTTCACCTAATTGGATGCTGGTTTGAGCACAGACCCACGAGGAAGGACAGACACAAACAGCCCCTTGCTGCAGGAGTGACATTGCATGGAGCAAAAATCCTGGAGAGGGAGCAGAACCTCGGGAATGGTGACTGGAGGGACAGCAGGGAGCTGGAAAAGTGACACGAGCTGTGTCCCCTCAGGGTGTCACATTAAACAGGGGGACTTTCTGTCCTGGCCTCTGACATGTCTCCCCTGCCCATCCCTACTCCAGGGAGGACACAGCTCCTTGCTTTCCTGCTCCCTCACTCATGGAGGGAGGGGACAGGGCCTAGACAAGGAAAGAAATAAACCCACACACATTTAACAGCGTAAAGCCAACCTCGGCTGCCAGAGGAGCCTGCTAATTAGCTTAACGAGATTTCTTGGAATGAGAAAATATTACTTATTTCATTAGCTGCATGATAATTGTGCTTTGGAATGAATTGAGAGATGAATCTGAGAATTAAGATGTAAAAAAAAATAACCACTGCCAGTAAAATGTTTTAACCCAGCAGCCAGGTTAGGTTTAATATCAGGAATATTGTGGGGAAGGAATGACACGGAGCATCAGGAATGGCATTTTTTTCTTCCATGACAAATGTGGAGAGCTTGTCCCCCATGTTCCTGGGGATCCCAACACCAAGGATTTCTGCTGTCAGAGCTGGACCCCGAGCTGAGCCTGGGTAACCCAAAATGTGGGGTCCTGGGAGCACCTGGAGAAGAATTCCTGGGATTTTCAGCAGCACTGGTGAGCACAGAACAGAGCACACACCTTGGCCAGGGCTGTCCCAACAGAGCCCTTGGGATCTGAGATTCCAGAGGGGTGTCCAGAGGGTCAGACCCTCCACAGGTGGATTTGTGGAGATTGGATCATTTTTTGGACACTGTAGAGCAGCAGGAGCTGCCAGGTTTGGGATGCAGCTGCTGGGCTGGCAGAATGTGGTAAATAATGGGAAAATTACTCCATAAATAATGGGCATATTGGATGAATAATCCCTTGGCAAATAATCTGGGATCTGCTGGAGCTGTCAGCAAGGGCCGGGTGCTGCCTGCGTGTGCTGGGGAAGGGCTGAGGAGTCTGCAGCTCCAGATCCAAGCTTTGCTCAACAAAGCCTAACAAAGCCCAGATGGCTGGTGAATAAAAAAGGTTTTCATCCTGCAGAAAAAATCGTGGAATCGATGGTTCTGCCGAGCTGGGGGTGGGAAAGGGAGTGAAAATAAACCCAAAAATGCGAGTTCACTCTGCAGCGGGGCTGAAAGGAAAAGTGCAAACAAGCAAGGTGAGGAGCAGCTCTGGGATCAAGGAGAAGGTGCAGAACATCAGCAGAGCTCCGAGCCACCCTGCACCTCCACAAACAGGGGACCAGTGATGATCTGTCCCTCTGTGCCACCCTGTCCCTCTGTGCCACACCTGCCCCTCTGTGCCATGCCTGTCCCTCTGTGCCGCACTTGTCCCTCTGTGCCACCCTGTCCCTCTGTGCCATGCCTGTCCCTCTGTGCCACACCTGCCCCTCTGTGCCACCCTGTCCCTCTGTGCCATGCCTGTCCCTCTGTGCCACCCTGTCCCTCTGTGCCACACCTGTCCCTCTGTGCCACACCTGCCCCTCTGTGCCACCCTGTCCCTCAGTGCCATGCCTGTCCCTCTGTGCCACCCTGTCCCTCTGTGCCATGCCTGTCCCTCTGTGCCACACCTGCCCCTCTGTGCCACCCTGTCCCTCTGTGCCATGCCTGTCCCTCTGTGCCACCCTGTCCCTCTGTGCCACACCTGTCCTTCTGTGCCACACCTGCCCCTCTGTGCCACCCTGTCCCTCTGTGCCACCCTGTCCCTCTGCTGGGTTTTTAAACCTTCCCCAGGTTCCTCTGAGCTGCCCCAAACCAGGCCCTCATTCTGCTCAGGACCAAAGGAAGCAGGAGCTGTTCTGGGAACCAGGTGTCTCCACCGTGGTGATGTGCTCCTGAAGTGGCTCTGTGTTTGGGGGATGGTCAAACTGGTTTCCAGGCCAAAATCAAAGCCAAATTCTGTCATTTGTTTTTTTCCCAGGCAGTGCTTAGCGATTGGAGAGAGCCCTGCCTGGTGATCACAGCTCAGTCTGGGGGTGACAGCAGGGGACATGAGCTGATTTCTGTCCCCACCTCCTCCCTCAACCAAAACCTTCTGCCAAGTTTATTCCCATTCTGAATCTTCCTTTCTGGATGTGTTCCCAGCACAACCCTTCTACAAGCTCTGAGCTCCTCAAGCATCATCCCACAGGATCCCACAGCTGGAACACAGGAGCCAGGGGACAATTCCAGATATCCTGGACTCCAGTGCCCCCAGTTCTGCTGAGCCTGTCTGCATCGATGGTTCCATTCTTGTGCTCCTGAGCAGACAGGGATGAGTTCCCTCCTCTGCATCTCCAATGAGCTGCTCTGGGTAATGTACACTTGGAAACTGAGAGCCGGCAGCTGCAGGGTTTCTTTGGTCCCCTGAGCTCCCAACTTGTTTAATAAATTTGTATTTTTGTGAGCAGCACAGGCAGTTGTGAAGGTGAGCTTAAAGGGAAAACTGCCTGTGAGCAGAACTGATTAAATATCAGGAAATACAAAGCACCCTGAGACCCAAACGACAGAGCCACCTGATGAAAAATCCACAAAGAGATTTTAATTAGAATTTATTACAATGGGCAAAAATAAACATCTAAAAAGTCAAGATTAAATCCTTCAATCAATACAGAACTTCACAGAGAGAAAGGATTCTTCCTCCTTTCCAGCATCAGCCCAATCCCTTCTCTGAAGGCCCCTGGAAACAGAAAGACAAAGAAAAAAGGGTTGATGCAGCAGATTTAACATCCAGCTGCAACCAAATATCCTCACCCCACCAGGGTGTCCTGGTGTCCATGAGCTCCCAGTTCCACCACAGCAAAGCATTTCAGCATCCCATCCATATCCTGGATCACATCCATGTCCTTCATCCCATCCATGTCCTTCATCCCATCCACATCCTTCATCCCATCCATGTCCTTCATCCCATCCACATCCTGCATCCATCCACATCCTTCATCCCATCCTTCATCCCATCCATGTCCTTCATCCCATCCACATCCTGCATCCCATCCACATCCTTCATCCCATCCATGTCCTTCATCCCATCCACATCCTTCATCCCATCCATGTCCTTCATCCCATCCACATCCTGCATCCCATCCATGTCCTTCATCCCATCCACATCCTTCATCCCATCCACATCCTTCATCCCATCCACATCCTTCATCCCATCCATGTCCTTCATCCCAAACACATCCTGCATCCCATTCTCATCCTTCATCCCATCCACATCCTTCATCCCATCCATGTCCTTCATCCCATCCACATCCTTCATCCCATCCATGTCCTTCATCCCATCCATGTCCTTCATCCCAAACACATCCTGCATCCCATCCACATCCCATCTACATCCTTCATCCCATCCATGTCTCTCATCCCATCCACATCCTTCATCCCACACATGTCCTTCATCCCAAACACATCCTGCATCCCATCCATGTCCTTCATCCCATCCACGTCCTTCATCCCATCCTCATCCTTCATCCCATCCATGTCCTTCATCCCATCCATGTCCTTCATCCCAAACACATCCTGCATCCCACCCATGTCCTTCATCCCACCCATGTCCTTCATCCCAAACACATCCTGCATCCCATCCATGTCCTTCATCCCACCCATGTCCTGCATCCCATCCATGTCCTTCATCCCATCCATGTCCTTCATCCCAAACACATCCTGCATCCCATTCTCATCCTTCATCCCATCCACGTCCTTCATCCCATCCTCATCCTTCATCCCATCCACGTCCTGCATCCCATCCATGTCCTTCATCCCAAACACATCCTGCATCCCATCCACATCCTTCATCCCATCCACGTCCTGCATCCCATCCATGTCCTTCATCCCAAACACATCCTGCATCCCATCCACATCCTTCATCCCATCCACGTCCTGCATCCCATCCACGTCCTGGATGGAATGAAAGGACACAGCCTTAAGCTGTGCCGGGGAGGTTCAGGTTGGACATCAGGAATCTCCTCACAGAAAGGGTGGTTTGGCATTTGTCGCTGTTGGACACAAAATAAGTCACACGGACGCAGCTCAAGGTATGATGAAGAAAAAAGAGCACTTCATTTCTTCTCTGACAGTTTACAGGTTTCTGACCACGGCCAGGGATTGGGTAGTCAGGATAATACCTTTCCAACCACACTGGCCGTGAGAGATGTCCATCAAAAGACATGTAACAGAAGAAATGTATACATATCTATGTTTACAGTTACTGTCCTGGGAAAGCTCTTTAGAAACTATGTCAACAAGCTCCAAAAGCTGAGTTTTCAGGCCGACAGGCATTGGAATGGGCTGCCCAGGGAGGTGGGGGAGTGACCATCCCTGGAGGTGTTTAAGGAAAGCCTGGATGTGGCACTGAGTGCTGGGTTTGGTTGATGAGGAGGTGTTGGGTCACAGGTTGGACTCAGTGATCTCAAAGGTCTTTTCCAGCCGGGTTAATTCTGTGGCTCATTCCCCCTGTCCCGTCAAAGCCTTGTAAAATGTCCCTCTCCATCTTTCCCGTCAGCTCCAAAGCAAAGCTCTGCAGCACATGAAGGACAATCAAGGTCTGGATGTCTCAGAGGGACACCAGGTGACACAGGGACTGTTGGAACAGAGCTCTGAACAGAAATCAGGTCAGCCTTCAGCCCAAGCAGCATTTCAGGTTCACCAGCACCTCTGTCTGCTGCCCAAAAGACTCAGCAGGTCCTGTCAGAAGCTGGCAAAACTTTCATGAAATAAATTATCGTCAGGTTTTGTAATGAGCCAAAATAGGGGAGGAAAAAGAGAAATTCAGGGAGTGGGAGACATTTCTAAAGTCATTTTTCTTATTTATCAAACAGACTCAGGCAAGGTCATTTTGTGCCTTTGACCTGGGTACAGAAGGATTTTAAACCATCCCAAATCTTTGCTCTGGTCCAGGCTGGATCAGCACATGGGATCAGGGATGTGCTGCTCGTCCCCACTGCACTGGTGGCTCCCCCAGCTCACTCCCAGCCTGCCTTTGCTGCACCTCTCACCCCAGGCCGTGGCAGGTGGGACACTGCTGCTGGGAGCCTGGTGGCATCTGGTGGCTTCCAGAAGAATAGGGTGATGTTTGAGCCAGCTCACAGAGGTCAGCACAGGCAGGGTTTCCTTCTGGTGAGAAACTCTCCGTGGCATTGGAGAGGCTGATTCCAATCTGAGCACTGCAGAGGAGTTGTCTGCTGTATTTTCCAAGTCCTTTATTTTGCTCAGAAGCAGTGAAATGGATTTTCAAGCAACCTCTCCTTTCACCCACTGATTCTTTGCTGGTAACATGTATTTAATTCCAGAGCAGCGTGTTCCCAGAGTGTCTGGAAGGTAAATGAGAAACTTTTGCTATTCAGAAGGAAAAATAAAATGTCTTTCACAGCTGCTGCCTATTCTTACAATTGTTGCTACTCCAAACAAGTTTGCCTGCAATGTGAAATAAATGTCCTCATTTATAATCCTTGGAAATCACAAAAGAAGCAGGTGAAGGCTTCCTAGGAAAGAGAGTGTGGGAATGAGAGAAACAGCAATTACGGAGCGCAGGGACTGAGATGTTTTGGGATGATTTTGTACTGGGAAAATGGAAATGGCCATGACAGGAACATCTCAGGAAGGGAAAGACCCTGGAGATTCCCTCCTGGCCCCATCCAAAGGTTTTCAGCAGGGATGGAGGAAGGGCAGGGCTCTGAAAGATCATTTTTGGACCTACCGTTTCATCAGCATTAAAAACTGGGATGAAAAGTCACACTTAACTTTCAGGTTCCTCCCAACCAAACCCATTCCATGACTGTGACAGTAAAGGCAGCCCTGCTGAGCACAGGGATGATCCCAGCTCCATGTCAGCACTTCCCTGCCTTTCCCAGGAATGCTCCAAAGGGCTGGCAGTGTCCACAGGGACACCCCCGAGTCCCTGCAGCTGGTGCTGGAATTGCAGCAAGATCTGTGGCAATTCCTGCCACAAACCTTCCCCCTGCTCTCCTGTGAATGGAGCATTTTTAATTAACACACAGTTTCAAAGGCTGCAAGACTTCCTAAATCAATGCAAATTCTGTGTTTGGGCAGGAGGAGGAGGAGGGGGATTTCAGAGCCCACTCTGTGAGGAATGAATATCATCTCATGGCTGCTCCAGTGCACAGATGTCTGCTCAGGAATGGATTTCTGGCCATCAAACATTGTCTTTGATGCTGTCAGACAGCTTTGCCGTGTTTGATCCTGATTACCCTGAGCATCCCACTGTGAGCTGGGGTGGAATTAGATGGGAAAGGATCCCAGCAATTTATTCCACATTGCAATTGTCCCGTGAAGTATTTCTGTGGCTGAAGTTACACACACCTTCCCTGGGTGTCCTGCTTCAGGGAAGATTTTCCTGATTAAAAAGAGGGAAGACAGAGAAATATTGGAGTGAAGAGGCTTCCCAAACACTAATTAAAGCAGTGGATGGAACCCACTCCAGCCAGATCCAGCTGTTCCTCACAGCAGGGACAATAAAATCTCACTTGCTGGTTTTCCAGCATACCCCAGTCACACCTTGCCCAAAATTTAGGAATATTCAGTCCCCTAAGCAGTTCTGGATGTTTGGAGCTGCAGTGAGAGGTTTGGGGTGTTTGGAACTGCACAAAAGCAGCCCTGAAGGTATTTCATTTTTCTCATCCCCATTTCTCCATGAGAGAGAAAATACAGAAAGTAAAGTTCTCCTCATCAGTCTCAGATGAGGGAATGTATTATCCATTAAAAGTCTCAGATTTAATGATCCTGCTTTGTCTGCACCTCTTTGGCTCATCACAATATTGTCATTTATATTTATGAGATTAGAGAGAGATTTAACATGTTATGAACTTCCCAAATCCTTGGATTAAAAACAAAAAAAAAAAAAAAAAGGAAGAGCTTTTAATTTTAAGTTGAACAAAACAAACCAAGCCAAATATCAAGGGGCAAGAAGAGAATCCTGGTGGACAGAGAAAAGTGGAAAAGCACAAGAATTCCATTCTGGCTTCAATTTTGGAATGTCTTTCAGGGGGCCAGTTTATCAGTGCCAGGCAAACTGCTGGGATTAAATAGAGTGATGTCCCTGGGACAGAACACCTGGGAAGCCCCAGGTGGTGACCTCCTGAGCTGAACAGGGCAAGGATGAACATTCCCCCTAATTGGATGATTTCCCCCCTGCCTGATGTGTCACCAGGAACTCCTGGCCTGCTCCTTTACCAGAGATCTCTGCCAAGGAAACTTCCCAGGCCTGTCACAATCTGCTTTGCTTCTTCCCACTAATCCTTTGGCCTCTTTCCAGGTTTTTTGGTCAAAAATATCAGAAAAGCCTAAGAGCTGATGACATGGATAACTCAGAGCCAGACTTGTACAAAGGAAAGGAGCACTGCAGGTCTCTGCCTTGATTTCCTCACTTATTCATCCACTTCATTCTACCAAACCACCCTCTGTGGCTTTGACCAAAAGCATCTCCTGAAATCCCAGACCTTGGAGGTCCAAAGTCTTGAACTCAATCCCCAAGGTCTGCCCACCTTCTCCTGGCTGTGCCAGGCCCAGCAGCCATTCCTGGGGAACTCCAGGCAAATGAAGGTCCCCGTGCCTCCTGACAAATCTTCCACACCAGGACCTGGGACAGGGACATTTGAAGGGTTCTGAAGGGCCGGGGGCCACAGGATTGAGGGAGAAGACAAATAGTGGATTCTGGAGCGGGTTGAAGTCTCACCACTCACAAAATTGTCCTGCCAGGCCTGAACCTTGTTCATCCTTTGCCTTCTGTGTGTGCAGCAGCCACAATTCCCCTCCAGACCTGCAATTCCTTCTGGGCCCAGCCAGTCCCTTCCTGACCACAACAGTGTCAAGGACATCTCCACCCTTGCTGCTTCTGGGCTCTCCTGCAATCCCTGGGCACAGCATTTTGGATCAGTCTGGAAAAGCACTGGCTCCGTTTCTGGGTCAGAACCTGTGGAAATCAGCATCTTCCACAGTCATGGCTTTGAAAAGCCAGCTCCAGCAGGGAGGGGAGTGACCTTTCCAGAGCAGAAGGATCCTTTCTGAAGCTGCCAGGAGAGCATTTTGTTCTTGCACTGCTGAGCCCTCTCACAGAGGGCTCTGGGCTGACTTTTCTCCTTCCCCTACTTTAAATTATTTTCCTTACCTTGAAATTACTGCCAGACTTGGAAGAGAAAAGCAAAAAAAGAACTTTTTTTAGGTGAAGTATGAAAGAAAAGTGAAGTGGTGCAGAGCAGGCCTTGCCTGTGTGACCAGACCCTACTGAGGTTCTCCAGCCCTTCCTGGAGGGACATGGAAGGGAACAAGGAGCCTCTGGGTGACCGGGAATATTCCTTTTCTCCATCTCCACAGGCACTTGGGCAATGCTGTCCTCACCTGCAGTGGCTCCACAGGACACGTGACCCTGCCACACTGACAGCTCTATTTTGCTCCCACTCCAAGATGATTTGCAGCCAAAAAAATAAAAAATAAAAAAAATAATAAAAAAAAAAAGTTAAGATGCAAAAGCAAGAAAATTGTGTCAATGGTGTTTGGCTGTGGCCCAAGCCCAGGAACACAGCAGGCGTGGGAGCTCCCTTGGATGTTTTTGCTTGATGAACGCCCACTTGAAACGGCTGAGGAATTTCAATATTTGGACAGATGGCTGGATTCCCAAAGCCAAGTTTAAAATACATATGGAAGCTCTTCAGGAATTGCAGTCTCTTCCTTTGCTGGGAGTTATTTCTTGGAAGAAAATATTCATTTTTTGTTGTTTGAATGACCACAGTTGGGGACCTCTTCCCACCATGGGCTGCACTGGACCTGAGATCATTTCCTTACTTGTGTTCCCCTCCAGGATATTGGGAAGGGCTCTCCTTGGGATCCTTGCCTCTAAAACAGACTGGATTTTGCCTGTCCAGGTAACAAATATCAGTCTTTCCTCCCAGCAGAGCTGCTCCATCCCTCTGCTCATCCTGGAGCCTCCTCTGGGCTCTCCCCAGCAGCTCCAGCTCCTGCCTGTGCTGGGCCCAGGCTGGGGCAGCTCTGCAGGTGGGGTCTGACCTGAGCACAGGGACAGAACCCCCCTCCCCTCCCTGCTGCCCACGCTGGGGCTCAGCCCAGGGCAGGGGCTCCGGGCTGGGGCAGCTCCAGCTCTCACTCCCAGCACGCACAAGGTGCTGCTCCATCTGCTCATCCCAGCCTGGATGGATCCTGGGGGCTGTCCCCAACCCAGGTGCAGCCCTCTAACGTGGCTCTTGGCAGGATCAAACCTCAAGCAGGTGCCTACAGATCCTATAGATCCTACAGATCCTACATATCCTACAGATCCTATAGATCCTATAGATTCCATGGATCTTATGGAGCAGACGGAGCCCTGGAGCCCTCCCTCCCTCCTGAGCAGAGTGGGACCCTCACAAATCACCCCTGGCAGACAGAATCTCACTGAGGATGAAGATATTTGCTCTGTTAGCATGGAAAACATGCACTCCAAGTCTTGTTGGAGTGTAAACTGCCTGGAAGCTCTTTTTTCCCAAGGAATGTATTTATTCAATCCCTCTTTGATCATCCAGGGATAGAAGCCTCAGCTATGTCTGTGCACATAAAACAATTTTTTTGTTGCAGCGACCCAAGCAGGTTGGTTTAGTGACAGTGATTTATGGAGAGCTCCCTTTTTGGAGGCTATAATGTTAATTAATTGCTTCTGGAGGACTTGGATAAAAAGCATATTTACTCCTGCCACAGTCAAACGCTCAATATTTTGTGCATTCCCCAAATCTTTCCCATGGATGTCCACAGAACAATGGCCCAGCAAACGAGGCAGCTGCAGGAGGAGATCAGACACAATTCTGAAATAGTCAATTATTTAGATTAATTAATGAGTAATGCCTCTGCATGCATTTTGCATGTCATTTGAATATTCCAAAGCCAGAGCTTTCAGTTGTTACTGTGCCTCTGGCAGAGCCACATTCCTTGCAGCAATCCCAGGGAATGCTGCTCTGCAGAAACTTCAGGATTTCTTCTTGCCAGGAGTCCTTGGGAAACCCAGCAGCATCTCTGAGGACCATCAGGGATTGGTGTTTAAACTGGTTCCAGGGCAGAAGAAGCTCTGTAGGTATCTCGGTGAGTAGGGAGGTGTCCCTTGGGGTTGGTTCTGTAAATGCCTGGAACCTGCATTCAGATCCTTATCTGTATTCAGGCACCTCCCTCCCACAGAATTACCAGGGATTATGTGCTTTTAAAAATCCTACCGGGTTCTTATTTGCATTTTTATGTGCCTGGCTGCATTTATAAAAAAACCAAAACATTCCTGGCAGCCAAGTCGAAGGGAATCCAAGGGGAATCCCCTGGTCTCTGCTCACTGCAGGACTGGGGACAGATCCACGTGCTCAGTGACACTCTGCTGCTCATTTCTGGCCTCTGCAGCCTTTAGGGATCATCATCCAGAGCTCCAGAGTCCCAGCATGGTTTGGGGTGGGAGAGAACTTAAGGATCACCCAGTGCATGGGCAGGGACACCTTCCAGCATCCCAGGCTGCCCCCAGCTCCATCCAGCCTGGCCTTGGGCACTGCCAGGGATCTTCTTTGGGCACTGCCAGGGATCCAAGACCTCCCCAGCCTCACAGACTGCCACTGAATTCCACAGGGAAAAGCTCCTTGGGAATGGTGTCAGTCCATGCTGAGCCCTGAGGAACTCGAGGGCAGCACAGCCCAAAGCCATGGAGTGTGCTGATGAGCACTGTGATAATAATCAGTGTAAGAATGAGCAATTCCCAGACAATTTCCTGCTTTTACTGAGCTCCTAGGTCTGGATTCAGGCTGAAATTCCCCAAACCAGGCTGTTGTTTCTGAGTTTCTCCCCATCCAAGCCTACAGAGCAGCCCAGAGAGCCAGGAGGGAGAGAGGCTCCTCCAGGCTCCCTGCTTAGAGTCACGGAATTGTCACGGTTGGAAAACACTTGTAACTCTTCACCAAGGCCAACTGTCAACCCAGCACTCCCAACCAAGCAATTCCTTCCCTCTGCCTCACCAAGACAGAGAAGGAAAACATGCCAGGAGATGTGGGAAGACTCCTTATGCCAAGGCAGCCCTCAGCTTTCAGAATTCTCCTTCACAAGGGGACCAAAAAAAAAAAATTAAAATAATTCTGCTTAGAAATGTCTAAGAAATAAAATGGAACCTGCAGGAACCCAGGCCAGAAGGGTCTGCACAGGCTGAGGGAACAGAGAGACCAGACCAAGGCTGTATCTGGAAGCACAAATGCTCTGCCTTGACATGGGAATGTCCTTCAGGAGCAAAACAAAGCTGAACATCGAGGTGTCCCAGCCTCTTCCACAGGAGCTGAGGGAGAGTGGCACAACCTCCCAGCCCTCAGTGACACCTTCCCCTGTCCCTGGCTGCTGGAGGAGCTTTCTCAGCCATGGAGGTGATAACACCGATACTCCCAGAGGAAAGAAAGTGGAAAGAATCCTGCTGGAAGTGGAAAGAATCACTGGAAGTGCAGCCCTCATAGGCTTGAGCAGGGGTGAGAAGCACAAATACAAGGCATGGATTGCCACAGGAGCCCTGAAAGAAGCCGCTTGTCCCCTCTCCCTCCACACAGCCAGCTTGGGGACCTGCTGAGAAGTCTCAGAGCACTGAAAGGTCCTTTGCTGCTCCCAGCCCTGTGGGACATTGCTCTGATTCCTTGGCCATTCCTGCAGCGTGCCCTGCTCAGCTCCCTGCAGCAGCTCCAGGGATTCCCCTCGCTCCCTCTGTTCCAGAAAGCTGATTGGGATCGAGCCTTTGGGCTGATTTTCAGCCAAACCCTTCCTTGCCCTGCAGACAGAGCACCTTGAGCAGGTGGTGCTGAGCACAGCAGCAAAGCCGGGGATGCTCTGGGAGGGGAAATTCCCAGTGGGAATTGGGTTCCAAGGCTGATTCCCCACGGCTGCAGGGGAGGGTGAGAAACCTGGGGGCTACTGTTGGCTTCTCCCTGAGAGCTGTCACGCCTTCAGCTGCTCCAAATAGGCACCGTGTCCCTTTGGATCCTGCTCCATCCCACGGAATTCACAGGCCAGGAGCCACATTTGGCTCTGTCTGAGCCTCACACGGGCAGGGAGGGAAGAAAGAGCTGGCAGCCCCCAAGCTGGGCTCGTTTCTGAGTGCTCTGCACTCTCTCCTGACAGGCTCTTCCCATCCTCTCCCCGTGTTCTGTCATCCCCAAACCGTTCCTTGGGCTGTGTCTGACCAGCGAGCGACCACTGCCATCACTGGAGAGGCTCTGGCAGGCACTGCTGCAGTAGATTTGGAATATTTGAGGCAAATTTGGGATATTTGTAGGAGATTAGGGACTTTTGCAGGAGATTTGGGATATTTGAGGCAAATTTGGGATATTTGCAGGAGATTTGGGATATTTGAGGTAGGCTTAGAATATTTGTAGAAGATTTGGGACATTTGTAGATGATTTAGGAGATTTGGGGTATTTGCAGGAGGTTTGGGATATCTGAAGCAGATTCGGGATATTTGTAGATGATTTGGGATATTTGCAGCAGGTTTGGGATATTTGTAGATGATTTGGGACATTTGAAGGAGATCTGGGATATTTGTAGATGATTTAGGATATTTGCAGGCAATTTGGGATATTTGAAGTAGATTTGGGATATTTGTGGATGATTTGGGATCTTTGCAGTAGATTTGGGATAGCCCAAGGCCCATCTAAGCACTGGGCTGGTCACTGCATCAATTGGTCCACAAAGATCTTCCAAGTTCAGGAGTTCTTAGAAGAGCCTGTTCATGGAAAAAGCCTAATCTGATGGAGAAAAAATTAATAAATAGTTTAATAATCTTGCCAGATTCGTTTTGGGTTTATATCTCTTTGGATTCACCTGGTCTAAACAGAGGCTTAAAACTCCATCCAAAGCCAGTGTGTAAATTTAAGAAACCCCTCCATAAAATGCAATTAATTGGAACAAACAGAAAGACGACCTGACGCATAAATTCCTGCAAATGGGAGCTGATAGAAGTGGAAAAGGCTGGAGAGTTGGAAGAATATTCCTGTCGAGGCAGCCACGTCTGTGTGGAAGTGCCATCTCAAGGAGACACCTTTCAAGCTGCAAAAAGGTTAAATTTTGAAGTCCAATCCTCTGATAAATAAAATATTCCTGAACTCTGCATGACTGCAGGAAGAGCTGGGGATTAGCAGAGGCTGGAATGAAAAGCCAGCCCACGTGTGGGTGTGGAGAGGGGGCTGTGCTTGGCACATCCTGGAGATCCTGCAAAGGCTCGGAGAGAAAAGGCTTAAGGAAAGGCTGAAAGCCTGAGGAAATCTTGAGCTGGACATGGGATGCTGGATTGAGGATCTGATGGATATATGGCAATGCTTTGAAGGCTGAAGGCAGAATCAGCCCTGTTTAACTGAGGCACGTTTCTGTGGCCCTGGGCAGCAGCAGTGCAGTCACTCAGTACCAAAGCAGGTCCCACCCAGGAGCTGCTTGGTGCTTCACAGACTCCTCCAGTCCCATCTCTGCCAGGTCCTCCCAGTGACCCTGAACAGGACCAGTGCAGGGTGGGCAGAGCTCCAGGGCCCCCTTCCCGCTGGGAAGGATCTCCTGCGAGGCACTGACACTCCCTGAGGGAACAGAAATTCTCCTCCCATGAGCTGACCCACAGTGTCCACACCTTCAACTCCTATTTCATTTCACTTAGAGGATGAGCCAAGAGCTCAACACTGCCTGCAGCCCTCGTCCTGCTGAGAAGGAACTCGTTCGTGTGGGATTATGGCAAATAAATTTCAAGGAAAGGAAGGTAGCTCATTAAAACAGGATGATTTTTGCTGGCGCTTTGCACCCACGGGAGCTCTGCATGGAATTCCAGGGGTCCTGGGCTTTCCAAACTCCTCAGAGACACCTGGGGAGGCTTTGGGAGCTTGGGGGATGCTGCTTTTCTTCCCAGTCAGTCTCTGTGGGAACACAGGGCAGGCTGAGGGGGAACATCGCGCTGCAGTGGAAAACAGGGAGAGTCCTGCCTCAGGAACTGCCTCCTTCATCACCTGCAAGAAGAAAAATTCCACCTTGAGCTCATTCTGCAGCGCCCAGTGGGATCTCCTGCCTGCTCCCCACAGCACAGCAGCTGCCAGGTGGCCTTGCTGGGATGGCTCCAGGCTGTCCTGCACAGCTTCCCAAGGAAGCTGAACAAAGCAGCTGCCTGCAAGCCAGGAAACTTTCAGCCTTTTATATATTTTTTTTTGATCTCCTTGAAGGTTTGGAGCTCTGTGGCAGCCAGAGAACGCAGGTGCTGCAGCAATTAGTGCAGGACTTCCATGGAGCCATTGAACATCCCAATTATCTGCTCTGACAAAGGCTCAGCTCTCCCCACATCTGTTATCTCCATTTCCAGGAGCTCCTTTGTAACCCATGGATTGCTCTTGGCTGGCTCCTCTGGGAGATCTGCCTGTGGCACTTCCAGCTTTCTGATTGTCCAATTACCTCCATCCCTCCTTTGCCCTGTCCCATCCTGTCGGCTGTTCCCTGCTGCAGGGGGTTTATCCAGCCCCTCACATGCAATGGCACATCCCTGCCTGCCAAACCAAGACTGTGGGAGCAGGAGAAGTCTGGAAGGAGATACAGAATTTGCAGCAATCCCACAGGAAGGGGGGGATTAAATCCCAGCTTGGCTTTCTGGGATTGTTCCATGCAACAGAGACAGCCGAGGGCCAGGACAGGCAGGACTGGAGGGAATGGTTCAGACTGACAGAGAACAGCTTTAGTGTGGGATATTGGGAAGGAATCCTTCCCTGTGAGGGTGGGGAGGGCTGGCACAGGGTGCCCAGAGCAGCTGGGGCTGCCCCTGGATCCTGGAATATCCCAGGCCAGGCTGGATGGGGCTGGGAGCAGCCTGGGACAGGGGAAGGTGTCCCTGCTATGGCAGGGGTGGCACTGGGTGGGATTTAAGTTCCCTTCCAGCCCGTTCTGGGATTCTGGTACTCAATACTGGTCTCAAAAATGCCTCAGGAAGGAAAGAACTGAGCAGTGATTTCCTCAGGTTTTCATTTTGTTTTTTCATAAACTTCACATTCCCAGAATTTCATTCTCATTATACACACCTGCTCCTACACCTGCTGATACCTTCTGGTAACAGAGGCATCTCTCAGTTTATAAAAATGTCAGTTCAATACATTTCTGCAAAATATGATAGGACTGGAATTGAATCTTCTGTTTGTTTGGGTTTCCATTTCATTACCAAGCCACTTGGCAAAACTGAGCACATTTATTTTATATTAGTGTCACCACACCTCCATTTACCTTCCTCCTTCCACATGGGGAGTGAGAGGACTATTTAGTTATTTCCCAGGTGGATTCAGCTCTTTCTGGTGGGTCCTGGGGCAAGAATTCAACATCTTCACCTGCTCTGTGAGGGAAGAGTGGGGTGCAGGGCTGGGCTGGGGCTGGCACTGCCATGGCAGGTCAGGGATGTGCTTTGTTCCAGCACAGTTATCTGTGCTGTCATCTTGGAGACAGCAAACATGGCAGGACAGAGACGAGAAGGAGGGAATGGGAGGAGGATGAAGTTTTAGATGATGCCAGGAGCAGGACAGACCAATTCTGGATATTTGGGCAGAGCCTTGGAGCAGTTCCTTCCTCACACCTCTTACCTGCTCCCTTCTGCAGGAACATGCGAGGGTTCCGTGGACACATCCAGAGGTGGAACTTCCACAGACCTGCCCAAACATCCAGAACTGGGCTGTACAGACACAATCCCTCCTCATCACAAATCCAGGGCTGTTCACACCCTCCAGTTCAGCAGCATTCCCTGGAGCTGCTCTGCACTCGGAGAGACAAACTCACCTTCTCCCTGGCTGCCTGTTTGTGGGTAAGGCTGTGATGAGTCACAGAGATCCAGGAGCTCCTGGGGGCTGGGAATCCATGGGAACAGCTCATTTCCAAGGGACCAAGCTCAGGTATGTGTGCACAGAAAGCAATTCCTTCTCCTCTGCTGACTCATTTCCCTGGGAGAGCGGCACAAGGGCCAGAAAAGCCTTGCCTGCATTGTTAGGTCAGTCCCTTCCAAATTAATGATTTCTTTTTGCAGCTGACACTTGCTGTGAACACCTGGAGCTGCCAGAGGGGCTGTCAGGCTGACAGAGGCTGCCAGGGAACTCAGCCACTCCCCAGTGCTCCCTTAGAGCCGGCCCAAAAGGAGCAGCTCAGGAATAATCAGACAGAGCTTCCTGCAAGGAACAGGCACAGACAGCTCCAGTTCCCCTGGATCTGCTCAGCGCTGCAGGAGCCCAGGGGACTCTGGATGCTGCTGCTGATTAGCCTTTCATTTGTGATGCTGTAATTAAGGACAAATGCAGGGAATTCCTAACGATGCCACAATCCTCGAGACCCAGAGATGTGAGAATCTGGACAGCATGGAAGGCAAAAACCTCCTCTGCCAATGCCAGGGCAATTGTAGCCCAGTTAAAGGACAGTCCAGGCTGATTCCTTCTGGGCAGAAAGGTGAGCTGCTGGTGCTGGGGGATGAATTAAGCTTTGGTGTTTTCCTGCGGTGAGCAGAGCAAAGCCCCTGCTGCCTCACACGAGCCTGGCTGTGGGCTCTGAGCCAGGATCTCTCTCCTGCCATGAAACCACAGAATCCTGCACTACAGCACAGGGTTGGTGTCATCCCGCTAAAGGGGGGCACTGCTGGGGCACAGTTCTGCAGTGGGGTGGGCTGAACCCCTCTCCCTCTGGAGCCTCACTCAGGGATTCAAATTGAGGGGAGCTGGTTCCTCTCCTCTCCCCACACCACCATGAGGAATCCATCCAAGAGCTCATCCACAGCCTTGAATCACGGATGTGTTTGCCCCAGTGAGCTTTTACAGTATTTTTTTAAGCATTCAGCTCCCTGTAAGTAGTGTCTGTTAATTTCTCATGAATAATGATTAGTCTATAACTCCAATCAGTCCTTAAGATCCTGCACCTCATCAGGAAGTTAATTACACTTAGTTAGCAATTGCAACAAAAGACGTGCTTCTTGTTGACTCTGCTCCAAATCCTCATTTCTTCTCCTGACAGGCCTTGTCTCATCTCCCTGGGAAGCATCTTGGCCTCCATTTATTTACAAGACTGTCTTTATTTCAAAGAAATTCTAAAGTGACCTGACAGGAAGAAATCTGAGGAAATTAAGAGGGAGGCCTGGCTGACGGCAAGAAAACAAGCTGAGATTTCCAGTAATAAGTGTCAGCTCGAGCAAGGAGATGTCAGATCAGCTCATTAGAGTGCATGAAAGGCCTTCCCCCCCCAGCCTGGCTGCATCCCCCAGTTACTCCAGGACTGGTTATGGAATTGCTCTGGATTCCCTGATTTGCACGGGGCTCTGAAGCACGTGCAGGGTCTTGAGCACGGATCCCTCCTGGCTCAGGCTCCTCCAGGAGCAGCAGCAGCCTCTGCACCAGCTGCTCCAGGCCCTTTTCCAGCTCCTTTTCATGCCCTGAATGTGCCTGGAGGTCTCCAAGCACTGGGGACAAACCTCGGTCACCACCTCCATCCCTGCCATGTGTCACATACATTTATTATATAGAAATGTGTCCCAATTATTCCTCAGGAGCTGCTGCCACTGTACTCTCTCTCCAAAACCACCAGCTTAGAAGGGAAGATTCCTTTACATCCCTTTTATTCCTGTTTATTCCTGTTTATTCCATGTCCTTTACAGGTTTGAGTCACTGACACCCTGTAGAGGTGATTCTCTCCCTTGCCCTTTAGAGGTTTCTCAGCAACAGGACTCGCATTTCTCCAGCAAATCTGAATTTCTTGGCATTCCCAAGGGGCTGCTGATGTGCTGATGGTCTCTGTTTTCCCATCTGGAATTCTCCTAAAGAGCTCTGAGGGTGATTTATAGCTACCAACACTCTGCAGTGGTTTTTCTCTTGAACTAAGGATTATTCTCCACAGAATCTCCACCTTCAAGTAGTCCTGTGGCTCCTGTAGTTGTGGCTTTCAGCTGCTTGTGTTGCTACTGTTGATCTTTGTTCCATTTGCATCTCATGTGCTACCACAAATGTTTGGTCTTCACCTGCCTGGTGACAAAGAAGAGAAAAATCAGATCAAGCCTCCCTTGGTGTTCCCGAGCACTGGAGCTGCCACAGAGGGTTTAAAGATGTCCTGTCACAGGGGAAGGGTGTGTTCTGAAAAGTGTGGAACGCTCTTTTCCTTCAGTATTTTGATTTTCTATCCATATTTTGAGACCTGTTATCCTCAGTATGGATCCCAAATGATATTTGCTTTGAAGCCATCCAGCCTTCCCTGGGCTTGTTCCTAAATAGGGAGGTTTCACCTGGATTCAAAGGCCTGTCTATGCCTCTGATTTTTAGTGGAAAGGGAAAGGACTCATTTTGCTGGAGGTTTTACAGCCCATCCTCTCCAGGATGGAGATTTGTGGCAGATTTTCATGGAGACTTTTAGTGCCTCTTGGTCTGCACGATATCCATGGATAAACTGCTCAGGAAAGCTGGGATGAAACCAGCAGAGAAATGGTCAAATGAGGGAAATCTGCATTGCAGGCCGGGAGCTGGGGATCCTCAGAGGATTTGGGATTTTTGCTTACAAAGGAAGTGTTTAATGTGCCTTTAGGTGATTGCAGTGAAAAATTGCAGGGAGTGGCCAAGCTGAGGAGCAAATCCCTGTCCTGCTGTGGAATGGCACTGGAATGCTGCGGGAGGAGCTGGCTGGAGAGGAGCCCTGGGGCTGGGGCCAGCAGAGCTGGCTGAGGTGGCTTTGGGGACACCTCCCTGTCCTGTGAGGAGGCTTTGGGGACACCTCCCTGTCCTGTGAGGTGGCTTTGGGGACACCTCTCTGTCCTGTGAGGAGGCTTTGGGGACACCTCCCTGTCCTGTGAGGTGGCTTTGGGGACACCTCCCTGCCCTGTGAGGTGGCTTTGGGGACACCTCCCTCTCCTGTGAGGTGGCTTTGGGGACACCTCCCTGTCCTGTGAGGTGGCTTTGGGGACATCTCCTTGCCCTGTGAGGTGGCTTTGGGGACATCTCCCTGTCCTGTGAGGTGGCTTTGGGGACACTTCCAGTGCCTGTCACTGCTCAGCCTCTGTCTGGCTGGGCTGAGCACAGGGAAGGGTTGCCTGAGGCCTGACTGCAGCTGTTATTGAACCTTTTTTTGTGGTTCATGACCCTCAAACTCCTCTGTGTGCTTTGGCAATGTGAGCTGGCCCATGTCCCTGTGCTCTGCCTCTCCTCCCTCCTCTGTCCCCACCCTGCTCTGTCCCCTCAGGGCAGTCATGGCACCGATCACATCATCCCAGCAGCCTTTTTTGGGAAGTGCCACCACCCTGCTCCTGCTATTCCCAAACCTGGGGCTTTACCTGGGCCTGCCTCTGGATCAAACACAGCTGTTCCTCCCTCCCAGCCTCCTCCTTCTGTTTGTTTATAAAAATTCTCCATGGCTTCCACATTCATTAGCAGCTTGCCATCTGCTGTCTTAATAAAGTAATAAATGAGTGTCGTGGTGAGTTTCTTGACGGGCTTGAAAGCTTCATTTGCATAAGTATTTTCATCCATCTCCTCTAATTCTGCTCCCCTTCATCTGCAGTGTGTCCTGACTCTCTCTGCTCCTGGAGGGCTCCCAAAGCTCTGCAGACGCTGGGACAGGTGTTTATAAAAAATAAAACAAGCCCTTGCAGGGTCCCAGCTTGGTGTGTCCTCACTGACTTGGAGAGCAGAGCTGCTGCTTTCAGAGTATTGTTCTTATTTAAGCAACAAGAGGCTTCTTCCCACCACATCTGCACCTTGCCGGGCCCTGGGGCTCAACCAGAGCTGGGTTTCCTTGGTTTCAAAGCAGAGCATGGCTTTTTTCACTGGGTGCTGCTAATTTGAGGTCATGTATGTGAAAATAATCCCATTTTAGCTGCTGTCATTGCTTCCTCCAGGTGTGTTTGTGGAGCAGGGAGGGTTGATGCAGTCTCCCAGCACTTCTGGAGGAGTTAAAGGCATCAGCAGAGGGTGCAGGACTGGTCCCTGCTGCTTTTCTCTCTGCTTGTCAATCATTCCTCACTCATGGCGAGGGTGGCCCTGGCTGTGGATGGCTGCAGGGTTTAAACATTCAACATCCACACCTGCACTGGGACAGGAATCTGTTTTAGCAGGCTCAGGTGTGTGAGGGATGGGTGGGAACCAACTACAGCTAAAGAATCTTCCCAAACTCGGGCTAAAGGAGCTGCACAGTCCTTCCCTGCCCTCCCACTTTAAAGGCTGTTCTCATGGAATCGCCTGAGCTGGGAGGAGCCCACAGGGATCACCCAGAGCAGCTCCTGGCCCTGCACAGACCCCCCCAACAATCCCACCCTGGGCACCCCTGGAGCTCTCCTGGAGCTCTGGCAGCCTGGTGCCCATTCCCTGGGGAGCCTGGGCAGTGCCAGCACCTCTGGGGGAAGAACCTTGCCCTAAAATCCAGCCCAAACCTCTCCTGGCACAGCTCCAGCCATTCCTCAGCTGCTGTCCCTGTCCCAGAGCAGAGCTCAGGGCCTGCCCCTGCTGCTTTTCAGGAGCTGTGACTGGGATGAGGCTCCCCTCAGCCTCCTCTGCTCCAGCTGAACACACCAAGAGCCCTCAGGTGGTTCTCCCTCTAAAAAAGTGCTTCATTCCCTCGTTTTGGTGAGGCTTTTCCAACAGAAGTGTCACCACGCCCTCTCTCTGCTCCTGCCAGCCCTGTCCTGGCTGTCCCCAGGGTTTGGGGCCCCTGCACCCCCTTGTCTGATGAATCTGGGGGGTGTGAGGGGCAGCATCTTCCTCAGGGCACCGTCTGCAGCAGGACCAGGGCATCCTCTGCACCTCCCTCTGAGCTGGCACCATCAGAGGGGTTCAGTGGCAGGCTCAGAGGGATGGGAACAGCCGGGGATCACCAGGAGCTCCTGATCCCACTCTTCAAGTGCACCCATTGATGTCAAACAGGGATTAAAAACCATTCCCATGGCATGAGAATCCATCAGAGGGTAAAATCTGACCTTCAAATGATTCAGAAACTTGACCACAGAAGCCACGTGTGACATTAACACCCAAAAAAGCTGTTCTGTCTGTGGTGACTGCCCCAGATCAGGCAGCTCCAGGTAGGGCTGAAGGCAGAATGTGAGACCAACAGCTGGGTGGGCTTTTGCATTGGTTTTGTGGCTTTATTTTTTTATTATTTTATTATCATTAGTATATTATTATTAATTTTTTTTTTTTTTTTTTTTTTTGCCCCTGACAAATAGTGCATGCACTTTAAAAATGCAGTTTCACAGCTTTTTGTGAGTTAGTAAGCTTCAGCTGGGACAAAAAATTAGAGTAAAAGAGAGAGTTAAAAGCCCAAGTTAAAGGAGAGTGGGGAACTTCTGTTTAGTTTCTGACACTTTCCTGTTCTGGACAAGGCATCAGGCTTCTCTCAAGGAAGCACCCTGAGAGCTTCTCGTTTTCCTCCTGGACATCCAACACCTGGCCAGGAAATGTGGGAACTGCCAGGATGGGCCACACACAGAGGCAGCAATTCCCTGACCCCCAGTTCAATCTCAGATGCTCCAAAGCCAACATTTTCCTCCCCTGAACATCCAGGGGACGGGATTAGAAATGCCAGCTCTGCCTTCCCATCCATTAAGTGCTGGGCTCTGGGAGAGCTGACAAATCACAGAGGTTTGCAGTGCACATGGATTTCTGCTGCTTCTGCAAACTCCAGTAGGATAAACAAGGACATTTTTCATCCACTTTAGGAGCACTGAAAGCAACTTTTGATTTTAATTTGAGCTGGGATTCTCCCTGTAACACAACCTTTGACTCCTGCAGCTCCGGTTCTGCCTGGAAGGGCTCTGAAAAGCTCCATTCAGAACACTCATCCCAGCATGTTTTCAATCCCCAAATGTGCCAGGTTGAAAGGTGATGTGGTCAGGAGATAAATGTGCTTTCAAGACTCCCTTTTCTCAGGGTTTCAGGCAGTTGCACCTTCGAACCCTCTCAGTTACAAACCACGAGTCAGAAGCATCTCTGCACTAGTGCCTGGATTGGAACAGGCAGGATTTAATAGAATTGACAGGATTTCATAGAATTGACAGGATTTAATAGAATTCTCTATCACCTCGGGCAAGAACAACTCAGACATCTCAGATATTTGAAAACAATTAATACCCCTGACTGAGGACAGGCTGCTAGAAAGAGCAGCTCGCAGCAGAGCCGAGATGTTTCACTGCAAGGAGCACCCGTGCAGCCTCTTCCCACTCCAGAGGCACTGGACAAGGATCCACGTCCCAAATCAACCTGCAATCAACATTTCTTCTCTCTTTTGCTTGATGAAAATGGCATAGGTTTATCTGGCCTGCATAGCTGCCAGTTTCCAGCAGTGAGGGAAAATTCTTGGAAGGTGGAGAGAGGCAGTAAAAAGGTAAAATGGTGAAGGCACACCAAGAAATAAAATTTGGTGTTGTCTTTAGGGGGAGGAATGGGCTGTCCTTCTGTTCCCAGAATTAGGGCATCTCCTGATGTAAAAGGATCACAGGGATAACCCAGAACAGCTCCTGGCCCTGCCCAGACCCCCCAACAATCCCACCCTAGGCACCCCTGGAGCGCTGTCCAAGCTCTCCTGGAGCTCTGGCAGCCTTGTGCCCATTCCCTGGAGAGCCTGGGCAGGGCCAGAACCCTCTGGGGGAGAACCTTTCCCTAAATCCAGCCCAAACCTCTCCTGGCACAGCTCCAGGATGGGGTTCTGTCCCTGTCCCAGAGAGCAGAGGTCAGAGCTGCCCCTCGGAATTCCACTGATTCCTGTTCAGCACCTTCTGGGAGGGTGGGGAGGCCCCTGGATCAGCTGTGGCTGCCCCTGGATCCCTGGAAGTGGCCCAGGCCAGGCTGGATGGGGATAGTGGAAGGTGACCCTGCCCATGAATGATCTTTAAGGTCCTCCCCAAGCCCAGCCTTGTGGGATTCAGCTCATGGGAGGCCCAAGCCCCACACCCAGCTCTGGCTCACTCCCTGTGGGAAGGAGTCAAGGCTAAAAGCCCTGGATATTTTCCTCACCTGTCTCCTGGAGCTGTCCTGAGCCCATACCCCACTCCTCTCTCCATTCAGGGCAGAATTTGGCTCCCACAGCTGCTCCTGGCTGGAGTTGGAGGCAGGCCAAACACCAGTGCCAAAGGCAGGCCAGACGGCACTTCTGTTGGGAAAGCCTCCCCAAAATGAGGGAATAAAGCCATTTTTAGAGGGAAAACCACCCGAGGAGGGCTCTTGGTGTGTTCAGCTGGAGCAGAGGAGGCTGAGGGGAGCCTCATCCCAGTCACAGCTTCTCCTGAGGGGAAGGGCAGGGGTGGGGGGATGACCTTGGCCCAGAGCTCCAGGGAAAAAAACCCTTTTTGCATTTCAAGGCACGGATTTCCATCTCCTGAAGAAAAGCAGCCTCACATCCTGCTGCAAATGGCTGACACGAAGCTTCCAAGGGCTAATGAATTTCCCAAGAACTCATTTGTAAATCCAATAATTAGTTTATGAATAACAATTAATTAAAACTTGGATCCCCCCAGAAATGTAGCATGTCATCCTGTCCTGGGTTCTGATTGATCTTCCCACAGGAATATTGCCAAGGCCTGAGACACATCTCTGGGAAAAATTAACTGGAATCTGGCACAAAAGCTATATTTTCGTAAAAAATTGATTGAAGGGAAATGCAATTATTAATGATTGCCATGTGTAATTGCTGTGATTATGGGCTGCATTCTGGGGGAAGGACACATCATTCAGAGAGCTGGCACATCCCTGAGCTCCATTTGTCACCGGGGCTGGACAGAGGGGGGGTCCTGCCAGGCCACCCTGTCCCAGCCCGTCCCCAGAGGGTCAGGATGGACCTTTGGGATGGCAACTGAACTTCCCAGCCTGGAGCTCCTGCTGGGAATGTTTGGTGCTGTCCTGGGCTGCTGTGGGCACAGAGATGGTGTCACCTGGGGACTGGGGTCACCCTGACCCAAATCCTCTGAAAACATGGCCAGACTTTATTGTTCTTGTTTTACCAAGAAGTGAAAGTACAGGAAACTTGAAACTCTCAGGAGCAAAATCCTTTTGAAAGTGGTAAGAAATGCTCCAAAATCTTACTCCCCCTTCTGCTGAAGGAAAAACACTGAGCAGGAGGCCCAAGTTCTGAAAAAGAGACAACATTTCACTTCACGTCAATGGCAAATTTTAGTTGACTAAAAATAGTGTTTTTAAAGGGAGTCTTCATCCCACTTACAAAGCAGCACCAATCTTGTTTCAATGTGACATGTGCCATTTTGCTTCTGAATTTTTTGGTGCAGCAGCTGAAGCAGAATATTCATTATTTCCCCAATCTCTATGCAACAAAGCGTTGGTTTAAAAAATTAAATCTGAGTTAGACCAATACCTTTTGTCTGCTTTTCAGTAGCTGAGATAAACCTAGACCAGCTCACAGCTGTACTTGCTCTGCTTTTTAGTCTGTCACTGAATCTGCCTTTATTATTTTCGAAATGATTTCAGGCTGATTCTGCATTTCTTCCCATGCTTAAAAAGGAGATAATTTGGGTTCTTGATTAGTTTTTGTGTACAAAATTTTAAATTATTTTGAGTAAGTGAGGCAATTCCCAAAGAAACAAACAGTAGCAAGGGAGAAGTGGCTGTGGCAGCAGCCAGGCTTTGTCCCTGCTGTGTCCTGCAGCGCCCTGGGTCCTGGGCAGGCTAAACAAGGCCCTGTGAGGGACATCTGCTGTTGATCCCATCCCTCTGGGGCACTTCCCACTCAGGAGATTCCATAATTCCATGATTCTCTCTTCTGTACCCCAGACACTCAGGACGTGGCCTCTGTTACCAGGACTATTCACAATTCCCTTTTCCCTTACAATCTCTTTGGTGCTCGCTATCCCCAGCCTTCTGAAACCCGAGCATTCTAAAACCTCACAGAAAACTGGGAATTCCCATGAAGCCCCAATTTACAGGAATTTCCTGTTCAGGGCAGAGCCCAGCACACACAGATGTGCTCAGAAGTGAGGGCTGTGCTCACCCAGGGCTGGGCATTGCTCTCAGCAGGAATTGCAGGTAAATTGCCCCTGGGGGAGCTTTTCCTTGCCTTCCAAACCATTACAAACCCAGAATTTCCCAATTTCCCGCTCCACACAGGAAAAATGCTGGCGTGCTGTAGTCCAGAAAAGCACTTTAAAGTATTAAAGCAGTTTTAATTCTGCCTTTCAGTAATGATGAGGAATAACATGTTATTGTCAGAAGGCTTCTGAGATCACACACCAGCCAGGTTTGAAAGTTTATTTGATCTTCTCCTTATTTTTCTCCCAGTCCTTAAACTTGGTGCTCCTTCCTCCGTGTGAAGAATTCTTTGAACTGTTCGAATAGGACAGGTCATGCCCTCCTTCTCTGATGCCAGTGAAAAACATCACCCCAAGATTCAGCCCCTCTCTGACTGGCTTCCTAATGACCTGGAAAACTGTTGCTCCAGGCATCTTCCATTTCTCCCCACTCAGGCTGGAAAATAAGAAAGTAAACACTTGTCCATCAAAGGAAGAGAGAGGAAGATGAACACAAATTATCCACAGGGGTTCCTGGGAGAGTCACCTGCAACCAGATGGGAGGTGAGACCCAGACACAAGAGTTCTCTTACCTGGCTGTCTTTCCCTTCAGCTCCACAGCCAGAGGAAGTTTATCAGTTCCCAGAAAACTTCTGAGCTGTTTGGGCACAAATCCTGTGGGGAAATGGCACAGCCCAGAAAGGCAAACAAATCCTGGGCTGCATCCAAAGCTGTGGCCAGGGAGGGGATTCTGTCTCTGGGGAGACCCCACCTGGAACAGTGCCCAGCTCTGCTGTGCCCAACGTAAGAAAAAGGACAAGGAAGTGCTGGAACAATTCCAGAGGAGACCTGGAAGCTGCTAAAGGGACTGGAGCACCTCCCCTATGGAGCCAGGCTGGGAGAGCTGGGAGTGTCCAGCCTGGAGAGGAGAAGGTTGTGTGGAGAGCTCAGAGCCCCTGCCAGGGTCTGGAGGGGCTGCAGGGGAGCTGGAGAGGAGCTCACCAGGAACTGAAGTGACAGGACAAGGGGGAATGGTTCAGACTGGAAAAGGGAAATTCAGGTCAGGTGTATGGAAGAAGAGCTGAGTTTTTCACCTGGAGGGGTGTTCATCCTGTTCCTTGTGAATTTTGTGCTTAAATAAATCAACTTCTTATTTCTCTCTGAGAAATCCGGCTTTTCTTTTCCTTTCCCTAAATACCACACATCTTCTCTGAGTGCCAAATTAATTGTATGGGTGTTTAGTATTAAATATGTTAATTGGTTTATGATTTTAAATTAATTAAAGAGTGGTCTTCTGGGAAATTTAGCATCTCCTGTCAAACCACTTTGTTGTTTGTAATGAGTCCAAAATCAAAATATCCCATCCTTCTTCAACTTTCTGCAGAGTTAAAACTCATTAAATTGTATTAATTTCTTTATTTTTAATTTAGCCACAGATTGACTTTTTTCCCCCCTCAGTAATTGGCTGCAGCTGTTTGGTGCCTTTGTCACCAGAACCAAGGATATGTTTGAGTTATTAGTGAGGAATTCTTTGTCCTGCTAAACCTGTCACCTCTTCTTTATATTCTTTGTCTGGATGGAGTTTGAGCTGAGAGTTCCCACTTAAATCTGTGTCTTTGAGCCCCTCCAATATTCCTTTGGGAGAGAGAAGTGCCCTTCACCCCATCCCATGGCAGATTTCTGAGGGAAGATGTAGAGGTAAAGCTGAAATGAGTTTTCTCTGCTGACTAAAAAAGGAGATTCAGTGGCCAGAGGGGTGAAATATCAACTGAGCTGATTGAGAAGAGCCCATTCCTGAGCCAGTGGAGCAGCATTCCCATTAAATCAGGGGCTTGGGATGGATCTGTCCACACACTTTTCTTAACTCACAAACAAAACAAAATGCTCCTTGAGCTCTGAACTCTGACTCATCTGAATATAAATCAGAAAACAAAAACAAACAGAAAAACAAACTTGAATCCTGGAAGTTCTGCTTGGTGGAAAGGAACAACTCCCTGGAAAGGGCCCAACCAGCACCCTCAGTTATGGGAGGGTGGAGAGGGGCCCATTCCCAGCCTTGCTCTCCGTTCAGAGCCCTGCCCAGCCCAGGTCACCCTTTTTCCTACCCAGGGTGGGGCCACCATCCCTGGAAGGCTTCAAAAAATGTGTGGATGTGGCACTTGAGGAGAGGCTTTAATGGTGGACATGGTGGGGATGGGGTGTGGCTGGACTTGATAACCCTGAAAGCCTTTTCCAGCCTCCAGGATTCTGGGATTCTGTTCCTGTGTGCTGCTTTCTGCTCCTCCCAGCTCCTGCTGGTGTTGCTGGTGTTGCCTCGCTCCCTCTCCTCCTGCCTATCCTACCCCAGCTCCAGGGCAGGGATGGCTCAGGGATCCTCTGGATGCAGCACAGAGCAGCCAAGCTCCTCTGCACACACAAAAAAGAAGTGGGAAAATGAGCTGCTCTCCACTGAGAAAACAATCCTCTCCTTGCTCTCAGCAGCAGGTGAACACTCAGAGCAAGCTCTGCCAGCAGAGCACCATCTCCCCACCCAGGAGATCGGCCCTTCTGGCACAGAACAATCCTCCCTCACGGATGAGATAATGGGAAAATAACAAAAAAAAGAAGAATTCCCAAGTGACAGCTTCCTTTATTGCCTGGTTTATTCTCTTCCCCAAATCTGAGAGTGAGCAGCTCACAGAGCTGGATTGAAATCAGAGTGTGGCCCACAGACAGCATCAGTGCCCCATCCTTTGTCCAGGATCTCCTCCTGCCACGTTTCACAGCCAGCCTCAGGGGGGCTCTAAAGCTGAGGCCGAGAGGGGCTGAAACAGGATGGAAGGAGAAAGGATTTAGGATTTACCCTCCTGCTGTGGGGCTCAGCCCCAGTTTGGACACAAGGCTGGCAGTGTAGGCTTGAGCCCAAGCCTCTCATCGCTGCTCTAAGCTGAGCCATCTCAGGAGCTGGAGGGTCCCCAGAGATCCCAGCCAGGGCCTGGAGCCCACCCCACCATCAGCTGGGCTCTAAAGGAGCTCTCAGTGCCTCCCCATGGGCACAGCTCCCCTGTGGCCCTGTGAGCCTGGCCAGCAGCCCAGGACAGAGGGATGGCTTTCCCTCTCCTTCCTCCGGGCACAGAGCAGTGAATTCCAAGGCAGAGCGCACAGTTAATTTCCAGGGAAATTGTCTTTTCCCGGTCGGTTTTGTCTCCTGGCAGTGCACAGAGGCAGCTCCATTATCTGTTTGTGCCAGTGCTCGTGGGGCTGAGATGTCTCTAATTAAAGGCAGGCCGAGCTGTGGATACAGGAGATCTTAATTACATGTGTGAATAAAGCACTGAGGGAGATGTGAGGAGCCAGCAGATCAAAGAGCAAAGCTTGGAAACACACAGATGTGTGCTTCCTCCAGGAGAGTTTGGGAGGATCCCTAGGCTGAGTCTAACCTGGAGAGGTGTCTGGGACACTTTATGGCTTGAAGGGGGTTTCAATGGGAACAGCACCAAGAATCTGCCTCTCTTTTGATGCAAACATCCCTGTCAGCCAAAAGGAAGGTGAACCACATTTCTTCTCAGCTTTTCAGAATGTGTTTACACACAGGGAAAAGTGCTCAGGCCACACTGGTTGTAAAACCTCTCTGGAATTTGAAGGAATACATGAGGAAGGTGTAATTCAAGCACTTTGGGAAGTCTCAGCTCAGCTCCCTCCACCTCCAGAGAGGGAGAAGATGCTCCAGTGCCAGCCCTGCCCTCCATGAGAGAGGCAAATCAGCATCCAAGGACACTCATTCCTCAGCTTTGCTGCATCCCTGGCCAGGTGCCACCCCAGTGTCCCCAAATGGTGCTGCTGGACAAGTGTCCTTGGCCAGAGGGGAAGCACACTTGGCTTCCCATGCCTTGGTCTTGCCAGAGGGAATCCACTGGGACTGAGAGTTACTGGGCAGCTCTGGGAGCAGGGGAAGGACAAGCTTCATGTGAATGTTTAACTGGTCTGATTGCAGCTCCTTGGATTTTTATGTAATGGACACACACATAAAAAAAAAAAAATGAACCACAGCACAATCCAGTACAGCTCTGCCCAGAGATGGGTGGAGAAAATCCCAGGATCCCAGGATGGGTCAGGTTGGAAGGGACCGCAGCTGGTGCCAGCTCCCTGCTCCAGCAGGGCCATCCCAGAGCACAGGACACAGGAATGTCACGGGGATCTTTTGTTCCCTCGTGGTTTGGGAAGGGTGGGGAAGGTGTTGCTTATCCAAGGGTCCTGCTGGGCATGGTGGGATCTCTCTCCCACCCAGGAGCAGCTCAGACCTCACCAGGTTTCCATTCAAACACAAAGCTGGGACACAATGAGGCCTCCTCAGGAAAGGGGAGGCAACAAACCCACCTGGGCTGCTGAGATTTCCATCCCCACGTACTGGGCTGAGGCTGGGTCCTGACAGAGGCACAGACACCTCCACTCCCCTCTGGCAGCAGCCCCACGGGATAACCCCAGGATGGGCAGGGAATCTCCATGACCATGGAGATCAGATGATTCCCAAATCAAGGCATGCTCCCAGCAATTCCTCTGGACCCTCCCCATTCCCTGCACCACATTTTCCACCACCTGCAGAGCTCCCAGACCTGGATCTGGAGCTGCAGCACCTTCCTGGGACGCACTGCGTGAGTGGAGCTGCTCAGGCTCTCCCTGCAGTGCTCTCATCTTTCACCAGTATAACAAATAGCAGCCACCCCTATTTCCCCAGAGTTTGGATAAGCTTTTCCTCTTCATGGCATTACTGTTTTCTCATGGAGCAATTTCTCCCCTGTCTTGGTTCCTTCCTGCAGTGGCTGAAGTTGTTTGGATGAAATGGATGTTGGATATTACCAGGGAGGCTCAGAGCTCCTGGATCATCCAAACCCCCTGCAAGGAGCTGGGGAGGACACAGAGAGCTGCTGAGAGGTGCAGGGAGCAGGGTTACACTGAACATTCATCCCTGCACTTCATTAGCTCATGGCCATAAATTCTGTGCCTCAGCTCTCTGTTTTATTGCCATCAAACATTATGGACTCTTTCCAAGCCCAAGCCGTGATGTTGGGAATAATCTGTCCAGCAAGCAATAAAGCAAGGTGCTTTTAAAAAATTTACTCCGTTGCTTCCAACCCAAGAGAAGCAACCTTTCCTGGAATAATTCCGGGGAAGCAGGGGCTGGGAAGTGTTGAGTCAGCTCGGGGGGTGTGGGGAGGTTTCAGGGCACGTTCAGGCTCTGTTTGTCTCCTCTTGTGAGATGCAAAAAGGCAGAAGATCTGTTGCCATAGTTACCTGAACACTTCATAATCATCAATAGGTTTGTCCTCCTGACACAGCACTGTGGTCAGGGATTGATGCCACCCCCGTTTTATGGAGAGAAGCCTCAGGCAGAGAGTCCAAGGACACTCAGGAGCCGGAGGCAAAGGCAGGAGCTGAAATGCAGCTGAAGATCTTTGCTGGGCTCTGAACACAGCCCCGAGCTCCCAGCTCTGGCCTGGTGCCTTCTCATTCACGACTTTTCCTGCTCCCAGTGCTTCCGGTGACTCCCCAGCCTGGGAAGTGTCCTAGGACAGGCTGGACAGGGCTGTGGGACAGTGGAAGGTGTCTCTGTCCAGGGAGGGGTGGCCCTGGATGGGCTTAAGGTCCCTCCCCACTCCCTTCTGGAATTCAATGGAAATTCAGCACCCCCCACTCATCACCCTAAACCACTCCAGGTTTAGGTTCGTGGCAGGGGTGGGACTGGAGAAACTTTAAGGTGCTCCCAACCCAAACAATTCCATGGTTTTATGATTCTCTGGCACTTAACTTGGCCTTTCTTTGATGCTGAAAATGTGTTCCCATTTTCCCATCCCAGGAATTCCTCTGTTCTCCTTCTCCACCTGTTCCAGTACAGAGCAAGTCCCTCCCCTGCTCAGGACAGGGCACTGAAGGCCTCCAGTGAAGGATTTTTCTCCCCAAATCCATCTCTGAGTTTCATCTGGGAAAGTCGCACAGAGCACATCATAAATCACATTTTAAATATTCCTGGCTATGCCATCTACAGGGGTCAAGATAAAGGCTACCAAAGCATTAGCTCTGTCAAGAGCAAATATCACCACCACTAAATCATATTGGTCTTGAGGTTTCTAAAGAAAAAAAAGGAAAAGAAAAAAGCAACCCTATTTTTGTTGTTGTCTCACCTGGACTTTTTACAGCAAAACAAGCTAAATTTTGCCATCCAGAAGATAAATTGAGCTCAAAGCCTATTGCAAAGTTCAGCCTGGGAAGGTCTATTTGCCATAAAATTCTGCTCCTTAGTGGAAGTGGTGAATATCTCTTATTTCCCCAGATTAATGCATCAGGGTAAAAATCCTCTTTAGCACACATGCACACAGAGTGTTCTTACAGATAATATTTATTCAGGTTTTCAAATTGCCCCCCACATTGCAAACACTGATGGCACTGAGAAGCCATTTCTGAGCATCTCTGCAGTTACAGAGAGTGAAACACTTTGAAAACGCTCCTAATTCCCAGCTACATTTGGAGACCTCCAGATAACTTCAGAAACCCCATTTCCACATCTGTGCACAGCCAGCGGCTCCTCGAGCATCTTAATTACAGCAGCAATTCTGTAAGAGCTGTGGAGAAATCATTGATTCACTTTGGACCTCACTTCCATCCTTTCCTGTCCTCTGAGATGCTGCAAATCCAAAGGAGCTTCGCTGACACCACTGGAATTGGGGTGTGGAAATGAGGGGCTGAAGGAGCCATGTGGGGCTGCAGCAATGGGAACGTTAGGAACACGTCCTTCAAAATGTTCTCAAAACACCCAAAGTTCTGCATGGACACGGAAAAGCTCCTGCCTGGAGCAGTCTGAGTGAGGAGTAACCTGGGTAAAAGCTGAAAAGTTTGGGAGAAGAAAGATCAGCTTTCCCATATATATATAAAATATTATATATTAATATATATTTAATATTATATATTAATGTATATTTTATATATAATATATAATATATAATATATAATATATAATATATAATATATAATATATAATATATAATATATAATATATAATATATAATATATAATATAATATATATATTATATATACTATAAATATTATATGCATTATATATATTTATATATAATATATATTATTAGTATAATATATTAATATTATATATTATAATATTATATATTACAATATAATAATACTGTAGATGCTAATAATATACTAATGTACTAATATTTATACTTATATATTTATATATTTATATATATAAATAGATATATTTATCTTATATATAATAAGATATATATCTTATATATAGCTTATTACATATATCATATATATCTTATATAGATATATTTTATTATATATATCTTGTATTTAATAAGATATATTAATAGAATACTTATGTGCTAAATATAATTGCTAGTATCAATGCAAAATAAATGAAAATAAAATAAATAAATAAAAATTAAATAAATTAAATTTAATAAATGATAAAATAAATAAAAAATAAGTGCAAATCGAATAAATAGAAATAAATAAAAATTAAATAAAAATTAAATAAAAATTAAATAAAATAAAAATAAAAAATAACATAACATAACATAACATAAAATAACATAACATAACATAACATCACATAACATAAAATAAAATAAAATATAATAAAATAAAATAAAATAAAATAAAATAAAATAAAATAAAATAATTGTATTTAGGTTTTGTTCAAGCTGCCCTTTTCAGAAGTCAGAGCCACTTGTGATATGCTGCAGGCCTTGCAGTGCTGACCAAAGCAGCCTGAAGATCTCTCCAGCAGCTCTTTGGCAAAGCTCCATCCCCCTGGTGTGATCCCCAGCCCCCATTCCCATGCCCTTGGCAAAAGAGGGATGCTGTAAATACAGACCAGCCTGGAACAGGGCAGGAAGAGTCAGGATGAGTTCCTGGGATCGACTAAAGAGGCCATAAAAAAGGTCAATAAAAACCCCAGCCCTGACACATGAATTGGATGCTGGATGCTGTTGCTCCATGGAATTGGCAGCTGGAAAACACAAAATAAATGGGAAGGAACCTCATCCAGCCTGTCCCTGCCTGGGATTTACTGTCCCTGGGGAAGGGTGAGCTGAGCTGGAGCTCAGTGCCAGCGATAGCCACAGCAGCCAGGACATTTCCCTCTCCCTTCACACCAGGCTTTGCAGGGAATTAAACCCTGGTGAGGCCTGGGGACAGCTGAAGGAGTCAGGCAGGGAGGGGACAGAGGCTGAAAGGGCAGCAGCACCTTTATGCACCTGCCAGGACCTGGCCAGGAGCAGAGGGGGCTGCAAGGAATGCAGGGCTCGTTCCGGTGATGATTTAGGATTTTGGTTTTATATTTATCCTGCACTGCTTCAGTGTATAACTCTAAACCCGGTGGCCTGTCAGCTGCTGTTCTCCAGTTTTATTCAGACAAACAATTCCTGAAACTCGAGGCCACCTTATTGTCTCAGGTCCCAAAAAATGTAAACACCATTGAACTGGGGTGGGGGGAAACCTGGGGTGTATTAATTACCCTGAAACTGTAATTGGAGGATTAACCCCTGACATGTAAATGGACCAAACTTGTAATTGTCTGAAAAATTCGTGACCATTGTCCATCTTGGGTGTAGCCCCCTGGAGGCTTTTACACTGCCCAAGGTGCATCTGTTGAAGGCTTTCAACTTTTATTCTCTTAACCTTGTCTAGCCTCTGTTTCAGGAGCCACTCTGAGGCATCGCTGGCCACTGGCCCAGCCCTGGGATGCTCCCGTTTGTTCCCTGTGCCGCCACTTCCCTCGTCTGATTTAAATAAGAACATCTATCTTCTAAATTGTGTGTATCAAACAATCCATCACAGCGAGGCTGCAAACCTCCCCAAATCTGTAATTATGGTGTCACAGCTGATTGTGATGAAAGTAGAGCTGTCAGGGAGGCATTTGGGAGACAAACACACTGCTCCCAGCAGCTCTCCCAGGAGTGCTCACAAAGCTTTGCTGCCATATGGGGCCGTGATTAATAGCCCAGCCTATATGTAAATATTTAGCTGTTTAGGAAGCAACAGGATCCAATTACCTTTCATCCCATCCCTCTCCTCGTGACAGAGCACAAAGCAGAATTTCTGCTTGGGGTTTTTTGGGGTTTTTTTCCCTCGGAAAAAGATAAAAACCAATGCCCCAATGAGTCATATTCCAGTGCTGATATTGAAGCCATCCTTCTCTGCAGCCGAGGTGGCAGCAGCTGAGCGCTCAGCTGGGCCAGGCAGCTGGAATCTCGGATTTGCTCATCACTGGAATGTCCCTCTGCAAGGAAAGGGACGCTGGCACTCGCTGCTGCCAGCCCCTCGTGACTGTCACCGGGAGAGCAGAGCTCTTGCTGCTCCATCATCCAAGCTGAAGCAAAGCTTTCCTCCAGAGGCTTTTAGGACCATCCTTCAAGCTCGCAGCTGCTGGGGGGAAGAGCAGCCTGAACACCTCACAGTCCCCAGGGGCACAAACCAAGCCTTTGTGGCTCCCCCAGCAGCGGGGCCACTTGGAAGTTTGGCTTTAGGAGGGTGAGAGAGGAGAAAAGTGAGCCTCCACAACCATTTCATTTTTGAAAACAATTGTATGACTTTCCTGGCAAGGTCAACGTTTTTGACTGTGTTATCCATTCCACATTCCAGCCTTCTCCAAACTCTCTTCAGAGCTGCAGGAAATGCTGGAACCTCCCTTGGCAGGCTCCAGGTGCTGTTTGCTGCCTCCCTGGACTCGATGGATGAGCATCAGCCCAGCCTGGACCACCGAGCTTCTCCAGCCCCCAGTTCTGAGGCAATTTCAATCTTCTGTCCCAGGCACATCTAAGCAAGGCCTGAGCTTCCCCAGGATGTAAATGAGGAGAGAGGGCCAGCCTGAGTTAATTATCTCAGTCACAAGGAGCAGCTGAGCCAGATGTTCATCCAGCCTGTGTCTGTTTGCATTTCCAGCTTTTTGTGTGGATCCCCTAAGCCAGCACCGAGTCCATCAATTTTAACAGGGCAAAACCATCTCGGGTGTGAGTTATTCCTGAAGATAACTGACTACAACTTGGACTCTGTGCTCCAAGGCATGCTCCTGATAAATAAGCAACAACAGCATCAAAGTTTTACTCCAAGGAAGTGAAATGCGGAATGTTTTCCCAAATCCCCATAATTCAAAAATATCCTGTCCAATTCCACACTTCCTCATGGAGACAAAGCATTCTGCTCTGGGCTAAGCGCAGACATGAAAAATAAAATGCAGGCTGGAGCTGCCATCAGAAATTTAGAGGAATTATGCATTTTAAATTAACTTACAGAGGGTTCTTCTACCCCTGACAGTGGCTGTGGAGCACTTTGTGTTGAGGGACATGGCTCCAGAGCTGGACATTGCTGTACTGCAGGCACAGCCAGCAGGAATTTCCCTCTCTTCAGCAGCCACCAGGCTCCTGCTTCATCAGATCGAGTTCTGCTTAAGCCATGTGTTCCTTTTGTTCCTTGAATGAGCTCAAAAATGGAGATATTTCTAATAAGGAAAAGCTGTAGGAATTATCAGATAAAAATAAAAAGGATGAGGAATGTGTGAAGAGAGCAGAGAGTGGTCCAAGCTTTTCCCATGGTGCAGGTCTCCAGGACTGAATCCAAGCTCTGTGTGGCTCCCAGGCACACATCTGAGATTATTCCAGTCTTTATAGAGAGTCCTATTCCAGCCTTTCCTGTCCCTCAACCCTGCCAGGACCTCATGGCTCCTGAGCTGATCTGTGGGGCCTGGAGGTGCTGGGACAGACAAACAAATGGGTGACAAAGCTGGTTATGTGTCCAAAGGAGGGACACAAAGGTGGTGAAGGGTCTGGAGGGGCCACATGAGGAGGGGCTGAGGCACCTCCAGTCCTGGGGACAGCTCTGGGACACTCAGGACAGGAAGGACATGGAGGGGCTGGAGCGTGTGCACAGAAGGGAATGAAGCTGGAGAAGGGTCTGGAGTCCCAGGAGAGGCTGAGGGAGCTGGAAAGGGGCTCAGCCTGGAGAAAAGGAGCTCAGGGGCCCTTCTGGCTCTGCACAAGTCCCTGGCAGGAGGGCACAGCCGGGGGGGTCGGGCTCTGCTGCCAGGGAACAGGGACAGGAGGAGAGGGAACGGCCTCAGGCTGGGCCAGGGGAGGCTCAGGGGGGACAGCAGCAGGAATTTCCCCATGGAAAGGGAGCTCAGGCCTTGGAAATGCCCAGGGAGGTTTGGAGTGCCCATCCCTGGAGGTGTCCATGGAATTCCTGAGGTGGCACTCAGAGCTCTGGGCTGGGGACAGGGTGGGGATCAGGGTGGACTCGATGGTCTGCGAGGGCTTTCCCAGCCTGGATGATCCTGGAATTCCTGGGAGCAGGCAAATGACTCAGTGTGGGACAGCAGTGCTCTGCTGACCAGGGAAGGTCAATCACACCTGGTTTATCCAAGGGAATGCAGGAGATTTCTCCTGAGATACTCTCTGAGAAAAAAGAAATGAATCAGGCAGATCGCACATAAAGAAACAGTGATGACAAGCAGAAAATTGCAGAGCTTTGGAAAGTTATGGCCAGATAGAAACCATCCAGCACAGAAGTCTTTAGGTGACCTAACCCAGCTGCTGCTTATGTTCCAGCAATAATAAACAGGAGCCACTTCCCTGGCTCCTCTCCTTTGGGATCCTCCACTGCAACACTGGTTGGTACTTGAATTCCATCGTTTATAGCAAAGCTGTTGTCTGTTATCACAAACACAGGGACATTATTACAGAACTCACCCTGCAGCAAGATATGAATCAGAGTTAACCTTAGCAGACACCAAATATTTACTTTAGAAAAGGCAAAGATATTATTTCATAAATCAAAAATTGTTCCCTTGGTCCTTGAAGGACACATCAAAGCAGATTTGTAATTACAAAGCACATCCTAGGATGCCGAAGCAGTTGAATCCACGGCTGTCCCGTGGCTCATGGGCTCCCAGCTCGGCTGTGCCCAAAGCCCCTGGATGGGAATCCCTGATCCCACTCGCTGCTGTGGTGCAGTGACAGAGGCTGGATCGCTCTGGGAATGGAATGAGGTGGCTCAGAGGTGTTGCTTAATGAGTTATGAGCAGCCTCTCTTGTGAGCTGCAGCTTCCAAATGTGAGACAACCCCCAGATTCCTGCTCCAGAGCCTTCCCTGTCCATTGCTGAGCAGCAGAAGGGACAGGGAGTGGCTCTCTGTCACCACACTTGTATGCCCAGTGTCAGCCCCATGGACACCAGACCAACAGGCACAGCCAGGTCCTTCCTGCCTGGCCTGAGAGCTCTCCAAGGGACGTGTCCCTTTCCATGGAAATGGCTCGGCCAGCACCCTCCAGGACCTGGCCCCTTTGGGGGAGATGAGAACAGGGCCAGTTCTGGGAGAAGGACACACCAGGCTTTGGGGGAAGGTGAAAAGCCTGACCAGGGACCAGCCTAGAGGAGAGGAACTCTCCCAGTCAGCATTCAGCCCTGAGTCCCACTGGATCACCCCCTCCTGCTCCTGCCTGAGGGGGGAACCAGCAAAGTGCCCTGGAATTCCCCCTTGGCACACCAGCAGCTCTGGCTGGGCATCACAACTTCCCCGTGGGCTGGAGGAATCTGCACTGACACCTAAGAGCACAGGGCAGGGCACAGCCCCGGGCAGGTGATGCCCCTGAGATACCTGGACTCTGCATTGGGCATGGGCACCTCGTGGTCCTGGTGAAATCCTCCCCCAGGAGCTCCTCCAGGTCTCTCATGCTGCTGGGAACATCCCAAGGGAGTCAATGATGGTGACAAGCTGTGTCCCTCTGCAATAGGACCCTCCCTGGGGCTCCCCTGGTGACACCAAACAGCCCTGTGTCCCCAGGAGACATCAACCCTGCAGGGAGGGCTCCTGTCCTTTCAGGGTCTGCATTTTAAACTGATTTTCTGCAGCTCTCCACATTTTTCCTGATGCTTATTATGGTTGGAAATATTCAGTTGTAGGCTCTGCATGTTAATTCCTCCCTGCCACACTCTCCCCGCTCCTGTGCCCCTGGCCAGAAGATCCCAAGGTACAAATCCTTTGTTTCCCAGAGAATACTCGCTCGTGGAAGCTCATCTTTATTTATCAGGAGTTGTGTCAGCAAGGCTTTAAAAACCCAGCTGATCTCCATTGCCTGCTCACTGCAAATCAAAAGAGCCTGCGGGAAATCGGGTAGAACAACCATTAGATTAAATAAAAGCTGCCCCTCCGCCTCCTGTGCTTCCCTAATCCTCTCCCCAGCGAGTGAGATGCCCACTGCGCTAATCCACGGGACACGGGGGGCCGTGGGATCGTGGGCTGGAATTACAGCAGCTCCTCTGAGCGATAATTGAGCAACACATTTTATTGTCCTCATCATTCCCACAGCCTGTGGGGCGTTCAGGGGGAGGTAGGGCGAGGGGAGGGTGGATTTTCCACAGAGCTGGAGTTACGGTTCCATCCGTGCCCAAGGTGTTCCCGTGTGCTGTGAGCAGCAGGGAGCAGGGAAATTCCAGCCGGGGTAATTCCCGATCTCCCCGCGCCTCCAAGGTACAGCCAGCAGCCAGAAGGTGTTCAAATTGTTCATGGAGCCGAAAGTTAGGAGGAGCCAGTAAAAATGTCTCAATACAAGTCACAGGAGCTTCATTTCTGGGAGCACAGGGGCTCTGCTGTCCTTCCCTCAGAGCCTGGAGCCCTTGAGGCTCCAGGGGCAGGGGTGGATGCCTGACACCTGCCTGGACTCCATCCTCTCACTGACAGCTCGCTTTTCCAGGTGCCGTTGTTTTCTGTATTTCTGGAGTTCAAATTCTCTCTTCCCACTGTTGTGTCCTGAGCAGAGCTGCTGTGACAACAGAGCAGAGTGTCCCAAAGCCCTGGGAAGTGAGAGAGGTCAGAGAGAGAGAGTCTGGCCCAATTGCACAGCTTCAAGGACTGCAGTTTTTATTCTGGCCACAGCTTTTCTGTACCCAGGCAACACTGTAAAGCTGCAGATGCTGTAAGCATCCCTCAGAGTCCAAAGGTGCACCCACCACACACTCAGGAGGGCAGGATCCTCTTTATGGGCAAGTTCTAAACTGTTTAACCAGATGGGAGACAGCCAGACCTTACGACACAATCATTTACATTTTTCCTGCTCTTTTAGCACTCAGCCCTCCCTTGTTTAATGTGCTGAGTCCTGATCTCTTGGACTGACACATCCTCAAGCTTCCCTGGATCTAATCCCTCCCCTGTCCTGCAGGGTCCCTCTGGGATTCCTCCCCAGTGCTGTAGGACTGACACCACGCAGGGCAGGCGGTGGCAGCTGAAGGTGCTGGCACAGGGAGGTGCAGGCTCCAGGCTGGGGTGCAAAGCCAGAGTGCAGTTCTCTTTCCGTGCCTCAGTGTACCCTGGGGCCTGCTGGGAACCACGGAGCAGAGGACAGAGGGGAGGCAAAGGTGATGGAGAGCAGCAGATCTCAGCTCCAGGGACACTGAGCTGTCATGGCTGGGGTGACAGTCCTGGTAATGAGCCACACTGAGGGACAGAGTGCTCAGCCCCTGTCCCACACTTCCAAATTCTGGGCTGACACTGCCTCTCACAGGGATAAACCAGAGCGGGATGTGGTCCCACCCAGGGCCACGGGGCTTTCCAGAGCCCCAGGCACTGCTGTCACTCCCTGTCAGGCACAGAAGTCGTTTGGGTTTTCCCTCTGGACTCAGCTCTCCCTCCACCTGAGTCACAGGAGCTCTATCCACACTCCATCCGTGGCCCCTCGTGGGGGAAATGCTGAAAGGATTGTCCAGATCTGAGCGGTGCTGTGGGCACAGCCCGTGGCCACATCTCCCTGAGCCAGCCCCTGCTGCCAGGGAAGGGACGAGGTGCCAGCCTGGCACAGCACGAACCCAGATTCTGTGGAAGGGGCTCTGCCGTGGCTCTGACCCCCTGTGCTTCCTCCAGCTGCCCAGTGCTGATGCCTGCCCTGCCCCCAGCCCTGGCAGATGTCCCCAGCCCTGGCAGATGTCCCCAGCCCTGCTCCGTTCACCAGGACAGTCTGCTCCGTGACATTTTCCTCTCAGCTGCAAACCCCTCGTGCCCCTGTGCCCTTCCCCAGGCCGAGGGCAGGGTCAGGGCAGCGTGCCCAGCTGGCTGAGGCAGAACCTCAGGCTGGGGCTGTCCTTGAGGAACCTGCTGGTGTTGGATGTGCCTGGCTCAGCTCGGAGCTCAGCTGCAGCCCTGCGGATGCAGAGCGAGCTGGCAGCCCGTCCCCGCTCCCTGTGCAGAGGGGGAGATTTATCCCTTTGCCATGGCTCAGGATTTCTGCTTCTAAATGCAGAGAAGCAGCCCAATAAACTCAGCAGCCCTGCCTTAATCACCTCCATGGCTGCCCCACACAACATCCTCAGCTCCAGACGGGGCTGTATTTCTCCTTTAGCCCTTTAGCCAAGGATGACAATTCTCAGAGTGACTCCAAGGAGTTTTATATAAGCAAAGTGCAACATGCTTATTTAATTATCTGTTAAAGCCAGTTCAGGTGTACAGTCATATTAAGAGCAGTGCTAGATTAATTTCTCTTTCAAATGTGTCTTTACCTCACCAGAATTTAGGTTCAACTAGAAATTGCACCTGAGAACTCCAGCTGGACAGGCTGCTCAGATCTCGCTGTATTTAAGCACTTACACGGAGGGCTGTGCCCCTTCTCTGGTGGGTTCAGAGCAGTGAATCACTCAGCTCCCAGAGGTTTAGTCCCTGCTGCCACGAGGTAGAAGTGTTTTGTGACAAGTTCATTACTCTGGCTCAGTGCAGTGACGGAGCTTGTGAGGCACAGTGGTTGCAGTCCCAAAGCTGTGCAGCTCGATAGCGTGGTGTGATCAGATTCCTGATCCGATAGCACTGAGCGAGTTCATTGCCCTGGAGATCAGCCCCAGCTCGTTCCTGCTGGCTGAGAATGAGCCAGCTCCCACCAAGCCGAGATTGCTCAGCTCCCGGCGCCTTCAGGATCCCCAGGGATCGGGGGATGGATCTCCTGCCCCCTGAGATGATTTGCTCCCTGCTGGGGGCTCTGCACTGTCAGGGACCAGGCTGGCCCAGGACTCTGACTGACTTCAGTCCTTGCTCAGATGGGGGAGTCTGACCCAAAGCTCAAACCTTAAGCCCCTCAGGGTTCACTCCCTGAGCTGTCACGGGACCCCAGCAGAGGAAATTCTCCTCCCCAAAGACCGGGGGGCCGAGAACTTTTTTCCAGCCCTCAGCAGCTCCCTTTGTGCCAGGTAAAGCTCATGTTTCACCAGCTGTGCCCCTCAGGCAGGGGCTGTGACCTGTGCTGGCCATGGGACACAGTCCTGTGGGGCAGGAGGACACAGCCCCACACCTTCCACAGGTGTGAGCCCAGGTGGGCTCCAGCCCAGGGCTGGGCTGTGCCTGCCCCACTCTGATCAGCAGCAATAAAAATGGGGGTGTAACATAAAATGCAAGCTTTGAAGTGAGCAGAGTTTCACAGGCTGGAGGATGGGGAAGAGAAAGTGGGGAACACTCAGCTGGGAGTGCAGAGGGGTCGAGGGGCAGGGTTGGGGTGCTGGAGCAAATGGAATCTCCTGAGAGGGAAGAGATCCCAGGGATCACCCAGTGCAGCTCCAGGCCCTGCCCAGACCCCCAACATTCCCACCCTGGGCACCCCTGGAGCTCTGTCCAAGCTCTCCTGGAGCTCTGGCAGCCTTGTGCCCATTCCCTGGGGAGCCTGGGCAGGGCCAGCACCCTCTGGGGGAGAACCTTTTCCTAAATCCAACCTGACCCACCCTGGCACAGCTCCAGCCGTTCCCTGCACCCTGTTCCTGTCCCAGAGGTCGGAGCTGCAGCCCCTGGGGAGCTCTGCCCTCATCTCCTCTGCTCCCTCAGCTGCTCCTCATGGGCCCCTCCAGACCCTTCCCCACCTTCACGTTGGATGTTCCACCAAGACTTTTGGATCTTTCCCACATTGTGGTGCCCAAAGCTGCCCCAGCACTCGAGGTGAGGCCTCACCAGCAGAGTTGTCCTTCCCTGGTTCTCAAAGAACAGGACAAGGGAGTCTCAAAAGGGTCACCAAAGGTTCTCCCATCAGCTCTTCCCAGCCCTGCCCTGGTCTGGAGCTGTCTCTGCCTGGAGAGCAGGGGTTTCATAGGAGAGGAGCGATGCTCGGAGCCCTCAGAGAGCCAAGGGCCTTGCTCTGCCACCCTCTGGCTCCAGCATTCCCAGATGGGAACATCTCTGGGCTCTGAGTGGATCCCAGCAGCCTCAGGCCAGCCTGGCAGAAAACAGAATTTGGGGTTCTTTCTGAGCACTGAGCAATGCTGGGATTGGACAAAAAGCCTTGTCATGGAAAAGAACAAAATCCCTGTGCTTGCTGTGACCCTTTTATGTGCCAGAGCACAAATTCCACAGGGTGGGATCTGTGATCTGATTACACTCCTGGGCCAGGTGGGGACAGCAGCCAGGCCAGAAGGTGGCTGTGGGACAATCCTCAGGGGAAAAAAATTACCAGGAGCGAGACCTTCACAAAGAATGGAAACTAAACTCCCCCCAAAAAAACCCTCATATTTTGTTCCTCTGCTGTGGGCTATTGGAAACACAAAGCAGAATTATTTCCCACAAATCCTGTGTATCATAATCCCATTTTCTCCTGTCATGCCTGGATTTGCTGCAAACTTACAAGGTTATTTTAAACATGTATTAAAATCTATGTATTTTTTAATAAGCATTTTCTAATTACACTCTGTATATTTCTATGGATTTTGTCTCTTTTCCTTTTTCACAAGGTGAGTTTTTGGATCATACCTATTGAATTTCCAGTTTTCCCGTGAAGCTATGAAGGATAGGCAAGCTTTTCTTGGGCTCCACTCTGAGCCAACAAACTCAGCTGGCCCTGGGGTGAGGAGGCTGAGTCCCAGCCCCTCCTGGACTCCAAAATCAGCAGCAAGTTCTCAGCACTTTATTTTGCTTTGTTTTGTTGTATTTTATTTTGTTTTGTTTTCAAAGGCATCCTCTACTGGAGCTTGCTCTGGTGCTGCCACCCCAGCTCCTCACACAGATGAGATTTCATTTGTGTGAAATGACTCCTGGGGGTTTGTTGTCATTGCTCAGGTCTGGGAGATTTGTTATAAAACAATTTCTCCAGAAACTGTGACGAATGAAAATTTCAATTCTATGTATTTCAATGTGAAAACGCTGGTGGGGAGAAGCCAAGCAAAATATTTATTGGGTTTTCTCTTTTTCTCCAAATCCTAAACTGGAGAAGTCCAGGGTTTTTTTCCAGCTGGAAAATGAGAGCGTTTGCCTCGACTTTCTGTGCCCATGACAATGTGAAGAAATATTTCTTGCAGGGAGAGAGCAACAGGCTCTCCACAGTGCAAAAAGGCTGAGGATTTATCAAGAAGCTTCTTTTTTATGAGGGAAAATGTTTTTATGTTATTTCTTCAGCTGCTCTCCCTATTTTTCTGTGGCTTTCTCACAGAGGGAAACACGGAGGAGGCAACGCAAAAACAAAACTTTTCCGTTTGGAAACAGAGCTGGCAGGGAAAAAAAAAAAAGGAAAATCCTGGGTTGGTTTCAAGCTGCTGCCTGAAAACTTAAATGCAGAGCAAATGACAATTTTGTCTCACTTAGAAACTTCCCTGGGGAAAAACTCCCAGTTCTCACTCAGCTCTGCTTTTTGAGCTTTCCAGATCTCTAAAACCTCCCCTGACGAGTTGTTCCTGGAGGGGTTTTCATAATCCTGCTGGTGAATTGTCCCTGTCACACAGCAAAGCCACCACTCCCTGCTCCCAGCCAAGGGCAGGGATTGACTCCTGGCACATCCCACCCCTGGTTGGTGTCAAACCCTTTGTAGCAGAGATTGATATTAATGAAACCTTCCACCCTGACACACGTGAAATGCAGCAAATTTAGGTTTTGGATGTGAAATAGCAGTTACCAAATCCTGCCCACCCCAGGCTGGCAGAGCAGCACTGATGGAGCCTTGGGGGTGCAAAGGGGACAAAGACCCCCTTGTCTCTTGCCCCTGATGCCCCCAGATCTGCACATTTTTATCCCTGCTCTGAATTCTGCCTCTTTTTCTGGCTTTGTGGGGCTTCCCTGGCAATGGGGTGGGTGAGAAATGATTCCCTTTTTCCACAGGTACTTTGAGGTGCCAAATCCTCACTTCCACCTCAGCTTAATGAAAACTGAGACTGGTCCCTCGTCCATCCCTGATTTCACAAAGCTGGATTTATACAACCTGGAAGAACAGCTGGGAACTGATGGGAAATCTGCTGATGGTGGGGTTTTTAGGAAATACTGGTTTGTTTAATGTAATGAGCAAGGGCTGGAAAGGGAGAATTGCAGGTGGGTGGGGGGAAGGAGGGAAGGAGGGAGGGAGGGAGGGAGGGAGGGAGGGAGGGAAGGAAGGAAGGAAGGAAGGAAGGAAGGAAGGAAGGAAGGAAGGAAGGAAGGAAGGAAGGAAGGAAGGAAGGAAGGAAGGAAGGAAGGAAGGAAGGAAGGAAGGAAGGAAGGAAGGAAGGAAGGAAGGAAGGAAGGAAGGAAGGAAGGAAGGAAGGAAGGAAGGAAGGAAGGAAGGAAGGAAGGAAGGAAGGAAGGAAGGAAGGAAGGAAGGAAGGAAGGAAGGAAGGAAGGAAGGAAGGAAGGAAGGAAGGAAGGAAGGAAGGAAGGAAGGAAGGAAGGAAGGAAGGAAGGAAGGAAGGAAGGAAGGAAGGAAGGAAGGAAGGAAGGAAGGAAGGAAGGAAGGAAGGAAGGAAGGAAGGAAGGAAGGAAGGAAAGGCCCAAAGTTCCTGAGCCAAGTCCTTCCCTGTGTCCCCCTCTTTGCTGTCAGTCTGTAATTCAGACAGGTTTTGAACAAGAGGTTATAAATTATTATTTAACAGGTTTTTAATTGCTTCATGGATCCATGCATCACTTCAGAACTCAAAACATTTTGCAGCAATCAGTTCCACACTTTAATTAATTAGAAGCTGAATGGGAAATGCACCTTTCTCTTTTCCCCCTAACTTGCTACAAATTATTCCTTCCTGGTTTGGGGGTATAAAAACCAGGCTATTAATGCCCTGTTTGGTGCCACTTAGAGTCTTACAGATACGTTGTTGCATCCCAGGATATTTTTTTTCTGATGGAACAGTTCCCATTCAGTTCCATCTTCCCCCTGGGGAGATCACAGTGCACTTTGGAACGTCCTTCTTGCTGTTCCCTCTGTTTTTCCAGTTCTGCACCTGATTCTGCTGCAAGTTTTTGGATAATCCATTGCTTCAATCAAGTCACCCTCCTGCAAAAGCTCAGTTCCTCCTTTAAAGGGCACTAATGGGTGTGCAAGGCAGCCCTTGCCCTGATAAATGCCATGTCCAATCCTTTACTTTTATCGTATTTATCCCTGAGCCTGCCACTTCCAAACCCCAGGGAGGATTTCAAAGTACTCATTCCATTAATTTGAGACAGTTCCTCCAATTCTTAACCCATAAAGAAAAGTTCCACTGACAGAATTTTCCTCAGTTCCTCCCCAGCAAACATCAATGTGAAGAATTCATCTGGATTTTCTGCTCCAGCCTTATCTTCCTTGAGCTTTTCCTTTCATGCCTCACTCATTCAGTGGCCTTGGAGCCTCTCTGGCAGCATTCCTGCTGCTGCTGCTGTGTTTCAGAAGGATTTGTTGGTATTTCTTGTACAGTTAGCAAGTTGTTCCTCGAAATATTTCTTGGCCTGTCTTGTGATGATTTCCCAAGAATCTTGCCAGAGCTAATGTTCTTTCCTCTCTCTCCTTTTAGACACAATGCACAGCTGAGGACTTGCAGGAGGTTAATGCTGTGTGACAGGAGCTAGAGCAGGGGCAAAGCACAGCAAAATGTGTCTCAGGATCCCTCAAAACCTGGATTGGAGGTGGGACCTGCCAAGGCTGTCCCTGTGTCACTGTGGGGACGTGGGTGAGCAGAGCACTGTCACAGGGAGAAAACCCAGCCTGGAACTCACTGACACACAAACCAACAGCCATGAGCTGATTTATTGCCTTCATAGACCAAATCAACCACACCCTGGCAATGCTGATGTCCCTTGGGTGACCCAAAAGGGATCAAAGCACCGTGCTCAGAGATTCCCCAGCACCCTGGGAGGTTCCCAAGGATGGCTCTATATTCAATAATCCCTGTTCTCAGAGTGGCACTCAGGGGAGAAGGCACAACCCACAAGGAATTCCACATCAGGAATTTTGGAGGGTGCTGATTGCCCAGGAAAGTCTTTTCCAGAAGTCTCCTGGAGCCCAGAGCTATCTCCAAGTGGAACACAGAATCATGGAATATTCTGGGTTGGAAGGGAGGATCCACAAGGGTCTGGAATCCAGCACTTAAATGAACAAAATCTGTGCAGGGATTGAACTCTGTGTGGAGCAAGAGTGGGGCTGTCCCCAAGGGGAACAATCTGGGAGCCAGGAGTGGCAGGGGACAGGTGGGGATGATGTCCTGGAGAGAGGACACGGACCCACAGCAGCCAGGCAGGGTGAGCAGAGCAGGTCCCAGGCTCAGTCAGCATCCCAGGGATCACCACCAGGGTCAGTGCAGGAAGGTCTCTGAGCAGGACAGGCTTACACCTTGTCAGAACCAGAGCGAGCACAAAAGTGCCCCAGCACAGCTCAAGCTGAGCTCCAGGGACTCCCAGGGCCAGTGGAGGTGTGGGAAGGAGGCTCCTCAAGAGGGTGGCCAGGAAAACAGAATTTTTGCTGGGGTCCTGGCAGCAGGGGTAGGTCCTTTCTTCCCACCTCTGAGGGGGAATTCCGGAGGTTTCTCATGAAATCAGCACTCCAGAAGGGCTGGGGGCAGCAGGGACGGGGCTGGCTTGTCCCAGCTGCTCTCCAAGGTTTCTCCAGAGCATCTCCAGCCCTGAGGAAGGGAAGGCTCCCAAGGGTTCCATGTGGGCTTTGGATCCTCCTGACAAACCAGGGGCACCTTGGGTCCACCAGCTGCTGCCAGGAGGGACCTCCTCCAAACCCACCCGTGCCAGGGCATCCCAGAGCTGTTCCCACCTCCCTCACACTTCCAAAGCTCCTTCTCCATGGCTGAGAGAAGGAAATCCGAAGGGCTTTAACAGCCATTTTCAGTTCATTTGGGACATTAACAGCCATTTTCAGTTCATTTGGGGTATTAACAGCCATTTTCAGTTCATTTGGGGCATTAACAGCCATTTTCAGTTCATTTGGGGCATTAACAGCCATTTTCAGTTAATCTGGTGAAGCCTCTCCAGGTAATTGGCACTGGGGCACTCCCAGCACTCCGGGGTTACCTGGGCTGTGCCTGGTACCCTGCGGGCACAGAGGCGCTGACACCATCAAGTGTCCGAGACAATTTAAAATGAAGCGAAAATAAATGTAATTAGTTATCGCAGTTTATTAGCGGCTCATATCCTTCGGCAGATCCTGTCTTTATTCAGTGTTTAATGGGATTAATAACTCCTTAAGCAGGCATGTGACAGCCAGGAGCAGTGAAATTCCACGGCTGGGACACAAACGCTCTCTTGCTTCTTCATTTTATCCCCTTTTTTTTAAAGAAGGACATTTTTCCAGGCCTCTTGCTGACAATTTTCTGGTTTATTGACAGACTAAATGGCTAAGTGATTTGGTTATACTGAAGCAGGTATTGGCAGCTGCTGGGGTTCTCAAGTCAGGCAGGATCAGCCACAAAACCCACTCAGGCCACACTGGAAATCCCAAAGTTTCTTAACCAAAATGTCTCATTCTGCCCCATCCTGGTGCAAGTTGGCCTTTGCTTCATCCCAAAGGACTGGAGAGCTTCCTGAATCAGGAGGATGGTTAAGACTGTGTAATACAAGAGAAAAGTAAGTGTCTTGTGGCATCTGTGTCCAAAAGTTGTGTGTGAACAACAAAAGAAACTCAATTCTGCCTCATCTTCGTTTATTCCTGACAAGGCAGCAAACAACAAACAGGACAGGAGAGCAGTGAAACCAGAGCAGTGAAACCAGAGCAGGGCACAGAGCAGGGTGGAAAAGGCTGAGCAGGCAGAGCCAGGGGGCTGTTACAGATTCATTTGGCCACACTTTGCCCAGTTGCTCAGAGGGGAGAAAGTGTCACTTGGCAAACTCCCCAGCCCTGAGTTTGTGTTATTATTAATGCAAGCTCCATCCTCGAGAGGACCTGGGTGAGTTTAGAGAGCCCATTAAGAGCCCGTTAGTGGTGCAGACACTGCAGATCAGAATTGCAGGGGGGGCTGAGCTCCTCCTGGACACAGCTGGGGCTGGGGGGGGCTCTCCAGCCCTGGGAAAGGGCAGAGGAAGAGGAGGGAGGCAGGTGCCAGCATCGACCTGCGCAGCACTGGGAGGCAGCAGTCAGGATGTGACAGCCAGGAGCTCAGTCCTGCTCCTCATGGCTGGAAACCCAGGGCAGCTCCTCATGTCCCCTCCAGGCTTCTCCTGATGCCCAGCTCCCCTCTGCAGGGGCAGCTGCTCTGGGGGTGCCTCTGTGCTGAGAGGTTAGTCAGGCTCAGCATCCTGCCAGAGGCAGAGTATCGGGGTTTTGAGAGAGAGACAGGAGCACAGGGAGACCTCTTAAAACACAATTTATTATTTGTCTTCTACAGTTTCATGAAGGAGTGAGAGCATCCTCATTGTATTCACCAGATGTTCTTGGTCAGTGGTCACAAGACTGGTTTTTTAAAGGTTAATTAGACAATAAACTAATGTCACATAAGAATGTTTTTACTTTTACACCAATAGTTAATTATTTTGTTTCATACATCTTTGTCGCAGCGCAGACTTCCCTAATCAATCATATAATGACACACAAAACTGCTTGTTATACCTTAAACTTCTTATCTTTATCACTTCTATATCTGAACTTTAAAACCTTAGAACTTCTTACAATCTAATTTAATGTCTTTCTATTTAAACTCACATTCTTACCTATGATTCTAAGTGTTCAAGCTTTCTGCAAGGCCTTAAATCAAACCCTGTGTCCGTGTCTATACCTGAGTTTGTACATACGAGATCTTGAGAGCTTTCTGTGCTTGGAATTCCCACAGCAGAGCGTGCTCTGGAGCCTGCTTCCATCCCCACCTTCACCTGGGCTGCTGCTGGGAGCTGCTTTAATTGACTGACTGCTTAATGAAGCTCTGCATCTCCACCTCCCACTGCCCTGAGCGTGCTGCTCGCTGCACGGGCTCTGTGTGATCTGTCAAGGTCGCTTTGGAGGGACGTTTCTCACCAGGCAGGAGAAGTGCCCGGGCATTAACAGGCAGTGATGTGGAAAGTGATGATGGCAGGTTCCTGTTCCAGCCCGGGCTGGAGGGGAGCTTGGTCACGGGGCTGCACAGCCCAGCTGCTCACAGGGCACATCTGGAGCTCACAGGGCACATCTGGAGCTCACAGGGCACATCTGGAGCTCACAGGGCACAGCTGGAGCTCACAGGGCACATCTGGAGCTCAGAGCCAGCCTGGGGGAACCTGAGCCTCTGGGTTGCAGTGCCAGACTGGGGTGAGCTGGCTGACAGCTGCCAGGGATTCACTGGAAAAATCCATCATCTTCCTGGGTGTTTCACTGGGAGGTGCTCCTGTCCATGGTGGGGGGCTTGGAACTGGGTGAGCTTTCTGAAGTCCCTCCCAACCCAAAGCGTTCCATGATTCCATGGCTCCAGGGCTCTATGACCCCAGGACACTCAGGTCTGTGCCTCAGGTACCGTGGAGATCAATTGCAGAAATGCTCCAGCTTTGGCCTTGGCTCCCCCACTGAGGTGGAGGCACAAAATAAAATCTTTCAGCCCCCAGAGCTGCAGCTGAGGTGGATGTGGCAGCAAGAACACATTCTTTTGGGAGCAGGGTAATTTCAGAACTCTTCAAACAGTAAATGAGGTGTCCTTTTAGGAAGAGATAACCAGTAAAATGACAACGTTTCCTAGAAGGCAGTGAAATGCAAATAATCTTAGCACTGCACATGGTGCAGGCAATCCACCTCCTCTCAGTGCACCTCAGAGTCACCTGGAGGTGTTTATTCACACCTGGTACTTCTGCACAAAGATTTTGTTCTATTCTCCAGTTCCCTGTTTGATTTTCCCATTTTCTGTGCCCCACCAAGACCTGGCCTCAGCCACTGCCCTGGCCAGCACTGGCTGTGAGCTGTGCACACACACACTGCTCATTTCCAGGCTGCTGTGTGCCTCAAAATCCTGGCCTCTGAGGAGTGTTTTATACAATATTTATGTTTCTCTGAGATGTGAGAGGTCACTCGACCTGACAGAGCTGAAGCCTCTGCCTGTGGGAGGGGGGATCTGCTGCAGCATCAGCAGAAAGTAAATGAGCTCCCAAATGAGAGTTCAGAGAGTTCTGGCTGTCATTTCCATACAGCTCTGGACTCTGCTCGTGGCTTCTTCCTTCAAGGGAGGAAAAGTTGCTGCAAGTGTCTGCTCAGCACCAGGCTGATGCTGGAATAGAGCACCAGGGGGATCAGTGTTTGCTGCAGCGAGGCTTTCCTGGCCATTCCTGCTGATCTGAACAACTCCCAAGGAACAAAACCCTTGCCCAGAGCAGCAGAGAAAAGGTGAACCCTGCATTTGCCACCTGGATTGTTCCCACAGCTCACCCTTCCCTCCCTCTGCAGCACTTCAAGCACCTGGACTGGGCAAGTCCTGCATTTCTTCACCTCCATCCTCCCTGCCAGGACCCTGAGCACAGAGAGGTTAAATGAGACCTCCAAGGTCACAGAAGAGGAAAGGTGCTGATTTCAGCTTCCCCTCCCCAGCACTCGGCTGCCTTCAGGCTGCTCACAGGATGTTCAAGGAAAAAAAAAGAGTCATGAGCACCCCTGAGGAGCTGTGCTGGTAAAACTGAGCAGTGTAAGAAGGGCAGATAAGATAGAGGATAAACATTTGTGAGCAGGAGGCACTTCAGAGCAAAACATCTGCTCGCCTGGAGTGGGGACGGATTGCCCTGTGCTGTGCAGCCACTGAGGTGCTCGGCTCCCCCAGGGGCTCGGTGCCTTGTCAGGAATTCCGCAGTAAGCAGGACACAGCCTGTGCAGGAGGCTCAGGAGAGGCAGCTGGAGGAGCAGCAGGATGTCCCAGGCATCCCAAATGGCAGGAGCTGCCTGCTCTGCTGGCTGAGCCCTGCCTGCAGCGCTCTGGATTCCTTCTGGAGCCGCTGGGATCCACCTGGAGCCCGGGATGGGGGCTGGGCTTTGCTGATGCCCTGCTCCAGCTGCTGCTGCAGGGCTTGGGGTCAGTCACACCCTGCTGGTGCCAGCCACAGCCCTGGCGTGTCCGGCCTCACTCCCTTCCCTCTGGGCTGGGGAGGGAAGAGTCCAGCACTGGACACTTGCTCTGTGGCGCTGTAGGTGTTGGGAATGGATGGGAGAGCCACAAATCAACTGGAGGATGTTTCTTCCTGAGCTTCAAAGCTAAAGGTTGCTGACACTCGCAGTTAAAAAGAAATTGGGAAAGGAAATCCCCGAAGTGAAGGGGCTGCTCTGGGTCTCGGGGTGTAGAGAGCCTTTCAATGGAGAGCTGGGACAGCACAACATTTCCCTCTCCACCACTTCCAGCCCTGCCCTGAAATCCCAAAGGTGCCATAAATGTGGATCTGCGCTCCAGGGGTGGCAGCTCTACCTAACCCAGGCCAAAAGCACCTGTGCAGCAATTTCCACACTGCCCAGAACGTAATTTTGTTCTATTTGTGCTAAAACCCAGAAAAATAATTTTTAGGGAAGACTCAGCACAAGGCTTGTTCACAGTCAGGTGGGAATGAGGTAAGAAAATGGTTCTTTTCCCCTGCAGGTTGTTGCCAGCTCTATTTCAGAGGAACCAGCCTGTCCAGCCATCTCTGCGGCCCCTTAAACAATTTCCACACTTATTCCATGGCCTGCAGCACGGTGTTAACCCAGAGGCAGTGATGTGGCAGGAGAAGTGGTTCCACATTTATGCAAGGAGTGAAAGGGCAGAATTACCTGGGATGCCCCTTGAAACAGCAAATGTGGCGTGAAGGAGCACTCAGCTCTCAGCGGGGGATCAGACAGCACAGGGAAGCAGGAGTTACACAGATTTCAGCTAAAGCCATCAGCAGCAGCTCAGTGAGCGTTCCGAGTGTGAGTGGCACTGCAGGCACACGTGGGAGGACGGGGAGTTGTGTTTTCTGACGCTTTTGGAGCGGTCTGGCCATGCTTGGACTGCACAGTGGGGAAACGCTGTCAGTGCCCAGGGTCAGTGCCACAGGACTGCAAACAGCTCAGAGCTGGCCCTGCCCAGCAGGTGCCAGCCTGGAGTGACCCTGGCAGGGCAGGGAACACCTGAGCCCCCCTCCTGTGAGAAGGGAGGTGAGTGCTGGGGTCAAATTCCCGGGCAGATCACGGGGAATCCTTCTGGAAGGAGCCCATAAGGGGCAGGGTCACCTCTCTGTCCTGCAGCCCCGGGGACCCTGGGACCAGTCCAGACTGGGCAGGGTGTCCCAGCTGGTCCCAGTCCAGACTGGGCAGGGTGTCCCAGCTCCTCCCAGTCCAGACTGGGCAGGGTGTCCCAGCTCCTCCCAGTCCAAACTGGACAGGGTGTCCAGCTCCTCCCAGTCCAGACTGGGCAGGGTGTCCCAGCTGGTCCCAGTCCAAACTGGGCAGGGTGTCCCAGCTGGTCCCAGTCCAAACTGGGCAGGGTGTCCCAGCTGGTCCCACCCTGGCATCCTGAGCCCTGCACACAGCCAGGGCAGTGCCCACCTGCACTGCTGGGGGATGTCACAGCCTTGTGTGATCCCCTCTGCATCCCCAGCTGGATCCCAGCTCAGAGCTGGGATTTTACATCATCCTGACTGAATTCTGGATTAGAGATTTTTTTATTATTTTTTTAATTTTTTGTTTCTAATCTTTTCCAGTCTCAAGGTCATTTAAAGTCCTTTCCAGCCCTTGACCAAGTGCAAGGGACAGGAGCATCCTGTGTCTGACAGCCCAGCTCATCCCCAGGATGGGGGATCCCGAACAGCCCCAGGCCCAGGGAAGGCCTCATGGATCAGCTGCCAGAGGCAGGAAATGTTCCTGATTCTGCTGGGTGATCCTGCTTGGCTGCCCAGCTCTGCATCCCCATCTGGTCCGTTCGTCTCTCCCATATTTCTTGAGCTCATTCATGGAAATTTTAGGACCAGGAGAGTTAAAAGTGCTGCTGCACCAGAGCAGGAATTATCTCTTGCCTTTGCACTCAGGCTCTGAAGGAAATTAAATGGGTTTTGCCCAATTTGTCTCTGATGATCAAGGCTGACTATTACTCACCTCCACATATTTTCCAGGTACTACTTCCCTTCATTATTTTTCCAGGAATGAGGGCTGGCTTGCAGGATTCCAGCACTGAGGCACAGCACCTGCAGTGCTCTCCCTGCTGCTCTTGGTGTGCAGAAGGACCTGAGTGCAGCCCGTGGTGGCTGTGCTGGCTGGGGGGTGGCCCTGCCCCCTGCCCTGTCCCCACAAGTGTCTCCAAAGCTGGAGGGGTGCAGCAAGCTCCCACAGTGGGAATTCTTCATCTACATCCATGGAATTTCTCCCGAGGGGGTGCCCCAGGCTCTCCTGTTGCTGTGGGCTCAGCCCCTGCTCTCCCATGGGTGCCACCCTGGCTGAAGTCACGCTGTGACCCAAACCCTGCTGTCGCTGCCAGCTCTGCCCCCCTCCCTCCTGCCATTAAGCTGTTCCTCAGGTTAAGAAACCTGTGAAATCCTATTGGAAAACTCCTGGAAGGCCTTTTAAGTCTGCTCACATCCCAAGTGCTGCACTCACGGCCTCGAAACTTCCCAGCTGATTTATGGAGCAGCCACGCACAGGCTGCTGGGGAGAGCAGGGAAACCTTCCCTTTTCCCTTTCCTCCCCTCCCAGCACAGTGAGAGCAGTGTGACTGCATTCCAGGGGCTGTATCCACCGGCTCACAGCTCCAGGAATCCCTGCTTCACTTCCCGAGGGTCTGGCCATGCTCTCAGACCTCCCCAGCTCCCACAGGTTCTTGCTGTCCCTCTCACTCTGTGCCATTGGCTCCCCAGAAAATCTGGTCCTCACGGGGACCTCAAGTACCAGAAAGGATGGAGAAAGTTCCCACGGATTTTAAGTCCTGCAAATATTCCCAGAAGCTGGAGTTTCTCTGATTTCTTTCACTCTGGAGACTTGTCTGTATTTTTATTTTTTTTGCCTGATCCTGCGCCCTGACTGCAGCTCCTTGTTGATAGTGCTGGGTTTGCAGGGCTTATTTCCCATCAATAATTGATAAATGCTCCCCAGTAATTCCTCTGGAACTGTTTTGTCCTTTGCCAGGGAAGCAGCTGCACACCAGACTCTTGACAGAATTCCTTTTAACCTCATTTCAGGAGCTCTGCTCTTGTTTAACAATAAACCACACACTCCATTTACTGTTATTCTGTAAGTAACACTCCATGTTTCAACTCAAATTTATTCCATTTCCCACTGGAGCAAGCCCAGCCTATTTTCTCATGAGCCTAAATGACAAATTAGCAAGGTTAAGCATTGTTTTAATTTCAAACAAAATCAGTGAGAACCCCTTGCAGAAGGAGCACAATCTGCTGCAGTCTCATCATAATTCTTCCCTGTTGCCAGGGGTGGGTGAACAGGGGGGGCTTTGCAGGGGGAATTTTACACCAAAAATGGCTCTGGAGAAGCAGCTTGAGGGGTGACAGAAAGCTCAGAGCTGAAGTGATGCTTTGTTATTATTATTTTATAGGGGGATGGTGTCAGTGCACTTGAGCCAAGCATGGCAAGGTAAATCTGCCAGCCCTGAATTCCAGAGGAGCTGGAGGGGGCAGGGAAAGCTCTCCCAGGAACTGCCCCACTCACCTGGCAGGCAGGGAGGGACGAGCAGCTCCACAGATCCAGGAGATCAGCACAGATCTGTGGGATGTGCACCAATAAATCTGTGGGATGTGCAGAGCAAAGGGCCAGCAGCAGGCCCAGGGGCAGGGCAGAGGATGAGCTGGACACAGGCACAGCCCTGGTCCTGACTCAGGACTGTGGGTGAGGCAGCCCTGGCTCAAAGGGAGAAAGGAGGAAAAGCCTTTGAGGGTGGCACCAAGGCAGCAGGGAGCAGGACAAGCTGGCACTCCTTGGTTTGGGTCGGGAGGGACCTCAAAGGCCACCCAGTGTCACCCCTGCCATGGCAGGGACACCTCCCACTGTCCCAAATGTCCAGCCTGGCCTGGGACATTCCAGGGATCCAGGGGCATCCCCAGCTGCTCTGGGCACCCTGTGCCAGCCCTGCCCGCCCTCCCAGGGAAGTCTGATATGGTTTATTCATGTCTTGACAGGAATTTTCCTACAGAAAAACAGGGAAAACTGCTGGAGAAGTTTGTCTTCAATGCATTCTGTAACCTACAGAGTTCTATTTTTATCTGGTTAGGGCTCAACACTTCTGCTACGAGCCTCTTTTGAGGTAAGAACTGGATTTAGAGCCATCAGCTTTGCATGGAATCATCCAGAGGATTCCTGCCTCAAGGTCACTCAAGGGCTCAATGGGATGTTTGTATTTCCTCTTCCCCTAAATAAAGATTTACTGTCACAGAATTCCAGGATGGTTTGGAAAAGGACCTTAAAGCTCATCCAGTTCCAGGGGCAGGGACACTTTCCTCCATCTCAGGTTGCTCCAAGCCCTGTCCAGCCTGGCCTGGGACACTTCCACAACCTCTGTGAGCAACAATTTCAGATTTCAGCCTCAAAATCTCCAGAAAGAGAGAAAAAAGAAAACCAGAGCAAGGCACCCCAAAAGCTGCTCAGGGAGTTGGAATTATTCCTTCCTTGCTCCAGAGGATGCAGTGGCACTGCAGTCACTGCAGGTACCATTTGCACACCAAGGCATCAAGAAACTCCACAAGGAAATATTTTTCCTTCTCCCAAACCCCACAGAAGAACTTGCAGGGAGCTGCACAGGGCTCTGATCTGCTGGAAAACATTCCTGAGGCTGAAAAAACAGATTTTGCAGTGCAAAACTTCCCCAAAATGAGCAGGATTGGTAGATTTATTTTTAATTCTACATTTCTTTGAAGCTTCATTTTTATTTTTATTTTTTTTTAATCTTTTCATCCCCCATTTACTCTGCTAGCAGGGTGTATTTCCATATTTTTTCCCCCCTTTTGCCTTTTCCAAATCCTGGCTGTTTTGTGGTGGCAGAGTGACAAGAGAGCTTTGAAACTGCACAGTTCTGCCAGCGCTGGCAAAATTTCGCAGGAAAATAGAACAGTGGAAATAAAAATTGCAAAAAAAAAAAAGAAAGGAGGGGGCAGAAAGAAGCGTTTTGTGCTGCTTAAAAATGAAAAAAAAAAACTTCTCTAAGAAAAAAACCCTCCAACAGGTGATTTGAAGGCACTGAAAATTGTGAAAGAAAAATCACCTGGCTTGGTTTTACTGAGAAAATATTAATTTTTGACCAGTTTTCCCAATCTCTGAGGCATCCAGCAGCACCAGTGGGTCAGGAGTTGTTTGATTTTTTTCACGTGGGTGTTTCCAGAAGTCTCTGTGGTGAGCCTGGACATTTGTGAGTGCTGGACTGAGGTTTGGACTCCAGGAAAGTCCTGCCCTGGGGGATTTTCCCTGTGTGTGTGGTCAGGACAGGGCTGGACACTGCTCTCCATCTCCTCCGTGTCTCCTGAGAGCCCCATCCTGCTGGCACCATCCCACACACAGCTGGCAAAGATCAAAGAGGACAAGGGGGTGGCAGCACCTTTATTCTTTTGGGAGTTGAAAGGGATGTTTACAGCTCCCCGAGTCAGGTTGTGCCTCTGAGGCAACATTCCCTGCACTTGCAGCCTTGTTGCTGTCGTCTTCCAGGGGAAAACGTGTTCCCTTTTGATCCTGCCGTGCAAAGGGATCAAAACAAAGCAGGCAAAGGCAGCAGACACAGAATTATTTAGTCAGCACCCTGTTCAAAGCTTTCCTTTCTTCCTGGGGGGGGTGGAAAACGAGCAAAGAAAATGTGCAGACAATGAGTAACAAAGAAAACAGATCCTGGGGAGGCAACAGAATCGTGGAGGCAACCAAGCCATGGAGAAAATCATCATCCCCATGTGTGGAAGTGCTGAGAAGACTGCAGCTCCAGGGGGGAGTGGGAGCTGGATTTGAAGGATGGGAGGAATGAATTTGAAGGAATGGAGGAGTTCCCTGCAGAGACTGAGAGATGCTGAGCTCAACAAGCCACTCACCCAAAGGAGTGAAAATTGCCTTCTCCCAGGAGTTCTCATCACTCCAGTGGAGAGGCTCTGCTGGGGTAATGGAAAGGCAGGAAAATAAGAGCTAGCTTTAAAATATCTGATAGACCCAGAAGGCAGTTTACCAGCTGCCCAGAAGGGTCCCCCTACACCAAGGTCCTTGGTTGGGAAGGGCTCCCCCAGCAGCCTCTCCTCCCAGTGTCCCACCAGGGTACAGTGGGACTCTGGGGCTTCAGGTGCTTCCCAGGCCAGAATGAGCCAGGGCTGATCTCATCAGGGGATTTCAAATCCTTGTTTTCCATGGTCTGAAAGGTTTTGCCTTGACAAGACTCTGGCAAGGAAGAAGAGGAACAAATGAAGCAGGGAATGGTAATCACAGAATCATGGAGTGGGTTGGGTTGGGTTGGGTTGGGTTGGGTTGGGCTGGGTTGGGTTGGGTTGGGTTGGGTTGGGCTGGGTTGGGTTGGGTTGGGTTGGGTTGGGAGGGACCTTAAAGTTCATCCCATCCCACCCCTGCCATGGCAGGGACACCTTCCCCTGTCCCAGGAGCTCCCAGCCCTGTCCAGCCTGGCCTTGGGCACTGCCAGGGATCCAGGGGCAGCCCCAGCTGCTCTGGGCACCCTGTGCCTGCCCACCCTCACAGGGAACAATTCCTGCCCAAAACCCAACATAAACTCCCCCTCTGAACCCATTCCCCTTGTCCTGGGAAACAGCTCCTAGAAGTGTCCATGATGCCCAGGTCTCCAAAGCTCAGGAATGTCCTTCTGGATGGGAATTTCCCAACTCCAGGGCAGTTTTTACAGAGAATCTCTGCCCTCAGAGCCATGTGTGACATGCAAATCATCCTCATTGCCCCTCCTTTTTCCCTCAGCAGATGTTTCCAGAGAAGGAATAAGGCTGTAAAAGGGAAAGCTAAAACAGTACAAGATGTGACACTAAGAGGGGGAATAAAAAAAAGGAAATAAAAGGAGGAAAAAAAGTGGTTTCAAATCTCTTTGCTCAGACAGCCCCATGTGATTACAGCATTTATCAGTGTCTATCTCAACACAGAGCAGCTCCAGCTTATAAAGAGTGACACATGCACACATGCAGAGCACAAAATAACAGGGCTGCCAGAGGCTCCTGAACAGAAACCAAGCCCAAGGCAGCTCAGGGAGGGGGTGGAAAGCACAGCAGAAGCCCCATGGCTGGGCTGCTCAGCAATTACTGGGACAGAGGATGCACAGCCACGTTCCTTCAGGGAATGGCCAAGCCCAGCCCTGCCTGGAGGAGAGAACTTCCCTGCTCTGCAGGGCAGATCCATGGATTTTCAAAGCAGGGAATGTTCAGTGTCTCCACAGTCGGTGCTCCTGGAGGATGCTGAAATGTCTAAAAGAGATTTAGATATAAGGAAGGGTTTTATTAGATGAGGGTGGGCAGGCCCTGGCACAGGGTTCCCAGAGCAGCTGGGGCTGTCCCTGGATCCTTGGAATGTCCCAGGCCAGGCTGGACACTGGGGACAGTGGGAGGTGTCCCTGCCATGGCAGGGGTGACACTGGGTGGCCTTTGAGGTCCCCTCCAAGCAGAACTCTCTGCTCCTGTCACTGCCTTGTCCCTTGCATTGACAGCAGGCAGGGTTTGGGTCCTGTGCCATGGCCAGGCTGGGGCCTCTCCCCTGAGTCCCCTCATCAGCTCAGCCTGGGCTCCTGCAAGGGATCAAACTGATTAAAGGACAAACCTGCCAGGACAACGGGAGTCATGTCCTCCTCTCTGCCCCCAGGCAGGCAGGGCAGTCCCTGCCAGGGGCCAGGGAAGGGCTGTTTCCCACTCAGCTGGCCTTGAGCAGAGAGCTCAGTGCAGGCTGAGGCTGGGGGTCCCAGAACTGGCTGTGCTGGGCTGGCAGCCCCAGCCTGAGCTGCTTTGGAGCCTTCAGCACCCTGCTCCACCCCATCATCATCCCCTGCCGCACCTTCCCTCAGGAGACACCAAAGCCCTGCAAGGAAGAGTCCAGGTGACTTAGGGAGCCCTGAGTCTGGTGGGGAGCAGCTCTCCCTCCTCCTGCTCAGCCAGGCTTATCTTCAGCCTCCTACAGACATTTTCTAGGTCCTATTTGAGTTTCCAGAGTTGTCTGTCCCTCCTGGCCACCAGCCCTGGTCCCTCAGCAAGCAGCCTGGAATTCTGAGGGTGCTGTCCTGAGAATAAAGCTGGTAAATGTGATTTGTTGGGGAGGGCTTTGGGTTCATTCTAGAGGTGCCTGTGTGTGATTTATCCTCCCTATCCCTACCCAGGCACTCAACCTAACCCAGAGCCACTTGAGCTCCATTTCCCACTTGCCGTGCATGACCTTTCAGGAGGGGAAATGCTTTCCCATTATCTGGTTAAAGGCATCTTTATTTTGCCATTGTATTTCTCAGCCATTTTCCTGTAAATCTCAATAAAATAGCTGGGGTTACTGCAAGAGCTGTTTTAACAATGAAAGCAGCTTCGCCCTTAAAGTTGCATTCAGCCTAATGAAGATCCATCTGCTACAGCACAAAACTCAGGGAAATAATGAGGGGAAATAGGTTTGGTGATCACATCCTTCACTCTGAGAGCAGCCAGGAGCTCCCCTGCCTGTTGTGAAGGAATAGAGGAACATTTTGTGCCCTTTGGCTTGCAGTCAGTAAATAATGAGAGCCAGGCAGCTGCTGAACATTTGCCCAGCCCGAGCTGCTGATAACAGCCAGGGCTGAGGCAGAGTCACAGGTCAGACCCGAGCCCTGCGGAAATGCGAGGGCAGGTGGGACCTTTGTGTGCATTAGAAGTGTCAGCAGCTCTCTGATGCTGGCTTGGCCACCCTCAAAGGCTTTGTGGGACATTCTGGCCAAGTGGGAAGCAGCTGGAATCCAGCAGAGCCCTTCTCCTGCTGAGTGTTCAGTGCTGGGAGCCCGCAGCGTGAAGGGCAGCACAGAATTTCCATGGCCCCAGATTTCCCGGGATGCTGCCTCACCACAGACTGCTCAGCACATCCTCGTGCTCAGGGGCCCAAAGGAGATGTTCGTACCTGAAATATCCAAGCCAGAGTGGATCTGGGCAGGGATTTCACCTCTGGTGTCCCCTGTGCATTCCCACAGAGCCAACTGGAAGAGCTGCAGTCCCAAAGGGAGCTGAAACCACCCAGGACATCCATCTGTCCCTCTCCATGCTCCTGCCACGCCTGCAGCAGCTGATTTGGGGCTGGAATGGGGAACTTTCCTTGGCACAGTTGAGCGTCCAGGTGTCCCTGTCACCTGCTGAGCGCCCTGGGCAGAGCTGGGACCTGCAGGATGTGTCACCGTCCCCACCTGCTCGAGCCCTCCACTGAAGAACCCCCAGCTCTCTGCAAACCCCACAATGAGGCACTAAAACATTTATCCAGCATTAGGCAGGGGATGGTGACACTGCTGTCATTAACACAACCATTAAAGCAGCTGCTGGTTCCTCTTAGGGAATCCCAGAATCACAGGGTGGTTTGGCTTGGAAGGGACCTTAAAGATGATCCAGTTCTACCCCAACCAGACCTCAGCACTCGGCAGAGGTCAGGACAGCACTTGAGCTCCAAGGTCTCATCCCAAGGAGAATGGCTGCCCTCAAACCAGACAGGAAAATCAGGAATTGTTCCATCAGACTTCCCAAAATGAGTTTTCAAAGCTCTTCTGTCAACTTTGTGTCAAGGCAAGAGAGAGACAGACAGCCTGTCTGGGCACTGCCTTCTGACGGGATTTATCTGGCCATGCCGAGAATCCAAGCAGAAAGCAGCAGAGGCAGTTAAATGCTCCAAATACTTTGTCTTCTGTCAGCATCAATATCTGGAATTAGGTCCTGAGAGGTTCATCCCTGAAAATATCTTCAAGATGAGGAAGTCCTCCCGAGGTCCAGCTGGAAATATCTTTGTTAATGAAGGTCAGTGGTCACTTTTTGACCAGAACCATCCAAAAAAGCCCAACCAAATCACATTTGGCTTTCAACTTTGGCCAAGGAAATGCAGAGTTTTCTTTCAGAGTTTGAATTTCCTTATGGAAAAAAATAGAAAGGAAAACCAATTTGACAAAAGTAGTTTTTCATTAAACTGCTGCTCTTTCACAAGGCAGGTTCTTCTAGAACTTGAATTCCCAGAAAAAAATGTCCAAAGGGGGCAGTTATTCCAGAAGCCTTGTGCAGAAGACATTTAGGATTCAAAAAATAAAGATAATTCCCATTCTCAGACTCTGGGTGGGCTCCTTGGGGCTGTTCTGTGCAGGGCCTGGAGCTGGGATTGCTGATCCTTGTGGATCCCTTCCATTCTGGGATATTCTCTGATGGTTTCTCAGTGTTTAGGACAAAGCTGAGACTTGCAGGGGCATGTAGGGAGATGAATCCCATGGGTTTCTGGAGCATCCCAAGCCATTTTCCACATGGAATAACCCCAGGTAATGGGGATACTTGGTGCTTTAGCTCCAAAACTGCTGCCCTGCTTTTCTTGGCCAGTTTTCTTCACAGAAAGGAAAACTTTGTCTTGAAGTTCTCCTTTCCAGGTGACTCAGTGCAAGGAACCACCAGCCCAGACTCACAGATATCTCCAGACTTACTTGGGGCTGAAGGTGGATTTGTGGAGGAGGGTCATTTCCATGGCAAACCCCTTTTGAATTGCCTCCAAATGCTCCCTAAAATGCCAAAAACCTCAATAGGAAGGGCATAGCCTGGAAGGGGCCATTCTCCAGCGCCATCCCTCGTTCCCCCCTGTTCCATGAGCTCAGGGAGCCGTGTCATGCACTAACAGCACACACTCCAAGCACACTCCCCTGCTCTTCCCCCTGCTCACAGCCAGCATTTCCATTTCCTCTTCCATTTGGGAAAGCAGAATTACAGCAGAGACCGGGATTGGTTTAACAGAGCATTGGCGAGGCAGCGTTTGGAGCCCATTAAGAGAGAACTTGGCTTTCATGCTAATTTTCTTTTTAATAAAGAACAAATGGGCTAGGCTGCCACACAAAAGCGTGGAGCTGCTCCGAAACGAGCAGGAACGGAGCTGGGAGCAGCACAGCCCTGCTGTGTTATTATGTTTTGGGGGTGGAAAACTCCTACAAATCATTTGTATCCGTTGTCTAAATGGAACGCGCAGGGAATAATTTGAAGCAGGGAAGCATTAGGAAAGTAAAGGATCCACTTCTGCACTCGTTTGCTGGGCTTAAACTCCCTGCTTTGTTTGGTGCCCTTGTTAGAGAAATTGTGCCTTGGTTAAACTTAAAATATGAGTGTGATTATCAAACCCAAATATAAACCAATACAGAACAGAAAACACTATTCATAGCCACGGAGAGCAGGAGCTTTACATAATTTCCATAGTGTGTCATGCATTTCTAGGAAGGAGAAAAAGGTCTTGAAAAGAAGCAGCTGACAGGGAAATCATTATGAGAGATTTTTATGCTCACAGGGTAGTCTTAAACGAGAATAATGTTTCTCAGGAAAATAACACTTGCAAAGTTGTTTGGGCCTGAGGTTCCCCACAGGCTCCTCGTGGGCTTTGCAGAAGTGCTGAATCAGGGCAGAAGAGGAAAAACATTTGCACGGGAGCCACACAGAGAAATCAGCAATTCTGGCTCTCAGTGTGGCCTGTGGGGCTGCAGGAGAGGATTTCTCCCTGCTTCATCCTTGGACTTGTTTGGGTGCAGGGAGCAATCTGTGGGACAGGAACATTCCATGGGACTGGAACATTCCATTGAACAGGATAAATCCATGGGGACAGGATCACTCCATGGGACAGGATCACTCCATGAGACAGGATCACTCCATGGGACAGGATCACTCCAGGATCACTCCATGGGACAGGATCACTCCATAGGACAGGATCAATCCATGAGACAGGATCACTCCATAGGACAGGATCACTCCAGGATCACTCCATGGGACAGGATCACTCCATAGGACAGGATCAATCCATGAGACAGGATCACTCCATAGGACAGGATCACTCCAGGATCACTCCATAGGACAGGATCAATCCATGAGACAGGATCACTCCATGGGACAGGATCACTCCATGGGACAGGATCACTCCATGGAACAGGATCACTCCATGGGACAGGATCACTCCATGGGACAGGATCACTCCATGGGACAGGATCACTCCAGGATCACTCCATGGGACAGGATCACTCCATGAGACAGGATCACTCCATGGGACGGGATCACTCCATGGAACAGGATCACTCCATAGGACAGGATCAATCCATGAGACAGGATCACTCCATGGGACAGGATCACTCCATGGAACAGGATCACTCCATGGGACAGGATCACTCCATGGGACGGGGTCACTCCAGGATCACTCTATGGGGACAGGAGCATGCTGCTGTCCTTTCAGTGGGGTTGAGCAGTGGCTGAGCCCCAGGGCATGTGCAGGGTGTGAGCCAGGGTTGTCAGGGAGGTTAAAAGAGAGAATGGGGCAAAGGGATCCACCCCTGGTGCCTGCCAGGCTCTTCTGGGAAGCACAACCAGCCCTGCTGGGGCCAGAGCCAGGCCCCAGTGCCCTGGCACTGCCTCTGCTTGACTGATCCTCCAAACATTTGAGTCAGGCTTTAAAGCCAGGCTTTGGAGCCATTGAAACTCAACCAGGATAGAAAGAGTGCTCAGCAATGTGGAGGAACTCAGGCCCTCATCAGCTGGGCCTGTCCCTTTAAGCAAAACTTCAAATCTGGTGCTAAACGCTCACTCCCGGCTTTCATTTATTTATTTATGCTTTTAATTCTCTCCTAGATGCCGGGAAACATATTTGCATTTCATTAAAATGTATTTTCCCCACTTAGTTCTGCATTCTTTCCTGGCAAATATTGCTTTTTTGTCATTTTCCCTGGGCCTGGAGCAGACTCAACGTGGTGCAGCTGCTTTGCCTGAACAGGCCCTGGAACCTTGGGCTGATTCCTGGTCCTGAATCCTTGTGGGCACCTCAGGAGGCTCTGGAGTCCATGGTTCATCAGCTGCAACTGGTCACCACAGCCTGAGGGGCACAAAGAGCAGCACGTGGATCCAGAAATCTGAAGGATATGGGCAGATCCTGGACCTGCAGCCCTGCCAAAGGGGCTGAGGGTGGCATTGGCAGGGCTTGGGCACATCTGCCATCCATGGCAGCTTTTGTCCCCGCTGGGAGCAGCTTGGCTGGCACAGCTGGCCAGCAGCACTGTGGCACTGCAGCCAAGGCCCCGCAGGATCTGGGGACAGGCAGAGTCCCCAGGTCCCACTCAGCATTTCCCCTGCACTGACACATGTCCCTCCCACCCTGATGGGCCTGGCCAGAGGAACAGCCAGAATGGAAGTGACCCTTTGTGATCCTGAACCCATCCCATCCCATGGATCCCATCCCATCACATGGATCCCATCCCATGGATCCCATCCCATGGATCCCATGGATCCCATGGATCCCATGGATCTCATCCCATCCCATCCCATCCCATCCCATCCCATCCTATCCCATCCCATCCATCCCATCCCTGCAGATGCTGAGTGATGAGCTCACTCCTCAGTCCCCATCCCTGTGCCCCAGTGCTGGTGTCCAGCTCCTTCCCCAGGGGCAGGACACACCATTTGCAGAGGAACCCCTGTCCCTTTCCCTGTCTCTGATTGTTCTTTTCCTGCCAGGCAGGTTCAGAGCTGTCCTGAGCCTCATTACAAAGCAGCTCTGCTCCTGGACCCCAAACAATGACCTTCTCTCTGGGAACTTTTCCCTGGGTGTCTCACTCAATCACATCCCAGCTCGAGCTGCATCCATATTTAATTACCAGAGGTGCTATTAAAACTCCCTGTCCTTGTCAGCTGAGGTGTCCTGTCCTGCTCTGCTCACCAGACCATGGGAGAGGCTCTCTGAGGCTGGACCTTGGCTCCAGGAGGTGAAACTCAGCCTGGTATTGAGTGGAAGCAGGTCCAGCTCATGATTTGTTACATTTCAAAAGCAACCTCTGTCCCCCAACCACTTTTTTCTTCCAGCCCTATACTGAAGCTGAGCACATGGAAAGCACCAGGAATGCAAAGCATTGTTAATATTTAAGTCAGACTTGCAGAAAGATAAATTTAAGCGCTGTAGAAATTAACTGGATGAGGAGAAGCATTTCCTGGAGTAAAGAGCTTAAGCCAAATCAAACACTTGAGTGCAGGAATGCTCTCCCTTCTCCCTGGCTCCCCAAACGTTTGCTGACACAGACAAAAGGTGCTCCTCGAGTGGTGACTCCAGTGCCAGGGCCAGAGGTTTGGGCTGCTCTGGGCATCACCAGGTGTCACTGGTGTCATTGGTCCCCAGCATGGCCAGGTGTCACTGGTGTCATTGGTACCCAGCATGGCCAGGTGTCACTGCTCTGTCCCTGCAGGGAGCCACAAAAAGCTCACCCCAAAAGGGACAGGGCATGGGGCTCCCAGGCAGCCCTGGCAAGCTGGGCCCCGGTGAAGCTCCCACTTCTGGGGCTGGGAGGTGATTCCCAATCCCCAGGGAACGGGCAAGGAGGCGGCTCCATCCCACAGGATGGCACCGACTCCACTGCAGGAATGCAAATAAATCCCCTTTTCTTCCTGGTAATTTGTTTCCGTGCAGAATAAATTGAATATGTAATTTCATTTTCTCTCTTGGAGCATTAACAACCTTGGAATTGTTGGGATTCACAATGAAGACAACAAACAAGTAATTACTGACGAGCTGATATCGCTGTGGAGAGGAGAATGCGATTGATTTTAATTCTCGGCAGCCCTGTTTACTCTCCCCTTGCATTAGACATAATAAAGTGTTACAGTAGATTATGTTCTGCTGTAAAATAGTTCTTATCAGCCACCACAAACTGCTCCTCATTAGGGCACAGCTCTCCACCACCCCACTCCTCACCAGCATCCTCTGGGGATGGCCCCACCACCCTCCCACGGGACAATTTCCTCCTGCTATTTCATTTAAATCTGTTCTCTTTCAGCTTAAACCATTCCCCTTTCCCTAACACTCCATGCCCCCACCCATGCCCCTCTCCAGCTCTCTGAAAACCCCTTTAGGTTCTGGAAGGGGCTCCAAGATATTCAAAGCTCCACTGTGCAAGGCCCTGAGCAAACTGCTCTTGGTGACAAATCTGTTCAGTCCCCACGGTCCCAGATTTGGAAGATTCTCCTCCTGCAGGAATCCAGCAGAGAGCTCCTCCAAGAGCTCACAGGGATCCATTGGGACGGGACGGGACGGGACGGGACGGGACGGGACGGGATGGGATGGGATGGGATGGGATGGGATGGGATGGGATGGGATGGGATGGGATGGGATGGGATGTCTCTCCTAAGGCCAGCAGCTCCCAGCCAAGGTTGCTCCTCCTCCAGAAACCCTTCCTTGTACATTCCTTGGAAATCTCACCCTGGACACCAGGCTATTCACTGCCTTTCCAAAATCCAGGAGCTTCCCAGCATCCTGAAGGAAGATGTAGAGCCAAGGTTTGGCCCAGGTAGGGTTTCTGGTGACATCATAAAACAATGGCCACAAAGTTGTACAACTGCAATTAATCAGAATGGAATTGATTGTGATGGGAAATTTGGGGTGCACAATTCAGCTCGTGGTATATCCTTCAAAAGGCAAAAGAGTTGGATCCTGGTTCTTTTCCCAGAAGAGGCTTGTTTTCCAGGGAAAGCAGGACCCCTGGACTTGGTCAGTGTTTGGAAAGCTGACTCTCATCATTCAGTGCCTCAGCACTCCTGGGTATTGAGGAGAAGCAGAAACCTTTCCCTCTCTCTCCAGATCTTTCCACAATTCCTGTGGTCAGCCAGCAGAGATTTCCAGCTGGGAAATTTCCAGATTTCAGATGGGTTGGTGTGGAGTGTTCCAATGCCTGTGAAAGGATCCCAGAAACATGGAAATGTTTCTCCAATCCACACCCCACTCTGAGCAGGGTGGGCTTTGGCTCAGGCCAGCCTGGACCTGGGAAACTCCAAAGGATGGAGAGGGATTGCACTGAGTCCCTGGAACCCTTCCCACCTCTAACCAGTCATGGTGAAGCCATTCCTTGGCTGCACCCTGTCCCCTCCTGTCCCCCCAGCTCTGTCCTCGCTGTTCTCCCTGTGAGGATCTCCCAGGAGGCTCCTCCGGCCTTCTCCAGAGGGAATCCAGCTCCTTCCCAGAACTTTGTGCCAGCCCCAGGAATGGTGACATCCCAACCAAACCTCTCCAACCAACACCAACTCCCTGGCAGTGCTTCTGGCCCCGAGCTGGGAGGCTCAGGAGGTGAAGTTTGCCCTGTGCCTGTTCCCTGCCAGGGCTGCCCAGGACGTGGTGCCCATTCCAGAGGCACAGGGATGCTCTGGAATCAGCCACGTTCAGCTGCAGAGAGGTTTCTGCTCCTTCCCTGCATATGTCGGAGGGCACAACTCCAAGACGGGTTCTAGAAACTCCTCCTGCCACTGTTTTCATTGCCTCCACATCATTTTTGGAGGTGTTTCTGCAAGAAATTCTTGGAATGTCATTAAAATGGGCATTTTTCCACGTGCATGCTGTTTTCTGAGCTCTGCCTTCACTTCAGTAGGATCTGAACTGGCGTTTGATGCTCTTCCTTAAATCAGGTCCTCGTGTTCCACATGGAGCTCACCAGCTCTCAGAATGCTCTTTCGGAGCCTAATTAATTATTTAGAGAAGTTTAAATGGTGAATGATCTTTAAAGAAGGCATTGTCTCATCTCAATTATCTTTTCAGAGGTTTCTCTGCTCTCTCTGAGTTCGGTAAGAGACTTGCCTAAGCACTGGCAGATAACTAATTCCCCAATTAATATAACTAATGTTTACACAGGGATGAATTCCTATTTTAGCAGCACTTGCAGCATCAAGTGACCTTGCTAAACTCCCACACTGAGTATTTCTCTCACAGGACACAGACACACCGATTTTATTACACAAATATTCGTCTTTATTACAAGATATTCCCAAATTAACCTCTTGCAAGAGGCTTCTCATTTGATAAAGAGCACAGGTTGCTGCATTGAGGAAAAGCCATTAACATCTAATTAAGCACACCAGAATTATCCAATAGCATTTCTTGGATCTCCAAGATATCTCTTTCTCTTTCTTTTCAACTCCCAAACAACATGAAAGATGGAGGGTGAAAGGTCCAAAGAACTAAATCGTCTCAGGACAAAATCTGCAGCCTTTCATGAGCAAGTTTAGGTAAAAGCATTGGGATTTTTGTGTGAGGGAAACTCTGCTGGCAGAGCTCAGGAATTCTGAACCAAATTAATTTCCTCTCATTCCTTACAATTTCCTAAAATCCAATTCCTGCAGGCCCTGCCACTGGAGCAGAGTCTTTCCCACCTCAGCTTTGGGGCTGTGTTGAGATAAGATTATGCTGGCCACAATTTTGTTTGACCAAGCTGACAATTTATAACCTGGAAAATTCTCCATCTCCGGTTTTTTGGGAAGCACAAAGTCCTGTCTTGAGTCAGCCACTGGCATTAAAGGACTTTGGAAAGCCTCTGGGATGTGCAGACCCCTCAGCCCCATCCCACACCCTCCAGAAGCAGCAGGGGAGGGAGTTCTGGCCCCAAAACAGCAATTTTTGGATAAATTTTTCATGCAGACTGAGTCTAGATAGACTTTTCCCTGCATATATTTAATTTAAAGTCCATTTAACAATGCTAGTTTGGTGTATTTTGATTGAATTTTAATTGGCATTCAGGCGAGCTTGAGACAAATTGTCAATTAAAAATGCATAACTGGGTGTGAAACAAATTTCCAAAATAAAAATCCCAATAAATTCGTGTTAAGCTCTCTAACTGCTTAAATATACACTCATAAAATGTTTGTATCATGGCAGTGCTATGGAGTGGAAGAGTTCCTGATGGTTTTTACTCACACCCTCTTAAAGCTGCGGAATTGAGGAGGGAAATAATGATTATCCTTGAATCAAGGACCTTCAGAGCTTCTCAGTGCAAAGGATTTGATTTTTCTCTGCTACAGAGAGAAGTCTGGGATGCTCAGACCTCCTGTTCTATCAGAGCATCTTCAATCCATGAGGAATTTCTCATTCCCCCACAGATTTCTCCTTCTTTTTGAGTCAAGTTTTTAATCATCACCCAGGCCCCACCATGACATGGGAGGGGAAAAGAGAAAAGGGAAAAATCAAAGTGGAAAAGGGGAAAAATCAAAGGGGAAAAGAGGAAAATGCCCACAAAATGAACAGGGATGGGGAAGGGATGATGAGAGAAGAGCACAGGGAGAAGCTCAGGGTCCAGGCACAGCTGAGGATTTCCAGGAAGGTGGAAAATAATTGGAAGAAATTCGAGGAAAGTTTGTCTTTCACAAAGGTCAGTGCAGATACTTGGAAAATGAGCAAACAAATGGAGAAGAGCAGAGTGAAAGGTGAAAAATATCAGTGAGGAGCTGGGAAGTTGGGAGGAGCAGACTCCAGAGCCAGGCCCAGTTCTGAATTTGAGGGAATCACAACAGGGATCCAAGCCTAGAAAAGTGGACTTCACTTAAATTTCCCCAAAACCACAGGAGTTTCCTGGTGGCAAGGCAGGATTGTTTGATGGACTCTGAGGGGAAGGACAAGGGAGCTGCAGGTGGCTGAGCTGTCAGAATGCAGGGAGCGTGCAGGGGAAAAGCAAGAGAGGATGTTCCAAGGGCAGGACAACAACAAACAGTTTGAGAAGCCTGTGAGAAGCTAAAGAAAGGATTATTTTAATATATAATTTATTTAGGTTTTTTTGCAAATAACAAGACAGGCAGCGTTGGCTTTTGGACAGAGGCACAATGCCTGCAGCCAAAACCAAACCCAGAGTCATTTTACAGAGTCCTGAGGGAATGAAATCCCAAAACAGAAAGAAGGAAGGAGCACAGAGGAGGAAGGAAGGAACAAAATCCTATTCAGGAACCTTGCAGGCTCTACCAGTGCCTGGGGATCAGGCTGTGGCACAATGGGTGTGTCATTGTTTTTGTATTTATTCCCATTCCAGCTCTCAGCAGGGACTGGGACTTCCCACTGCACCTCCAAGTGCGAGAGCCAAGGATCAGAAGGCCCAGCCAGGCTGGAGAGATCTAAAATCCAGATCAGACAATCAGAAAATCATTTCTACTGCAGGACACTGGGAGGTAAAAAAAATCTTGAGTGGATAATTCAGCAATTTTTAGATGCAAATCCTCATTTCAGGGCTGTTTCCATTCCAGAGAGTGGGGTTTGTTGTAGGAAACATCTGAGCTGGTTATCCTGGAGTTTCTCAGCAAGCAGGAGGGAGCAGAGCCCTGTGGGGCACAACTCAGCTGCCCCAGCACAGACACCCAGGATGAGAGAATGGGCATGAAACACCTTCTGGCAGACAGAAAGGGAACCTGGCCCAGCTCAGATGTAAATATTTGTACTGAAGGCATCAAAATCTCTCAGAGGAATCCTGCTCTGGGCCTCTCAAATAGCAATTCTACTGCTAAGGACATAACCTCCCAAAGCAAGAAAACTGGGAGATGAGGAGAAGGCAGAACTGAGGGAAAGTAAAGGTGATAAAGGAGAACTAAAACCTAGGGAAGAGACAAATACTAGAGGAAATGCAAAATAATTTTTGATGTTGCCACAAACCTGGTATTAAAGAAAGGTACAACTAAGTCCAGACTAGAAAAGTCCATACTGAAATATGAATAATAATGAAAGTGAAAAATCCATACTGAAATATGAATAAAATACTGAAAGCCCATAAGTCCAGACTGAAATTCTGTAGGTAAACAGGCTCTGAAAGGAGCAGCTCCATGGTCAGCCTGGGTTGTTGGTTACATGGGGAAAAATGAATGTTTCTGTTGTTCCAGCAGGTGCTGGAGCCCTCATTCCCTCAGCTGGGCTTATTCATCCTGCAACGAGTGTTGCCATCCCAGGGTTATGAAATATTTTACCACACCTCTGTGGATATCATTACCAATCTATTTTGCATATCATTAAAAATAGAAGAGCTCAGGTTAGTCAGATGAGACCTACTTTCTCTGAGGTTGTTGACTGGTGTTAAATATAGTCCCACTTTGACAGAATCCCATCTTAGCTCCTACAGTGCTCCCATGACTGGGGTCAAACTGGATTTTGGCAGGGCTTTAACACCCCTCTGACCCTCAGGGATCTCCCCAAGGAAACTTGCCCTTTCTGGGCTCCTCAGCACAGGTTTTTCTATGCTTGTAATATAAATATTTTCCCTGATGACAAATATTGTTTAACATCATCCTTCCCTGTCAAAGGACTGGAAAATAATTCATCCTCCTCATGTACTATTCACCCTGCTTCTTCCCAAATTCAGAACAGATTGATTTCTTTATGTTCATCAGAATTTATGCTTTTTTTCATCCCTTTGTTGTGCCAGCCACAGATTTTCCCGGGTGCTCCAGCGTGACAGTGATCTCCAGTTCGTAACTTCTAACACACATTAACTGCCAGCAGTGTTTCTAGGGCCTTGGTTTTGTTTAGTTTCATTTCTGTAGCTGCTGTCTGTGCTCCCTTCCTGCACCCCCAGTCAGATCCTCGGGGAAGGGAGGGAAAAATGGGAGAGGCTGAGCAGGGGGGCCCAGTGTCCACCCCACAGCCCCTGCCCAGGGGTGTCCTGGCACCCCCTCACTGCTTCTCCACCAGCACAAGGAGCAGCTGAACAGCAGCAGAGCGCCAAGCTCTGACCTGGAGCAGCTCCAGTTCCTCCCTTTCCTGTGGGAACAGTCCCCAGTAATAGCTCTGGTGCAGGAATCCCCAAACCCAGGCAGTGTGCTGGGGAGCAATAGGGACAGGGTAATTACACACCCAGAACCCCCTTCCCTGCCACATCCTCTGCTTTCCCAGGGGCCTCACCTCCAAAACAGCCCCCAAGCCCCAGGAGAGCTTTTGGGGTGGCTGATGCTGTGATGAGTTCCTGTGTAGTCATGAACAAGAGAGCAACAGAGCAGCTGGGGCTGCCCCTGGACCCCTGGCAGCGCCTTTGGGACATTGGGGCTGGACACTGGGGCTGGAGCAGCCTGGGACAGTGGGAGGTGTCCCTGCCATGGCTGGGGTGGGATGGGTGAGCTTTGAGATCCCTCCCAGCCCAAACCATCCTGGGCAGCTCTGGCTGAGGACAGCAGCTGTGTCGGGGCAGCTTTAGCCACACACCTGCCCAGTCTCAGCTCCCAGGGCTGTGGAATGAACCATTCCTCTGTTCCCTGACGTGAGACACCAGGGACAGAGCAAGCCCAGCCCAGGGAGCAGAGGGAAACAGGAATGTTTTCCATACAAGTGTTTAATAAAACACCACTTTTTTCCCCCCAGAAAATGAAACAAAGATCTCCAGGTTTGCAGCCAGCTGGAAACAGCACAGGAAGGAGCTGTAAGAGGTACCTTGAGATCTGTGCAGCTTCTGCCCAGCCATGAATTGATGGCTGTCCCTGGTCCCCATCACACGGGTGATCATCCCTGCCTGGCCCAAAACAAACCCTCAGCAGACCATGAGCGTGTCCCTTTAGCATTTCCCTCTCTTTTTGTTGGGATGAGGGCAGTGGTCCATGAATTCTTTACAACAGTCTTCACTCAGGGGAGAGCCATCAGCTCTGACAGCAGAAGTTTCCTGTTTTCAACACAGGAATAACTATCCAGAGATCATGCAGATGAGCGAGCTGTGTTCATGACTTCTAAATCTGACTTAAAACCAGTTAAGTTTCAGTTAAACTGAAATCTTAAGCAGCCTTTGAGCAACTCAACATCTGACAAACTCACAAAGCATTGCTGATGCAGAGGGGGATTTTGGCCAGCTCCATTTAATGCCATCCCTGGATGACAAGACACCACACAGGTCAGACACCAGGGTTTGGATAAACACATAAATCCACCAGGAGGCATTTGCTGGGAAATCACCCACACCAGAAGTTTCCCAAGGCTGTGGAAGGCCAGCTCAGTTCAGATGTCTCAAAAACAAGGGAAGTCAGGAAAACAGTGTGATGTGATGTGACCACAAGAGCAGGGGCTGCTGATGCCACAGCAGGCTGTGCTGAGGCTGCAGCTGGTAAAAAGGGAATGGGAATGAATGGTCTGGGATTGCCTGCTGGGAAAGGAGCTCAGAGGGACAAGAGCTGCCCTTTGGAGTGGTTCCACTCACAAGCACTTGGAACATTCACTGGGAAGGTCAAAAGCCCAGGTGTGCCTCTCGTCTCCTCCCTCCCCACCACTCTGGGCTGCATCCAGCTGGTGAAGGACCTTCCCTGGGCCCAGGGAGCACCAATTATCCCATGGAAAGCAGCACCAGGGAATGCAGCCTCCCGGGCCATCCCAAGGTCAAACCCTCCCAAGGACACCCTCCAAGCTCTCCCTGGGGCCTCTCCTGTCCAGGGGGGAGGTGGTGTGAGCACCTGGCAGGAATGAGCCTCCACACAGCTCTGTGGGATTCCCTCATCTGTTCCAGAGGGGATCTCCAGCATTGCCCCAAGCCCAGCTCCCAAGGGATTTAAACAAGGATGGAGGAATCCCACTGGTGCCTAAGTTCAGATGCCATTTGAACTCGACCTGTTTCCTGTAGTTGTTGCTGAATTTCACCAGTGAAATTCAGAGTGGAAAACCAATCTGGTGGCCTGGGGTCTTGGAAAAAATACAGAGCACATGTGAAAATCCAGTGGGTCAGGGAGAGGTGGCACTTCCACATCCTCCTTCCCAGTCTGCCAGTGCAAATTATTTCCTCCTGACTGCAGCTTCCAGGACAGAAGAACCATCCTGGACAAGAGATTGGCATCTCCCAAAGCCTCCCAGAGTAGTGTGGAGCCCAAACCCATGAGGTGAGTTATGATCAGCCCTGGATTCCATTGGCTGGAGCAGAGGACAGGGACAGGCAGAGAGGAGTGATGGCTCCCACAGCAGGGAATGTGGAGGGTCTGGGCAGGAGAGTGAGGTCCAGACACACCCTGGGAATATTTCACCTTCCTGCCTCTGCCTCACCGGGGAAACAAAAGAGATACAGACACTGGGTTATAAATTTTAAAGCAATTCTGCTGAGAACCTCCTTTTGAATTTAGAGGCAAATTCTTCATATAAATGGATTGAGAAATTCTCCCTCTGAAGTCATCCATCTCTTAATAGGACATCCTGACACCGGCTGAGTCAATCCAATGTCCGCTGTTGATTTGAGGGTGTTCATCCAAGGCTGACATGACATTTCTTTTGTTGACAGAGCTCATATGTTACAGCAGCCTGTCCTTCATATTTCTCTGTCTTTCACTGCTTCAGCAGCTGCACACCAGGAGAAACTGCTGCATTTACTTATTGCTTCAAGGTCCATTTCCTAGACATTCCTTCCTCCAGCAAAGGGCAGCGCTCGTGTGTTAAATCCTAGATTTCAACTGGAGAAGGATTTGCCCTGGAGATGATTCTTCAAAGGCCGATATAGAAAATTCTCCAAAGGGTTGGAGCACCTGATTTTCATTTCAGGAGCAGATACATAATAATGATATTATTCAGTGCCTTTCATCCCAAAGGATTCTTCTCACAAGTTAGACTTTGACAGGGAGATCTACCAGTGGATCTGGATGAACATAGGCAGAACTTCATGCACCATGGCATTTCTGGGAAGGAACAAGACAGCTAATTTGAACTTTGTCATATCAAATTCTGAGCCTTGGATTGCTGGGATGAGCATTCCAGCAGACAGCTCTGCTCTTGGAGCGTGATGGAATCTTCTTCACTGACAGCACATCTCATTTGGGCAAGAAATGCAGCTGTCCTGGAAGTCCAGACTGGAACAAAGCCTGGACTCTGCCCCAGGAGGTGGGAAAGTGCTCTGGGAATTACAACCTCATCCTGTCCTTGTGTCCTGGACACTCGAGGGACAACACACAGGCTCAGTGACCCCACCTGGCCGTGGCACCTGCTGGAGCTGTCACCTCACAGTTTGTTACAGCAGCCCATCATCCTTACCATGGCTGACATCATCCAGCAGAGAAACATTTTCTAAGTGACTGACTAAGGTTTAAATCATGACTGATGAGTGCTAAGGGCTGTGTGTCCCCCCAGGAAGGCTCTGAGCAACCACAGCTGCCCATGGTGGTGCCACCAGTGCCACCACAGCAGCTGTCACTTGAGCACAGCGGGGTCCGGGGCTGCTCACGGATGTCACTGCTGGCAGATACTCAAGCAGGAGCTCTCTGCTCTCCAATCCCTCCTGTGTGAGTAGGAAGCCTTGTGTTGGCTCAGGGGGTTCAGCTCCCCAGGCTATGGATGTGTTCCAGCCCTGGGTCCCTCTGTCAGGGGCAGGTTTTTTGGGTCTCTGGGCAGGGCAGAGGAGCTGGAGCTGGCAGGAGCACAGTGGAACACAGGACTCTGCAGCACTGTCCTTGCAGGGCTGCCCCTCTGTCCTTCCTGGGCCTGCAAGACAGATTGAGAAACTCAGGAAAAAAACCCTAAATTTAAAATTCCAAAGCGGAGAGAGAAGCACCATGAGGCTGTGCCTTCCTGGCTGTTCCCAGAGCTCAGCAGGCACCTGGCTCCAGTGGGGCTGGCAAACCTCACCTGGGGGCAGGTGAGCCCAGCTGAGGGACCCCTGGCTGAGCCTGCAGTGCCCCTCTCTGCAGCCCTGTCTGATGCCCTCAGTTTCAGCTGTGACATTCTCCAGGTTTTGCACTGGTACCTAACTCTGATCTCCACACAAAGTGTCAGCAAGGTCTCCTCACAGCTCAGGCACACACAACAATCCTTCTCCAGCCCCACAGCCAAGGACACCGCTGCAGCTCCAGGCCCAAAAAGTGCAACCAGCAGGGAATTGAGGAGAGCAACCTGGGAGGATGGGACTGCATCACCTGCAGCTGGAATTGCACAATTCAGCCCAACTGGAAATGGACCAGAACTGATCCAAGGGTGAAACTCCTGAGCCAGGGCCCATCCTGGCTGCAGCCAGGGCCGGGCTCTTGCAGTGCCCAAGGTGCATCCTTGGAAGGGCTTTTAATAAATCCCTGCTTTATTCCTTTAACCCTGCCCAGCCTCTGCTCCAGGAGCCTCTCCAGGCACCACAGGGAGAGCAGGATCTGCTCCAGGAGCCTCTCCAGGCATCATGTCCAGCAGAGCTGGGGGGTAAAGGCCACCCTTAGGCCACAGCTGGATGAGGGGTTTTCCACAGCTCTGCTGGTGAGGAGCTGCTGAAGAGTTCCAAAACCACCATGCTCCAGTCTGGGCTCTGTCCTGCCCCCTGACCTCACACAGCACGAGCTGTCACCTCAGTTACTGCACGAAAATGCCAAAAATCCAGAGCCAGCTGGGGAGCAGCAGCCCGGGGCTGTGAGATCCCTGCTCTGCACAGGCAGGAGCTGCCTCTGCAGGAATCTGCTCCTCCCTGTACCCCCATCCTGCCCCTCTGAGCCCACGGAGTGCCCGGGGAGCTCCGTCCCAGCCCGGCTGTGTCACAGGCTCTGCTCCTTTTCCCGCAGGAGAGCGGCTCTCCCTCCTCGCTGCTCTGTTGCTCTTTGCCTCATAAAGTTTTATTAAAGACTTACAAGGGATTTTCTGCACAGCTGCCCAACCAATGCCCTTCACAGCACATCTCCAGCCCTTTAAATATTCACGAGGCTGGGGCTGCCACTTAATTGAATTTTCTCTATGGATGAATCAGTTCTTTTTCATCTTCTGCAGCCAAGGTGCAAATTAGGTACAGAGCTGGGATAGGAGACCAATTCCTCTTTGGTCAGTGGCCTCACCCCTGCTGGGATCAGATCTCCAGTATCATTCTTCTCCCTAGACAGTCTCCAAATCACAGATTCATGGAATAATTCATGCCAGGATGGACTGCCAGGGGTCTCCAGTCCAAGCCCTGCTCAGAAAGGAATGCCAGCAAAGACAGAGGAAGTTGCTCAGGGTCTGAAATCTCAAGCATCCAAGGATGGAGATCACACCTTTACTTCAAGGCTGGGTGTCCCTGCTTTTGAAATCTTCATTTTCTCCTACAATGAGTGAGATTCCCGCTGGCTGCGTCTGCTGCCTCGTGTCCTCTGCGGAGCACCTCCACCAGGAGCCAGCTCCAGCCCTGCCAGCCTCCCTCAGGAACAGCAGGAGCCTCTCTCAGCCTTCTGTTCTTACCACCAAAGCCTCCCAGCACCCTGAGCCTTTTCCTCAGCACAGCCCCATCGTGCTCCCCCCCCCAGAGCAGACACAGCACCTCAGATGTGACCTCAGGAGTGCTCAGGAGCAGGGAAGCATCCCCTCCCTCAGCCTGCTCTCTGCCCAGCTGGCCTTCAGAGACACCAGAGATGCCACCAGCTCCTGTTGGCCACCAGGAGTGACACTGGTCACTGCCCCAAATGCAGAATTGTTTCAGGCCCCACTCTTCTCCTGAACAGAGCACTGGGCAGGAATGCACTGAGAGCAGTCAGGAGAGCAGGACAAATTCCAGAAGCTGTCTCAGCCTCCCCTGCTGCTCACACCCCATTTCATGGAGGCTTTGGGCATTGCAAAGAAGTGGTTCTGTACAGATGTCTCAGCTCTGAGGTCAGCCAAGGAGGCTGCCCTATTTTCTCCTTGGCCAGGAGCTAATGTGGAACTGGGCAGCAAGAAGAAGAGAAAAAGGAGGTCGGGGGCCTGAGCATTTGGGTCACAAGACCACGGGGAGCCTGAGCAGGCAGCAGCGGGACTGGGACAGGGATGGGAGGAGGTGAAGGAGTAAAGTTATGATTTTATTCTAAGAGGTGCCTCTGCCCAAGCGCAGGTGTAAAGGAGAGCACATGCCAAAGTCAATAAAGGGATTTTAATGAAGAGTAAAGGGAGGCAGAGCACAGAAAGGAATAGGAGAGAGGGGAAAGAAGGACAGTGAGAGAGAGCAGGCAGAAGCTATCACCATTCCCTGGATCCTACAGCTGGTTCTTCTTCACCCTGCTCTTCTCAGGGACCCCCAGGTTGTTCTTTTGGAGGTGCCACCTTTGCACAGGCCCAGGGGTGCTCACAGATATTCCCAGCCTGGGCTGGCAGGGGTGAGCAGAGGTTCCCTTTCCCAGTCTGCAGACTGGAATTTTGTCCTGTGTGCTGATACCTTCACCCTCATTTGTGAATGTGGAATCAATATCTGCCTTTTGTCATCTGTGCTTACTGGAGCTCCTGTTGTGGTGATTTATCCTGTGGGACCTTCCTTCTTTGGCACAGCAATCCAGCTGCATTCTCTGGGTCCTCACACAAGCTGGGGCTCCTCCAGAGCTCCTCCAGAGCTTCACTGTGTCCCAGACTCAGATTTAAGCGACCTCTGCATGTGGGACCCAGAGCAGGGGAGTTTCAGGTAATGCTTGCCTGGCTGGGTGTTCCTTCACACCCTGGAGATGTCTTTGGTGGTCGGGTCCCAGCAGGGATGAGCTCAGACAAGGTCCTGACTTGGTCTTTGCAGCATCAGGAAGGGAATCCCCTTGTTCCTGTCCCTCCAGGGCTTGGCTGGGAGCAGAGCTGTCTCCAGCCCTCAGCTGCTGTGTTTGTGCAGCAAACGGGCAGCAGCAGCACCTGGGGCTGGTGGCATTGCACAGATTGCACAGATTGCACAGATTGCACAGATTGCAGCCCAGGGCTGCAGGCTGAGCTCTGCTCTCCTGCACCACATCCTGCCCTTTGCAGAGCCCCAGCAGAGCCATCCCCAGGCAAATCCCCCGGCTCTGCCCTGGCAGCAGCAGCAGCCTGTCGATAAAAGCACCAGGTCACAGAGGGGCTGTGATGGGGAAAAGCCTTCCTAGAGGCAGCCCAGTGCAGATTTCCAAACTCCTACAAGCCAGGGGAGCAGCTGGATCCTGCAGCCACGTGGGAGCTGCCCCAAGCCGGGGGGATGTGTTGTGCTGAGGGGCTGGGACAGGATGGTGTCACCACGGCCATGCAGAGCAGCTCTGGCCCTGCCTGCTCAGCGCCAGGGGCTCAGGCTCCACTCCAGCTGTGCTGTTTGCAGTGTAATTGCTTTTTCCAGCATGGCACTGCCTGGAATAGGAGATCAACCACCCCAGAAATTGCTCTCCACTGCTCCTGGCTAAAGCTTCTGTCATTGGCCTTCTCTGCCAACCAGAAAATTAATGCTGGCAGGAATGGCAGTGTCTGAAGACATCAGGTTCTTCATCAGTGACGGGGATTTTTGGCAGGGATGGACAAATTGGGGAAGTGGACACAGCTCTGGCCTCTCCTTGCCTGGCATTGTCATGGCCCAGCTCACTCTGACCTGAGAGCAAATTCAAGCCAAGGCAGATTCTGGGGGTGCTTTTGGGCTGAATTTACACCTTGGGGTGCCAGTCACACCCTTTGTCCCTGGAGAAGCCAACACTGTCCCACATGGGGGATCTTCGGGGAGAGGGAGCAGCTGCAATCCCTCCTTGGGACAGACAGGAAAGGGCCCTTTGCAGGCTGAGCCCCCACCAGGGGTACAGCCTTGTTATAATTGTATTATATTATATTAATTATATTATATTAATTATATTATATTATATTATATTATATTATATTATATCACATTACATTATATTATATTACATTATATTACATTATATCATATCACATTATATCACATTACATTATATTACATTATATCACATTACATTATATCACATTACATTATATTACATTATATATAGTATATATATACTATTTATACATATACATATATAATACATATTATATATACTATATATTATATTATACTATATATGCCTTTCACAAATATTAAAACAAATGTTATATGTATAACATATAATATTTTTTATATATAGATAATATATAAATATATAGAATATAGAATATATTATTTTATATAATATACAAAATATATTATGCATACTATATATTAATATAATATATAAAATATATTATGTATAATATAATATAATGTAATGTAATATAATGTAATGTAATATAATGTAATGTAATATAATGTAATGTAATATAATGTAATGCAATATAATATAATATAATATAATATAATATAATATAATATAATATAATATAATATAATATAATATAATATAATATAATATAACTTTGCGATATTAATATAGTCTCTTTCATTTCTGTTATTGATAAAACCTAGAAATAGTGGTGTAATACATATATATATATATATATATATATATATATATATATATATATATATATTTTAGGCTGTAGCATGGTATTAAAATAAAGACTGCTTTAGTTCATATAACCCAGAGACTGGAAGGATAGTCAGGAACCCCCCCTGGATTGTTTTATCCAGATGAAGACAGCGGTGATTGGAGCTCCAAGGCAGGAATTGATTGAACCTCTGTTATCAGGGCCTGTGAGACACAAGGGAGCCAGGATTGATCTCTTGGGGAGGGGGAGTTGCAGCTAAACAAAGGAACACCCAAAACTTCAGAGGAATATTTGAATCATGCATAGGAATCCGTGAATATGCAACAGGTTGGTGTTTTTAAGGGACAGTCCTTTGTTAACTGCTCTGGGCTGAATGCTGTGCTTGTTCATTTGGCTTTATTTCTGTCTCCTAATTGGCTTCCCAGACAACTTTTGAAATTCTATTAAAAAAAAAAAAGTGAACCTGTGATTTTCACAACAACAAGTCTTCCCCCAGATGGGAGAGGAGAGGAGAGGAGAGGAGAGGAGAGGAGAGGAGAGGAGAGGAGAGGAGAGGAGAGGAGAGGAGAGGAGAGGAGAGGAGAGGAGAGGAGAGGAGAGGAGAGGAGAGGAGAGGAGAGGAGAGGAGAGGAGAGGAGAGGAGAGGAGAGGAGAGGAGAGGAGAGGAGAGGAGAGGAGAGGAGAGGAGAGGAGAGGAGAGGAGAGGAGAGGAGAGGAGAGGAGAGGAGAGGAGAGGAGAGGAGAGGAGAGGAGAGGAGAGGAGAGGAGAGGAGAGGAGAGGAGAGGAGAGGAGAGGAGAGGAGAGGAGAGGAGAGGAGAGGAGAGGAGAGGAGAGGAGAGGAGAGGAGAGGAGAGGAGAGGAGAGGAGAGGAGAGGAGAGGAGAGGAGAGGAGAGGAGAGGAGAGGAGAGGAGAGGAGAGGAGAGGAGAGGAGAGGAGAGGAGAGGAGAGGAGAGGAGAGGAGAGGAGAGGAGAGGAGAGGAGAGGAGAGGAGAGGAGAGGAGAGGAGAGGAGAGGAGAGGAGAGGAGAGGAGAGGAGAGGAGAGGAGAGGAGAGGAGAGGAGAGGAGAGGAGAGGAGAGGAGAGGAGAGGAGAGGAGAGGAGAGGAGAGGAGAGGAGAGGAGAGGAGAGGAGAGGAGAGGAGAGGAGAGAGGATTTCAGGGTGAAGGGCAGAGCACCAGGAATTCCTGCAGCCCTTTGCCAGAGCTGCTGAAGTAGGACAGCAGGGCCTGGCCCACTCCAGGGACGGAGCCTGCTGGGCGTGAGGATGAAAGAAAGGCCAAGCCTGGGTGAGACACAGATTAACATTTAGTTCATCCCTGTGGGATGCTGGGCAGCAGGATGGGGCTTTGCATCCTTCCAGCAGCACAAAAACCTCGCCCAGCTCCCTGCAGCCCATCCTGAGGCCAGCTGAGAACAAGGAGGGAAAAGTGCCATTTGTTGGACCCTGGGATTTATTTCATCTCCAGGAGATGAGATTCAGAGAGCACTGAGAGTTTTCAACAGCAATTCTGAAGGTGTTTTCTTTCCAGAAATGTACTTTTTTATTTAGTCCAAGTCCTCCATAGGAATAACAGCTCTTTCTCATCCAAAAATATTTTCAGTTTGAATAGATTGCCTTGAAGAAGCTGTTTTGCATCTGCCAGGCCATGACAATAAGTCATCCAAAGGCTCACCTTGGTGTGTCAGGTGCATTTTCTTCTCTGCAAGGTTCCCTCAAGATATCTGCTCTGAATATCATCTCTGTGAAGGACAGGGTACCCACCTGACTGATAAACAGCTCCTGCAGCCAGACAGAAACCCCTTCTGTTCCTCCTGACGTTTGCTCTCTGCTGGATGCTTGCAGGATGAGAATCATCAGAACCTGAAATTGTGGAGATTGGACAGATTTGTGAATTTGAGCAGTTTGCTCATGGCCTTGCACAGCAGAGCTTTGAACATCTCAGAGCACCTCCCTGGACTTAAGGGACTTGAAGAGAGCTGGAGAGAGACTTTGGACAAGGGCCTGGATTGACAGGACAAGGGGCAGTGGTTTTAATCTGATTTAGATGGGATATTGGGCAGGAATTGTTCCCTGGCAGGGTAGGGAGGGCTGGCACAGGGTGCCCAGAGCAGCTGTGGCTGCCCCTGGATCCCTGGCAGTGCCCAAGGCCAGGCTGGACATTGGGGTTGGAGCAGCTGGGACAGGGGAAGGGGTTGGAGTGAGATCATCTTTGAGGTCCCTTCCAACCCAAACCATTCCAGGATTCTATGACTCTACAATTCCTCAGGAACAAAGATCCCACCACCATTCTGGGCTCCTGTTCCAGGCTCTGAGCACCCTCAGGCTTTAAATATTTTTCCTCATTTATAATCAGTGTTTTCTGCTGCCATTTAGCCAAACTCCAGGCACTTCCAAAGGGAGATGTGGGCTCTTTTCCCTACATCTTCCCCCTGGAGTTGGAGACAGCAAGAACATTCCTCTCCCAGGCTGAAGCCTTCTCCTTACAAGACCAAACGAGCACCATTCCTGTCAACATCAGATGCTCCAACCATCCTGGCTCCCTCAGCTGGACTTGCACCAGAGTATCCAGATCTTCTGGCAATTCAAAGCTGGACACAGCTCACAGGTGTCTCACCTGTCAATAAAGGGGAATAATCCCTCCCTTTTTCCTGCTGCCACAGCCCAGCACTGAGTTTGGAAAGTGCCTGAGCTGGGCTTCCTGAGGTTCATCTGAAGGACAGCCCTGCCCTTCCCAGGGGATTGAGTTCTCCCCTAGCCTGCTTTCATCCAGGCACTCTCTCTTCTGCTCTCCATCCCCTGCATCCTGTCCTTTCCATCCCCTGCTCTCCATCCCCTGCTCTCCATCCTGTCCTTTCCATCCCCTGCTCTCCATCCCCTGCTCTCCATCCTGTCCTTTCCACCCCCTGCTCTCCATCCCCTGCTCTCCATCCTGTCCTTTCCACCCCCTGCTCCCAGCCCCTAATGGAGACATTGAGCAGTGCTGACACCAGGATCAGCCCAAGGGACACTGCAGCGAGGCAGCCACAAGCTGGGCTGTGTAAGAGGGATTGAATTCCTTTCAATTTCATCTTCCAGCCAATTTTATACCCAAATTATCACCTTAATCCAGTCTGTGTCTCACTGGTTTGCTGCAAGGTGACCTTTGAGATTTTGTTGCTCCAGAGGAAGGAAGGAAAATCTCAGACTTCTGCTCTCAAATGCTGGTGTTTCTCCTGTGGTGGTTTGATCTGGGGGGTTCCATTCAGGGTGGATCCAGAGCCACTTCTCAGCTGTTCCCTGGCTCTGGAGCTGTTCTGAGCCTCAGGATCCCATGAGATGCATTTCTCCAGGGAAGTGTTTGTATCCTGGCTGCTGCAGAAGCCAAGCAGGGTTTCAAAGCCAGAGGAAGCTGTTTAGGACTGAGTTCACCACCTTTAACTTGTCCTCCCCAAAGGAGCACTCAGGAAGGGTCTGAGGAGAGCACAGCTTCCACAGGAAAACTGATCCACATGGAAAAGCCTTCCAAAGGTGGTGCCTTATTTCCAAAAGTCTTGTTCTTCCCAAGAGAGGAGTGGCCTGAAGAGAACAGAAGCTTCTCATCATGAAAGTTTGTGACAGAAACTCTTCTCTTGGTGTTTTTCAGCATTGAATTTGTTTCTTCATCAAAATACAGCTTTATTCAGAAACCAAACTGATTTCTGCAGATTCATTTGCTTTTTCTGCATCTCTCTGCTCATCCCAAAATGAATCAACTCTGCTGATGGAAACCAGCTGGGATCTTAAACACAAGCTGGGTTTGCTGCTCCTTGGAGCTTTGGTGCAGGCTCTCACTTATGGGGATGCACAGAGAACCACCACCAAAATGAGAGATATTCCTTGGGGATCAGAAATCCTGGAAAGGGGCTGCTCCCACTCAACGTGGCTCCCACTAGATTTTCCTCCTCAGCCCCCCCTCTGGTGGAATCTGAATAACAAGTGGCCTGTTGCTCCCCCACCCTTCCACACCCTCTTCCCAGTCACTGAAATCTTAAGCTGGGTTTAACTGAAGGTGTTCTGAGTTTATTTTCCAGGCAAACTGGAAAACGTGCCCAGCTTTGTGTTGGGAGCAGCACTACCAGCCCATGACTGTACCCTTGGATTTCCAAATTCCTCATTTGATTCCCATTTTCCCAACAGATTGGGCTTTTTTTTTTTACCCTGCCTTAGAGCTGCCCAGCCTAATTTTGGTGCCAAGGCTCCCCCTGCAGTCACTGGAACAAATCTGGCCATGGAAATACTGCTTTGAGGAAGGAATGACCCCTTGGAAGGAGCCGAGTCTCTCCCCAGAGGCCCCAGGGCAGCCCAGACCCTCCGGGAAGATGGAAGGGTAATTTCCAGGGATTCTGATCTCCTCCCTGAATGGAAACAGAGCTAAATGTGAAGGAAATGAAGAATCCTTGGGTTTGTTCCCACACTGGGGTGCTACATTTCCCTGTCTCCCTCCTCTTCCTCAAATTAGACCTCCCAGGCCATTCCTCTCCCATCCATTGTCTGCCCTGCATTTCCAGAGGCCACTTTGCAGCTCAGCCCAAACAAAATCTGTGGCACAGAGTCAAGGTAATTTCTCAGCCCTCCCTTATTTGCACATGTCCATCAGTCTTGCTGACAGGAAGGAGTGCAGGGAGCAGGGATGTGCTGGCCTCGTCTGGGGATTTCAGAGCAGCCGTCCTAGCTGGGGCCAGCAGAGACAGCACAGGGAATGTGGGAAAGAAGGGAGGAAAAGGAAAAATAAAAGGAAAAGAAGATGAAGGCAAAGGGGCATTGCAAAGACAAAGAGAGAGGAAGAGGGATGGAGGAAAAAGGAGGGGGGGGGAAAGGTGTGAGATAAAAAGAAAGGAAAGGAGAAAGAAAGGAGAGGAAAGGATAAAGGAAAAAATTAAAAAGGAAAATAAAAAAAAAAAAAAAAAAAAGAAAGAAGTCCACAAAGGTTTTTATTGTAGCTTCCAGTGATTCTCTGCAAGAACAAGGGAACATTCCCAGGGGAAGTGTTTCCTTTGAGAAGCACACCCTCCAGTGCTGAGGAGCATTCCAGGCTGGGTTTCCATCCTGAGATCCAACAGAAAGCTCCTCACACATCAGAGTGTACCCAGAGCCAGCTCCTGCCCCTCCATCCCAGCTCTCAGCTCATTTTCTCTCTGCTCTGCTGCCTTCCATCCCCTGACTCCTCTCTGCACTCCTGTCCTGCAACATCTCCACATCCACATCCCTCTCCTGCAGCTTCCAGGACATTTGGAGAGCCCCCACAACCTCAGGACCCTTCCAGTGACCCCAGCTCCACTGCTTTTCTTCCTTCCTACCCACAGATATTTTCCCTTCCTAAATGAGGAGGTCACCTGAGCGTTGTGCAGAGGCTGCAGGTCAGCGTGATGAGAGCAAAAACACTCCCCACATGACTCATCCAGGGAAAACCAGGCTGCCACAAGCCACTCAACAGCATTTGGATAACACTTACCTGGAAAAAATCCCTCTGCAAGACATTTTGTGTCTTTGAAGGAAGGCCTTGAAGATGTTTCAGCAGAGTTGAACAGATTTGCCCCTGAATCCACATTGTTCTAAACCATTTTTGACAAAATGCTCCTTTCCAGCTGAACATCTGCTTTCAAGTGAACAGCAAGGTACTTTTCTGTGCTCCCTCATGATAAAAAAATTAAAGCTTTCCTTAAATGAATCTTCATTTTTCATCCAAATTTCCATGTGAGCACCTAAGCAAAAGGCCAGAGACCTGCCCTGTGCTGCTGCTCATCCTTTTGGCCTTTTTATCCCTCCCAATTTTGTTCTATCACCAATGTGCTGGTCAGGTTTAAGGCACCTCGTCGTGTGCACGTGAGTTTGGCTGGTTTAATATTCATCTTCTGACAGCACTCAGGGTTTAGCTGGTCTCCTAATTAGTGCCTGCCTGCAGTGGAGAGAATTCTTGCAGAGGAGCACTGCCCTTCCACCCTTGGGATCTCATTTTTCTTTGCTCTCTCTGGCAGGAAATCTGTGACAGAGGGATGCTTAATCCTGCTGGCCCTGCCAATCTCAGCTGCCATCTCCCTGCACAGAAAACAGGAGCCTTGGTGCTGCTTTGCTTGCTGAGCCTGCTCAGAGAGAGCTTTATCTTCAGCAACAACATTTCTGCTGAAGGTGGCGTGGTGAAACTCTGAAACAGCTCCATTTGAGGGGGTTTTAGCCCTCCTGAGGTCAGGCTGTGCTGGAGCATCCCTGTGGGAGGATGTTGTGGCAGAGCTCCTGAAATCAGGGTCTCTCCAGCACATGGTTTTGGTTGTAGGGGGCTGCTCACACTCGTTGTTGGTGCCCTCGTTTACTTCTCATTAGTTTTTTAGGCAAATCTCCCTTCTCGTTCTCATCAGGCACTGGATAACACAAATCAAGCCCTGGTTCTGGAATTGGAGGCCCAGAAAGCCCTGCTCCTGCCAGCCCGTGTGCTCCTGGCCACAGGAGCTGCCCGTGTCCCAGAGGAGAGTTCAAGATCTGAAAGAGCATCTGAAAATTCATCAGCCGAGTTTCTGCAGCAGCTCCCGCTTGCACAGAATGAAAATCCAGAGCCCGGAGCCGGTGGACAACTAAAGATCTCCACCTAGTGAATGGCAGGGACAGGGAAACGGCCGGGAAAGCACCGGGAAAGCGGGAGGACATTCAGAGGGCAGTGACAGAGGGCAGTGGCAGTGTCACAGGGCAGTGGCACAGGGCAGTGGCAGTGTCACAGGGCAGTGTCACAGGGCAGTGGCAGTGTCACAGGGCAGTGGCACAGGGCAGTGGCACAGGGTAGTGGCACAGGGCAGTGACAGAGGACAGTGTCACAGGGCAGTGTCAGAGGGCAGTGGCAGAGGGCAGTGTCACAGGGCAGTGGCAGAGGACAGTGACAGAGGGCAGTGTCACAGGACAGTGTCACAGGGCAGTGGCAGTGTCACAGGGCAGTGTCACAGGGCAGTGGCAGTGTCACAGGGCAGTGTCACAGGGCAGTGTCACAGGGCAGTGTCACAGGGCAGTGGCAGTGTCACAGGGCAGTGTCACAGGGCAGTGGCAGAGGGCAGTGGCAGAGGGCAGTGTCACAGGGCAGTGTCACAGGGCAGTGGCAGTGTCACAGGGCAGTGGCAGTGTCACAGGGCAGTGTCACAGGGCAGTGTCACAGGGCAGTGTCACAGGGCAGTGTCACAGGGCAGTGGCAGTGTCAGAGGGCAGTGTCAGAGGGCAGTGGCACAGGGCAGTGGCACAGGGCAGTGTCACAGGGCAGTGGCAGAGGGCAGTGGCAGAGGGCAGTGTCACAGGGCAGTGTCACAGGGCAGTGGCAGTGTCACAGGGCAGTGTCACAGGGCAGTGTCACAGGGCAGTGTCACAGGGCAGTGGCAGTGTCACAGGGCAGTGGCAGAGGGCAGTGGCAGAGGGCAGTGTCACAGGGCAGTGGCAGAGGGCAGTGGCAGTGTCACAGGGCAGTGGCAGAGGGCAGTGTCACGGGGCAGTGTCACAGGGCAGTGGCAGAGGGCAGTGTCACAGGGCAGTGTCACAGGGCAGTGGCAGAGGGCAGTGTCACAGGGCAGTGTCACAGGGCAGTGTCACAGGGCAGTGTCACGGGGCAGTGTCACAGGGCAGTGGCAGAGGGCAGTGGCAGAGGGCAGTGTCACAGGGCAGTGGCAGAGGGCAGTGTCACAGGGCAGTGGCAGAGGGCAGTGGCAGAGGGCAGTGGCAGTGTCACAGGGCAGTGGCAGTGTCACAGGGCAGTGGCAGAGGGCAGTGGCAGAGGGCAGTGTCACAGGGCAGTGTCACAGGGCAGTGGCAGTGTCACAGGGCAGTGGCACAGGGCAGTGTCACCCTGGGGGTTTGTGCTGTGACACCATCCCGGGTGGCAGCTCCATGCGGGGACACGTGGGATGCTCCGCCTGGCACAAAGAGACCGTGCCCAAGGCTCTAAACCCGGCTTTAGCCGAGATTTAAACCCCACTCTGGGCACCCTGACCCCTCCTCCAAGTGCCTTAATTACAGCCCAGGCACATTAATGATGCCTTGGGGCTGGGGACCTTTGCAGATGACATTTTTCCTGTTGATGGCATTACCTATTCCATAGCAAGCAGAAGATAATTGTAATTTCCTGGACTGCTCTGAAACACATAAAGTTTATGGGTAATCTTATTAAAGCTTTCAGAGAATGGGAAACTTTCTGTTATGAGCTGGGAGAAAATTAATGGCCTTTCTTTTGTAGTTGGCACACAATTAAATCCCTGGGGGGGCAGAGGGTTGTTTCTGTTTCATCTCAAATCATGGGATTTGCACTTTATTAACAGCATCCCCTCTGCCTTGCAGCCACTCAGAGGCTCAGGGTTGTTCCTCCCTCCATCCTGCTGAGGTTGTGAGCAGCCCCCAGCCCTGCCCTGCTCCTACAATAAAAGGTGAAGCAGCAGCTCCACAGGTGATTGATCACCTTGGGGTCGCTGGGCTGTGGGCAGCTGAAAACCAAAAAGCTGAAATCCAAAAAATGTTTCTCACAGATGACCATGGCCACTTCAGGGACATTTCGAGCTGGAGGCTGCACATCTGGACAGGGAGGTGCCTGGAGGTCACAGACCTCCAAATCTCCAAGCTCGTGTTCAGCCCTGGGCTGGGGGAGGACCAGGCTGTTCCCAGATGGGCCAGGCTGGGATCACAGGGCCGTTAAAGCTGGAAAAGACCTCCAAGATACAACTTGGAGTTCAATCTTCAGCCAAATCCCACCACTCCCACTGAACCATATCGGGAACTGCTCCATCCACTTGTGTTTTGAGCACTTCCCAGTGTTGGGAGCCTGTTCCAGTGAGGAGTGACACCTCCAGTGAAGAAATTTCACAGAGCCATGGAATGGTTTGGGTTGGAAAGGACCTCACATCTCACCCAGTGCCACCCCCTGCCATGGGCAGGGACTCCTTCCATAGACCAGATTTCTCCAAGCCCCGTCCAACCTGGCCTTGAACTTCTCCTGGTCCCTCCCCTGCCAGGGGGTGGCACTGGGTGAGTCCTGAGGTCCCTTCCAACCCAAACCATTCCATGATTCTGTGATCTGCACTCAGCTCCTGCTGGTGGAAGAAGGGGAGAATCTTTTAGGGGTGGAGGAAGGGCAGCAGCAGCACCTACATGGGACTGAGACAACTCTGCCTCCCTCCCCAGCGTGGGTGAAGGCCCAGGGGAGCAGCAGGACATTGTGGCAGAGGAAAGATGTGGAGCAACTGGAGAGTTCAGAACAAGCCAGGAGAGGAAGGCAGGAAAATCAGATCTGTTAGAGACAGATCTGGGTTTATTTCATGTAGGGCAGACAGAATGCAAGCAGTGACTCTCCAGCTGCAAAGAGGAACAGACCAGTGCTTCAAATCCAGCATGGACAGCACACAAAGCAGTGGGTTTCAACTGGAAAAAGAAAAATAAAAAAGCAGGATATAGGCTGTGAGAGCTGAGAGTCAGTGGAAATATTCATGTGCCAGGGTGGAGGGCTGGATCCTGTGATCCTTTCCCACCCCTGCTGTACTCCAAGCTTTAATTCAGGTTAGAAAACTCAACACTCTAAGTCTGTAATTAGGAAAGAAAGTCTTCATTGAAAACTGAAATAATTGGCTGGATATTTAAATCATAAAAGGATGCTGGAAACTGCAGGAATCTGAGGATTCTATAACTCCATATGGGAAGAAACTCCTCTGTAGCACACTCTGGGTGACTGTTCCGGTGTCACAGCACTCAGAGATTGCATTTCCCACCCCCACTCCTTAAAAACAAAGCAAAGCCTGATCCCAGGGCTGAAAGAACCTCCCGTCATCCCAGAGCTCACAATCAAAACCTCCGGAGGTGACAGCACTGGAAATGCTTCAGCACAATCAAGCCACCTTCGAGTTTTCTAAGATTTGCTGGTTTGTTTTGAATGCCTTCTGCTCGGAGGGAGAGGAGGATTTCATTACAGCCTGGAAATGCCTCACGTGGAAGCCACTGGGATCCTGCCTGAGGGGACATGGAAAGCTTTGTGTTTCCCAGTCTTTCTGCCCTCCAGACACAGATGCCTTTTTATTCTGACTTGGCAACTCAGAAAGACTTAAAGCCAAGGGACTGCAGCATCAACTTAACTGGGGAGGGTTGAGCCCTGGGAAAATTCATTTTGTGGGCCCACGAGAAAAACAGCCAGGGTGGGATGGGATGGGAAACAGGATCTGCTGGGCCTCACAGCAGATCTTCATGTCCCAGAATGGGGCTTGGGGCTGTTCTCTCACCCTGTCCCTCAGCCCTTCCACACAATTTAATTTGCAGACTGAAACTTGGGAGTTCACCTTCTGAATAAATTCCAGCCTGCTCCTCTGGCCAGCACTGGATCCTGCTGATTTCAAGCCTTGTCCAGGTGTATTGATTCTTCCAGCAGTGAAAACACCGGCATATAAATTGCAATTTGGAGCCAAAAGGGAAGTGGCTGCATTCAGAGCACACGGAATAGAGGAGATTTATTCCAAGGGAAAGGGGTGTTGATTCATGCCGTGACCTCAGGCCCTGCATTGCTGCACTCCCCTGGAGAGGGGCTGCTGCTGTCCTTGAGGCAGTGGCTTAGCAGGGACAGCCAGCACTTCGTAAGTGACTTCAGCAGGACTAATCCAAGGAAAAGGCTCCAGGGACTGATCCTGTCCAACCCCACGCAGCAAAATGAACAGCCTCCCTCTGGCCAGGCTCATTCCTTCCTGGTGATTTCCATTGTAATTCTGTTTTCATGTGGCAATAAATGATGTAATTACCAAAAGCCAAGTGCTGATTAACAGACTCCCTGCTCCCTGGCAGGGACACAGCCAGGCTGGGATGGGAGAGCTCCTTCCCAGGGATGCTGCTGGACCCTGGATCTGTCATCAGTGGAAATTTGGAATAACAATAAACTGCCACCACCTTTGCCAAGCTGAAATGGCAGATACTGATATTAATTTCAGGTCTGTTTAATGAGGGATAATTAACCCACCCATCACAAGGCCATGGAATACACCAGTTGGAAATTTTCCAGTTAATGCTATTTGATGTTTCTGCCTGATTTTCAAGAACGTAATTGATGTCTTAATTATGAAAGATACCTGGATTAACCCCATTCCCAAACAGTTCCTGTCACTGCTGTGATTTTCAGAGGCTTGTGGGTCTCTCACTGCCAGTCCCCACTGTGATCCTTTCTCCCTGGAGGCAGCTCCTGCCCCTCCTTGCTGAAGCAGAGCTGGACCAGTCTAGATAGAGGATTCAGGAGAAACCAGGATCAGGGAATCTTTCACTAATCCCAGGACAGTGTCCAGCCTTCCCCTCATGCAGGAGGTCCTGTGCATGCCCATTTCAGATCAGAATCCCAGAATCATGAGGTTGGGAAAGAGCTCCAAGGCCATCAAGTCCACCCTGATCCCCACTTTGTCCCCAGCCCAGAGCTCTGAGTGCCACCTCCAGGAATTCCATGGACACCTCCAGGGATGGGCACTGCAAACCTCCCTGGGCAGCCCCTACCAAAGCCTGAGCTCCCTTTCCATGGGGAAATTCCTGCTGCTGTCCACCCTGAACCTCCCCTGGCCCAGCCTGAGGCCGTTCCCTCTCCTCCTGTCCCTGTTCCCTGGCAGCAGAGCCCGACCCCCCCGGCTGTCCCCTCCTGCCAGGGACTTGTGCAGAGCCAGAATTCCCCCTGAGCTCCTTTTCTCCAGGCTAAACAACCAGATCAAGGAATAAATTAATCAATCAGTGAGAGGTGTGGGAGGGACAGCTTGGATGGGTCATAGAATCATGGAATCACAGCATGGTTTGGGTTGGAAATGACCTCAAAGATGATCCAGTTCCACCCCTGCCTCGAGCAGAGACACCTTCCACTAGCCCAGGTTGTTCCAACTGAATGATTTCATTCCTCTTGCCTTCCCAAACCTTTCTCCTGTTGAAACCCAAGGGCAGTGCCCAGGATCTGACCATATTTTGGGCTGTGTCTGTGGCCTGGGGGACTCAGCACCCCCCAGTCAAGCAGATCTCCCCACCGAGCTGAAAAACACCACAGCTGCCACCACAATTAAAGATGCAGACAGGGAAAGCAGCACACAGCGAGCAGGGAGGGTATTTATAGCTCCTTATGTAAAGCAGATACAATGGAGCCATTTGGAGCTGGAATGGGCTCAGTTCTCCTCCCTCATGGAGCAATCTGCAGATCCCAGCAGATCCCAACCCACCCCAGGCCTGCTCTCCTGAGAGACACAGGACACAGCCTGAGGGCTTGGGGACCAAGAAATGAGGGGTTTTGTGGTCTGTGGGAGCTCAGGTACCTGGGAATGATGAGCACTGTCCTGCTCCACTCTCCCCTGAGCCCACACAGACCCTTCCTTCATCCTGCCTTTCCTGGAAAGCATTAATTGCCATTACTCAGGAGCAGCTCAAGACAAGAACTCAACAACTGAGATTTCACAGATTCTCAAACTGATCCATTAACTCCAAAAGGTCGTTCTGAACAACTTTAAACAAAGTGCAAGCACATGGAAAAGGGGTTATTGCTTCCTGAACATCTCAGCCTGTTCCCTTCTGATGTGCTGGTGAATTAGATATTAAATCCACAGATGAGCTAAATGAGTTAATCGTGGCTAATGTCATTACCAGCAGTAGCAGAGGAATCAAAGATGATTAGCCACTTGTCATAAAGTCTTAGCACAGAGGACAGAGAGAATTAATTTGTCCCACTGACCTGTTTTTGGTTTCCACAGGCTTCTGATCAATATGTGCTGGGAATACAGGAAACAAACAGGGAGAAAAGGAATTTCAAGACGATAAAACAGCTGAAATACTTGGGAAATGTGAGGCTTGGAAGTGATGTTCTAGAAAAGCAGGAAAAGGTGGAGAGAGGGAGGCAGAGATCTGCCACCCAACTCTCTCCTAACCTGAATTATCCCATGACTCTGAGGATGTGCCCTGCACTCCCTTTGGGAATCACTTCCCAGCCAGGACTCTCCAGCAGCCTTGACTCCCTTTGGGCCAGGCTGTCCCAGTCCTGGCCACAGACAGCATTTCCATGGATCAGTAGGGCTGGAGACCTTGTCCTTCCCCAGCTATGCCTGCTGCCTGCCTTTCCCATCCTTGACACAGCCAATTTCCCAGCAGAGATGGATGGATCCTCCAGCAGCACTGTGTATTTAATATCTGCTATTTATCACCCACCCTGTCACCCCAGTGAAAGAAGTGTGTGCCTGCACAATAAACATGCAAAAATCCCCGTTGCATTTGGTTAATCCTCTGATGGCCATCAATAAACCTCAGGGGCTTGGGAGTGACTCGGGGAGAATTTTAATAAATAAAATATTTACAATATTATTGTTGTTGTTGTTGCTGTTGTTGCTGTTGTTGCTCAGCTTCCCCCCAGCCCTTCCTTCATTTAAAAGTGTGTCAGCCTGCAGCAGCTCTTGTTTTCATAGTGCCAGGCTGCCAGAGCAGGAGGAGCTGTGCTGGTTCCGTCAGTGCTGCTGTCTGGGGCAGGGAATTATCAAAGGGAAATCAGCTGTCAGTGCTCTGACATAGCCCTGTCCCACGAGCTCTGTCCCAGAGCTGCCACTCGCCTCAGAAACAAAGTGGGACCACGGCTGGGCCATCAGCACTGGGCTGCCTTCTCCAGAAAAGCCCCCCAGACCTTGGGATCACAGGATCAAAGGTTGGGAAAGACATCCAGGATCATTGTGTTCAGCCTTTAACTGAATGGCGTCGTGTCCCCAAGTGCCACCTCTGCAGTGCCACAGGGCTCCTGGAAGGCACAGCTGGGCCAGGGCTGCAGCCAAAGCAGGGTAAAACCACATCCTGAGCACTTGTGGCTGGGTTTTTTTCCAGAACCAGACCTTGTTAAGCAAGGCTTTGATGCAGCCCTGAGGCTGCCCCCAGTGCCAAACCCTCCTGCCCAGGTTGGAGATGAAGGGTGCTCCCCATCAGCTCCATGCTCTGGGGCTCTTGGCCCAGCGGTGTCAGCAGGGGAAACAATTCCATCAAATTCCATCCAAACCACACATTTGGCCAGTGGAACATTGCTGGGTCTTCTTCAGAAATCGAGTGGTAGCACTTCCAAAACAATTTGTGCAAAACCCACTTCTCATTCACAGCCAAGTTCCCTAATAAAATCTGGAGGTTCATTGTCACCACATGTCTGGTGGCTCTTCTGGAGGCCTTGCTTGGAGCCACCACCACTCAGGAACTGAGGGCAGCGTGTCAGGGGCTCTCTGGCAGCTCTGCCTGACCCCATCCTCTGCCAGTAAACAATCAAGTGTACCCTGACACCGAATCTTGTTAAATTACAGTTTTATATCAATAAATACACTGCCAAATCTCTTTTTAGAGTGAGGTGTGACTCCCTCACGACACCACCCCTTCACAAAGCAGACAAGGCCCAACTTGACCCAGACACTTTCTCCACCTCAGCCTGGCCCAGCTGAAACCATTTTCTCCTCATGAGTCACCAGCCTGTGCTGCTTTCTCTGTCTCCTTCTCCTTGGCACTCCTAGGCCAGCCCTGTTTCTGCCACACAAATACAGTTGGCTTTCTTAAGCAAGTTCCATATTTCATACAGAGACTTCTCAGCACCACTGAGACTATTCCCAACTATCTCTTTAATCATGAGCAATTCACTGGAAAAGCCTAAAACAGTGCTTTTTTTTGCTCCTTATAAGAAGGAGGGGAGCAAGTTTTGTGGAAGGGAAGGATGAGTAATGAGGTTGTGCTCAGGGTGTTTGGACAGGCAGCCCAGAGCTGCTGTGAAATCTCCTGCTCTGGAAACCTTCCTGGGAACTCTCAGCAGTTTTCTTCCTACCTGAGCCATGCACAGATTGCAGAGTGCAAGCAAAGGCGGAACAGGAGTTTATTTGCAAATATAAGCATGAATCACTTTTCCCTAAATGCTCCAATGGCTCTGGGAGCCCTCCCATGTGCTCCTGCCTGAGTTTCCATCTGCAGCGGGAGCAGGAGCAGCTGCTCTGCTGTTCCAGGCAGTCTGGGAGGCAGGAATGGCCTCACTCCCATCCTGATTCCCAGCCTGAGTCCTGCCCACCCAGCTTGGCAGAATCCTTTTGTTTGCCACAGCAGATTTTGCCCCAAACAGCCCTGCCTTGCTCTGTGGGCTCCAGGGCCATCCCCTGACCAGGCACCCACTCTTTCCAAACAAGTCTGTGGACAAAGCTGCATAACACAGAACTTCTGAGCCTTTTTGAGGGCACAGCTCACAGAGGGATGTGTCAGCAGGCACTGCCTCTCCCTGCCCTGAGGAGGCACCACCCAGGGCAGGGGGCAGGAGAAAGGGCTGATCCCAAAGGCGTGGACCCAAGGGTTTGGCTGCACCAAGGAAGTCCCTGACATCTGGACAGGCTGAAATTCCTCTTCACCCTGATCCTGTTCTCTGTTGCATAAGGAAGCTGCAGGAGGACACACGAAGGGCAGGGAGTCTGAGATAACTTTGCACGAGGAAGGAATAAAAAACCTCTCCAGGGATTACAGTAAATTGCCACCTTCTTTTCCCAAGGGATCCCATGAAACACTTGAAAAAGTGACCTCATTAATTAATGAGATGGGTTAAGGCTCTCTCCACATACTCTACTTAATTGCAATTCTGTCATTCCCAGTGAATTCTTAAAGCCATATTGATTATTCAAAGCTCTGTCCAATCAATAAAACAATAAACCATGTATACTTAAAAAAGTGATTAAAGAGATAAATACAAGAGACACTTTAAAGCAGCCACATCCTCCTGCAACCACTCACCCAAGAGCAAGCAATGGTAAATGTGTTTCAATGTCCTCATCTAATTGCAGGAGGGGTGATTGCCTCGTAAATTTATTTTAGTCCCTAATCCATGTACAAAGCAGGTCCAAACAGAAATCATCCCAAACTGTGACGCTGCCAGTTTTCCCTGGGCTGCCCCGTGCCCTGCAGTGCCGATAGTGGTGGCTGAGCAGGGTGGGAGAGCCGTGGCCAAGGAGCGAGGCAGCGTGAGCCTCCTGCCAGGCTGGCAGCGTGGGCAGGGAGCCTGGGGGAGCGGAGAACAGGGAGGGACGAAAGGTCCTCATCGCAGAGCAGGCAGCTGTGTCCTACAGCCTGCTCTTGGTTAGGGCCTGCAGCAGCCCCACACCACGGGGAAACCCCACACCATGGAGAAACCTCACACCTGGAGCAGCCCCACACCATGGAGTAGCCCTACACCATGGAGAAACCCCATAGCTGAGCAGCCCTACACTATGGAGAAACCCCATAGCTGAGAAGCCCTACACCATGGAGAAACCCCATAGCTGAGCAGCCCTACACCATGGAGAAACCCCATAGCTGAGCAGCCCTACACCATGGAGAAACCTCACACCTGGAGCAGCCCCATACCTGAGCAGCCCTACACCCTAAAGCAGCTCCACACCATGGAGAAACCTCACACCTGGAGCAATCCCACACCATGGAGAAACCCCATAGCTGAGCAACCCTACACCATGGAGAAACCCCCACACCTGGAGCAGCCCCACACCTGGAGCAGCCCCATTCATCCCTGGCTGGAGCTACATCCTGCTGGAATCCGAGGGCCAGCAAAGTCCTCATTCCTGACTGGATCTGTTCTGGTCTCAGTATGGTTGATGCTCCTCCAGATTTGCTTCTTCCTGAGCCCAGCCCTGAGCACCCACCACAACCTGCAGGGCTCCTGGAGTCCATCCCCCTCCTGTGCTCCTGGGCCATGGCAGGAAAACCTGTCCCGGCTGCCCCAGCCTGTCACCCTGCCATGTCCCTGAGACGTGGGTCAGGACAATCATCCCCACTCCCACCCTCCTCCAGATGCATCCCCAGATCCAGGGCAGCAGCTGGTGTTGCTGGAATCTGTTCTCATGGGGTCACTGGTGTGTCTGTGGGACTGGGGCTTGACCTCCCCCTGTCCCAGCCCTGCCCCTGTGCCCACAGGGACACTCCCCATGTGCAGGGCTGGAACCCAGCTCTGGGTTTGAGACTTTTCAGCAAGAAATCCCCAGTTCCCACTTTGGCCCAGCTTTTTTATCCTTTAGAGAAACAAATGATTTGTGTTTGTACAACTTATCATGAATTTGGTACTAAGAGATCCCCAGGGCTTCCAGATAGAAAGAATCCAAGGTAAGGGCTTGAGGCTTGGGGGAGAGGAGGAAAAAGCATTTCTGGGCTTGAGGTGAGTTTTTTATTTTTTCTTTTTCATATTTTTTTATTGAAAACATTGTGATTTAACAAGTACAGTCGTTGTTGAACATAAATAAATAATGTGGAGAACTGGGACATACGAAGCTCTGTGATTGCATAAATATTCAAGCTGCAAAAGAAATATAAGATTTCAAAGGTGCAAACCTAATTATGGAGCTGTTATCTCTCCCCCTGTAGTAATTCAAACATAAAGAACAGTTCCCTGCGGGCTGCTGGGGACCACGTCACACGTCTGAAACACTGAACCTGGAGAATGCAGCATCTTGGCACAGCTCAGGCTCCTCTCACCCCCACCCACAGCCCAAACTGAGGACACAGCCTGGGCCTGGCTCCAAGTCCCCCACGAGCTGCCTTGGGGCTGGCAGGGCAGGGACACCTCTGCCTTGCTCTCCTTGACGCCCTCCTGCTGCACTTGGTGCCACAAGGGACAACGTGATGCTGGTGACAGACTCACCCTGAGGTCCTTTCTGCAGCAACTCTGGGACATTCCCAGGGAATTTGTCTCCTGCCACCTCCCCTGCTGGATTTCTGCCCAGCCTGAGGGTGATGAGTACACCGTGTCCCATGCTCCTGCATGGCTCCCACAGCTGGAGATGACTCTGTCCTGGGAAAGCTCCAAGGCTGGGAGATGCCTCAGGTGCCCTTGTTACTCTGCAGACAAAGGAACCCAAAACTCACAGGATCACAGAATTCTTCAGGTTGGGAGGGAGCTCATCCAATGCAAACCCAGGCAGGGCCGCCCAGAGCAAGTGACACAGGAACACAGACAGGTAGCATTGGAGTATCACCAGAGAGGGAGACCCCAGGCCTCCCTGGGAAGCTGTTCCAGGGCTCTTCCACCTCCATGGAAAGAAATTCTTCCTCATGTTGAGGTGGAAATTGTTGTTTTGGTTTACGGCCATTACTCTGTGCCACTGGCACCACTGAACAGAGCCTGGCCCCATCCTCTGACACTCCCTGGAGATGTCTGTATGGGTTCATGGGATCTTCTCTCAGCCTTCTCCAGACTGACCAGACCCAGCTCCTGCAGTCTCTTCTCATCAGAGACAATCTCCAGACCCCAAATATTCTTTGTGGTCCCACTGGACCCTCTCTGGTAGCTCCTTGTCTTTGTTGTCCTGAGGAGCCCAGAACTGGACACAGACACTCATCCAAGTTTTACTGCCAGACCCTTTATCCCAAGGTTTCCTCATTATTGTCTCCACAGCCAAGAAAGAAAAAGCAACCAAAAACCACAATGAAGTCCCTTTATCATGAGACAGCTGGGGGAGGGATGCAGGTCCTGGGAAACCTTGGGATGGGGTTGTTGCTTCAGCAAAGCCAACTGCACTGCAGTGACAGTGCTGGGGAGAGGCTTTTTGGGATTCAGGTTCCCTGCCAGAGGCCTGAGATGGATGCAGCACTCCTGATTTGGGATTTGGGATTCTGCTGCTCCTGCCAGCATCATCCTACAGGGCAACAGCACCATCTACTGCTCCTGGAGCCGTGCTGGGCACTCTGCTCCTTCTCCTGTTGATCTCGGCTCTGTCCGTGGCCCTCTCCCTGGTGCTGGGCACCTCCAGCAGCTCCACATCCATGGGAATGTGGGCTCCTGTCCCGGCAGGGACAGCACAGGGACAGCACAGGAACAGCACAGGAACAGCACAGGGACAGCACAGGGACAGCACAGGGACAGCACAGGGACAGCACAGGGAGCACAGGAACAGCACAGGGACAGCACAGGGACAGCACAGGGACAGCACAGGGACAGCACAGAGAGCACAGGAACAGCACAGGGACAGCACAGGGACAGCACAGGGACAGCACAGAGAGCACAGGGACAGCACAGGAACAGCACAGGGACAGCACAGGGACAGCACAGAGAGCACAGGAACAGCACAGGGACAGCACAGGGACAGCACAGGGACAGCACAGGAACAGCACAGAGACAGCACAGGAACAGCACAGGGACAGCACAGAGAGCACAGGAACAGCACAGGGACAGCACAGGGACAGCACAGAGACAGCACAGGGACAGCACAGGAACAGCACAGGAACAGCACAGGGACAGCACAGGGACAGCACAGAGAGCACAGGGACAGCACAGGGACAGCACAGAGAGCACAGGAACAGCACAGAGAGCACGGGGACAGCACAGGGACAGCACAGGGACAGCACAGGGACAGCACAGGAACAGCACAGGGACAGCACAGGGACAGCACAGAGAGCACAGGAACAGCACAGAGAGCACAGGGACAGCACAGGGACAGCACAGGGACAGCACAGGGACAGCACAGGGACACCACAGGGACCACAGGGACAGCACAGGGACAGCACAGGGACAGCACAGGGACCACAGGGATGCGGGGCTGGAGCCCGCAGTGGGGTGTGGAGGATCCGGGGGGGTTGAGCCTGCCCAGGGAGGGGGCATGGACCAGCTGGGGTGGGGGATGCAGTCCCAGCATCTGCCTGCATTGACCAGGAGAGATCCCCCTTTCATCCCAGGAGGGATCTCAGCTCAGTTCAGCCTGGAGATGGTGCAGAACCAGGGTGAGAAGTGGATCCTGCTGCTGCTGAAATGGAACCTCCCCTTTCATGCCAACTGCTTTGAGACAAAAACCTCCTCCCTTGGACCTGCAGTAGGGAACCCAAACCCACTTAGCTGTCCCAGTTCCAGAGAACCTTTTCATCTGCTCCAATAAATCTTCCCTGGCACCCCCAAACACCCGGTTCCTTTGGCTGCTGCTTCCCAGATCAATGGGCAGTGGAGCTCACCAGGGCCATTGTGCTCAGATAAATCATCCAGAGGTGAGGACAGATGAGGATGGGAGCTTGAGCTCATCCCACCCCTGCCCCTCTGCCCCTGGCCTAAGCTGGGAACCTCTTGCCCCTTCCCAAAAGCTCCATAGCACAGTCACCACTACTGGCCACAGCTCTGCACAGAGCTCAGCTGAAGGACCTCAACCAGGTTCTTGTCCTCCTGTGAGCTCCTCCCACCTGGATGAGGTGGTGTCCCCTCACACTGACCCTCTGCACCCTCTTCTTCCCCTTGCAGCTCCTTGTGCCACCTCTGTGCCCAGCCTTGACCCCCATGCACACACTGGGAGAGCTGCACAGCCTCTTCCCACTCCACCCCACCCCAGCAGGTCTGTGGTGCAGCTCAGACTTGGTTTTCCAGTGACCAACCCAGCAAGGGTCCCTCGGGGATGGAGGTTCCAGTGCTGGAACCCAGCCCTGGACTGCTGGATCCCTTCCCTGCAGCAGGCAGATCCACACCACTGTCAGAGGGGATTAAACTTTGGCTGGGGGCTCCTGGAAGGAAGCAGTGTTTCCAGAACCACCTCTCTCCTCTCATCCTTCTCCCTGTAATGGACTCAGGATGTTAATTAATAGATAATTGCTAATGCCTTGCATCCCTCTAATGCCTCACTGATGAGCTTCAAAGCACTTTGCAATCGCTGGCTACGATTCCGTGCTCTGAAAGGGCAGAAATTGCACTTCAGAGATGTTTCAGGAACTTGCTGATGATCCAAGTCTGGATCAGCATCAAACCCCCAGTGCTGGGCTCCTGCTCCAGGCCCTGCCCTGCCTCCCAAACCACAGCCTTCCACCCCACCCTGCCAGGCACACCGCACAGGAGCCAGGGGCAGGGACACAAGGAGTTAAACAATATCCTGATAGGCTGGTGAGATCATCAGAGCTGGGATGCTCCATTGTTTGTTGGACTCAACAGAGCCCAGTAGACAACACCCAGAGAGATGTGGGGCTTGGGATGAGCCTGCCTTTGGAGAAGGGCCCTCCTGCTGCAGCCATCCCTCCCTGCTCACCACGTAAGTAGGATGGCTTTCCATGGGCTTGGCTCTGGGGATGCTGGAGAGGGAGAGGGGTCCAGCATGGCAAGGTGGGGTCATCCTCTGGCCGAGCCCCACAAAAGGACGTGCAGGTTCTTTGCTCAGCAGGTGCCTGAGGGTGCTCTGGGGCTGCCCAGATCCCAGTGGTGCTGGGAAGCTGCTCCTGAAGGATGCAGGGGCTGAGCCCAGCCCAGCTTCACTGCACCAGCAAAAGGGCTCTGGTGCTGTGTCAGTTCCCATCCCAGACCTGGTTTGTAGGTGAGGTGAAATCCTCTGACACCCAGCAGGGTGTGGGGGCAGCAGCAGCCAGTCTGCAGGGCCAGCTGCCCACGGAGCCACTGCCAGCCCGCTCCTAGGGCATGGAGGCAGGAACGGGGCTCCAGCACCCATCCCTGGCACCCACACCTCCCTGTCCCCTCCTGGGGCTCAGCCCAGCAGAGTCCAGCCCTCCTAGGGCTGGCACAGGGCAGCACCAAGCTGGAGCTGCTCTGACTGCTGCTTTGGTGCCTGCAGGAGCCGCTGGCAGGGTCGCTCAGGGCACGGTGAGTGCCACCAGCCACCTGCAGCCACCACATCCCAGTGGCAGCAGGGACAGCAGAGGCACAGGAAGGTGAGGGGGCTCAGCACTCAGTCCCTCAGGGGTTTGGGTGCCATTTCCCTCTCTGGGGTTGGGTGCTGTCCTCCAGGTGCAGGTGCCTGAGGGATGGGGGCTGCTCTTCACGGGGCAGCTGAGGCAGGACAGGTCCCCTCTCCCCCAGGAAGCAGCCCCCAGTCTTCATCATTCTGAGTTCCCTGGGGACCTCGGGCATGCTGGCTGGCTGGATTTTCATCTCTCTGTCTGGGAACTGACTGAGAGCCAGTCTTGATAAATTTGGCCAGCACGAACATCCAAGAAAAAGTTTCTGCTAAGTTTGTGCACGTCCATGAGCGCGGCAGAAAATTTTCTCTTCCATGACTGTTAATTCCCAGAGGGATGTGGGGCTGGAGCCCCAAATCCAGGATCCCAAAGGTGTGCTGTGCCTTGGCACTGGGGTCCCCAGCAAGGAGCCCCCCAAGATTTCCCAGTTCTAAAACCAAACTTCACCACACAGAGCACCAGAAGAGCAAAGGGAGGAGAAACAAAATCCCAGGAGAGTGTCCCTTACGGAGAGGGGAGGGAGAGACCCCAGCAGCGAGAGCTGCCCAAGGCTTCAGAACGGCAGCAGAGCTGCCAGATGTGAAATCTGAGACGTGCTCTGGAGGCATTTTCAAGACAGCAAAGAGTCATCTGCTGATTGTCTGCTTCCAACAATGGTAAAAAAACTGGGAGGAATCTGATAGCACTCTCCTGCCAGGCTGCTCAGTGCATCCAGCGCATCCAAGCACATCTGTGATGGGTTAGGGATGGAGCAGGGGCAGGGCAGGAGCTGGAGTTGCATTAGCTCTCCCAAGAGCTGCAGATCCTCCCAGTGCTCCCAAACAAGCTCCAGGCACTGGCAGGGAGTGAAATCCTTCATTAGCCAACAGTGGGCAAAAGTGTGACCGAAAACCAGGCTCTGCCAGGAAATGCTGGGAAAATGAGCGGGGTCTGGGAATTGTGGTGAGAGGGATGGTTCTGCCAGGAAATAAAAAGGGGAATAAATCCTCTCTAGTGGAAAGCAAAGCTGAAAGGCAGCTGATGGTTTCTGCAGCAACCTGCCATTAATGCTCTGCACACAGAGGGGAGGGTGCCCGGCAGAGCTGCTGCCCTGGGATGCAGAATCAGGATGGCAGCACACAGGGAAGCAGGGAGTGGGAAGCCTAAAAGATGGAACAGCACAGCCACTTTAAGACTGCTGAGGTGTGCGATTATTCCAGAGAACAAAACAAACTTCAAACCACAAAACCAAATTAAAATTAGATGGTGGCTTGATCATAAAACCTCTCTGTGATGTACATTAGGAGGACAAAGACAGGAAATGATGAAATTTCAGGAAAGGTCTGGATTGCACTGGAAGAGGGGGATCAGAAAGCAGCAGTGCTCCAAGTGAGGCAGCTGGTGGGCAGGTGGCACCTGGAATTACTCAGGATTTGGGCACTTCCCTGCAAAGCTGCAGCTGCTGGGGGTTCTGGGGGATTGGGCTGATCCCAGGGCAGGTTGTGTAGGTGGCAGCAGAGCAAAGATTTTGCTCATACAGAGCCTCAGTGGACAGGAGGAGAGGGAACGGCCTCAGGCTGGGCCAGGGGAGGCTCAGGGGGGACAGCAGCAGGAATTTCCCCATGGAAAGGGAGCTCAGGCCTTGGAAATGCCCAGGGAGGTTTGCAGTGCCCATCCCTGGAGGTGTCCATGGAATTCCTGGAGGTGGCACTCAGGGCTCTGGGCTGGGGACAAGGTGGGGATGGGGCACAGCTGGGGCTGGATGGGCTGAGAGAGCTTTTCCAACCTAAAGGATTCTGGGATTCTCTGTCAGAAATGTGTCCCTGTGTTTCCTTTTTCAACAGAGAGCACTGAGAACTCCAGACAGGAGGGCTGCAAATCCTGTCCACTGCTCCTGGCTTTTGTTTTGTCCTGCTTGTTTGCTCCTGCTTGTTTGTCCAAGCTTGGCAGACCTGAAACGTCCCAAAAGGTGTCAACACCACCAGCTCTGCAGCAGTGGCTGTGCTGGGGGGACTAAATTATAAAATTTATACACCTGTCTCTTCTCAGAGTAAGCACCAAGCTTGGCAGGGACACGGGTGAAGGAGTGAGGGAGGTGCTGGCTGGCACCCATCCATCAGCATCCCTCGGTGGGCACTGAGCCCAGCATGGCCCAGCTCTGGGCAGGTTTCCTCCAGCCCCTGGAGCTGTGCCAGCCTTGCAGCCTCAGCGTGGCTGCCCTGATGTGGAACTTGCTCCCACATGGATCAGCAGCACCAGGGAAAGAGCTGATGGGCTCCAGGGTCACCTCCTGCACACCTGCTGAGCCACAGGCCTGCCCTGGGCTCACCTGTGAGGTGCCACCTCCTGGAGAGCCATCCCTGCTGAGCAGAGCAAACACAGACATGGGGGGCTGCAGGTCACCTGCTCTGGGCTAAAGCTTTGTGTGGTGCTTGGGAAGAGCTGTGCTGCCCAACTTTCCTGCAGCATCCCAGTGCCTGCTCCACCATTTTATGGGTGTTCCACCATTTTATGGGTGCGATGCTCTTCTTTCCCTGCAAGGACCCCCAAAACCTCCTCCACCTCCATTTGGGCTGCACTCACTGATGACCAAAGGGAAGCACTCTCCATCCTCCATCACCTGCTCTGCTTTCTCTTGTGTCCATCCCAGGTCTCTTCCTCCCGTCCCACCACCATGGAAATCCCCCCCAAGAGTCCTGATGGAAGTGAGAAGTCCCCCCAGTCCAAGGAGCTGATCACCAGTGACACGGGCAGCACCCTGTGCATGAGCTCCCGCAGCGAGTCCGTGTGGACCAGCGCACCCAGGAGCAAGTGGGACATTTACCACAAACCCGTCATCGTGGTGTCCGTGGGAGCTGCCATCTTCCTCTTCGGGATGGTCATCACCAGCCTGTCCTGCTTCCTGACCGAGAACAAAAACGTTTACAAAATGACCGGCCCGGCCTTCCTGTCCCTGGGACTGATGCTCCTGGTCTGTGGCCTGGTCTGGATCCCCATCATCCGCAAGAAGCAGAAGCAGAGGCAGAAGTCACAGTTCCTACAGAGCCTCAAGTCCTTCTTCTTCAACCGCTGAGGGCAGCCAGGACCTTCCTGCAGAGGTTCCCCTCTCCTCCACCAACCTGTGTTGATCAAGCCATGAAAACAAACACTTTCTTGTACTCCCTAGAGGATTTCACCCCAGTCAGTGTCTTCCCTACGTGGTTTCCAGTGTGAAAATGAACTTTGTACTTCATCCAAGCCATCCCAGGAAAAAAAGGAGCAGGAATTTTCAGCTGAGCCCAGAAAGGCAGGTCCAAGGTCTCTGCATGGCCCCCCTGTCCAAAGAGTGACCCAACAGCACAAACTGGGTAAAGCAAAGCCCAAAAGGAACCGGGACTGAAACAAAACCCTGAAGGAACCCAGAACCCCCAGGAAGTTCTGCAGGATCCATCAGCAGAGAGGAGCCATCCGACTGGAGCCACAATTCCTTCCAGCCCCCTAATTTGTCAGACAGGCTGGAGGATCTGTGCAGCATCAGGAGACACAGCAGAAGCAGAGGGTCTCAGATCCTGCTGAGGGTCCCAGATCCTACAGAAGGGTCCCAGATCCTGCTGAGGGTCCCAGATCCTACAGAAGGGTCCCAGATTCTGCTGAGGGTCCCAGACCCTGCTGAGGGTCCCAGATCCTCCAGAAGGGTCCCAGATCCTGCTGAGGGTCCCAGATCCTACAGAAGGGTCCCAGATCCTGCTGAGGGTCCCAGATCCTACAGAAGGGTCCCAGATCCTGCTGAGGGTCCCAGACCCTGCTGCTCCAGGCACCTGGCAGGGCAGGGACAAGGGAAGTGTGTCTGGGAATGGTCTGAGTGGTGGGAGATGTGCTCAGGGCTGAGAGCTGATTCCCTCCCAGGAAAATCAACCTCCTCCTGACCATCTCTGCTTGAACTCCCTCATTTCTGAAAGTGGTGCCACATCAACATCTCTGCCTGAAAATGTGGTCCAAGGTGCCTGAGACCTGAAGCATTTGTGTTTCTGCCAGGGAGCTCGGGCTCACCTTGACACTGATGCCAGCTTCCCCCAGGCTGTCATCAGGGCTGTGTGCCTGGAGATCCCCTGCACCCGCGTGGGCAGAGCAGGAGGTGGCACATCCCATCCTGGCAGCTGGCACAGCTGGATCAGGAGTATTTGAGCACACAAGTCCTTCTGCCCCAGGCTCAGCCTGGCCCTGAACTTTGTTTCCTGACTGGGACAGCCAGTGCCAGGTTGGTGACAGGGCTGTACAAGACCTGGCACAGGGCCCAGCAAAGCTGTTTGTTCCTCAGCCATCCTCACGCCACGCCACGCTCTGCTGCTGTGTGCAATCCTGCCCTGGCACCGGCACCAGCCTCGGCTCCTCCCTGCCACGGGCAGGGGATGCTCACCCAAAACTCCTGCTTGGGGCAGCTGCAGCCAGGATGGACAACAGGATTCAGGATGGGAAGCCAGGGAGGATCGTGAAGAGCAGCCCCAGGCCCCACCTGGCTGCAGATCTGGGCACAGGTGGGAGCCCTAGAGATGCCCTGGATGCAGGAGGCACCTGGAAATGGGTCCTGGTGCAAAGAGCCATGCTCAGCCAGGGCTGCCTGGCCAAAGGGATGCTTCAGGAGGGCTGGAACTGCCAAGAGGAGAGAGGGAGCTCCCTCTGCCTCCTCCTGGCCAAGGAGAAGGAGACAGTCAGTGAAATGTTAATGTGATAAAAAGTCACTGAGACCAAGAATTGAATTGGATTCCAGACTGGTCATTTATAACAAGAACCTGAGGTTTCATTAAAGGAAAATGTTCCCGAGGAACTTGCATGTGGTGTCACATCTCTGCCGTGTAGGGAGGGTGTAGTGGCAGAGTTTGGGGGTGGAGTGGCACCCACTGGGCAGGGGGAGGACAAGGAATGGGGCTGGGGTTGGTTTGGGTGCTGGGTGAGGGGCTGAGCTCTGTCCAGGACTCAGCAGCAGCTCAGGAATGTGCCTGGCAAGAGGATGGAGCCTACCAGGGAAAAGGGAACAGCCCAAGGAGCAGCAACACCTGGTGAGGAGGGGATTTATCAGATGGAGGGAGCTCAGTATTTGCTGCCCAGATCTGTGGTGGGAGGCAAAGGGACAGGAATGTTAAGGGAAAGTCAGATTAACAGCTGGGGGATATCTGTAGGTGGAAGTCCAGGAAGAAAGTGGGAACTCTCCCTCACTAGCACAGGGTATAAATGCTTGATCACTGCCAGGGAGGGAGGGAACTTTGCATTGGAGTTCCCAACACTGGGAGTTTCATCCTTTTCTTGAAGTGAGCTGGAGCTTTTTATGGAAAGAGAAATGCAGAATAACCTGAAGGCTCCTCACAAGGGTTCCTTTAGGAGCTGACATAAAATTCCTGCCCTGCTGTGGCCCAGCAAAACCCCACAGGGCTGCTTGGAAATGAATTTCTGCCTCTGTGTTATGGTACCAGTGAACCTCAACCTCCTTGGGATGTGGGAGGCTGAAGAGCCAGGGAGTGTCTGTGGATTTAGATGATTTATGGAAACAGATTTAAAAAAAAAAAAAAAAAAGAGGCAGTAGAAGCAAGAGAGAAGAATGTGCCATTTAAATTCCACAACATAACTGGTGGATGCTGGAGAAGTCCAGGAGGAACAGATTCCAGGAGGGCTGGAGAGCTCACCTGCTTGGTCCTCCTGCTGGGGCAGGACTGGGCTGGATGGACCTTTGATCAGCCCATGGGGAAGCTCACACCTTTGGGTTGTTCCCATGCACATCCAAATCCCTGTTTGGCTGCTCCCTGCTATTCCTTTTGCTCCCACTGAAGCCCATTTGAATCCTGCTGTGATGCTTTGGATCAGACCAAAGAGAACCATGTTTAAAGATCAGGTTTTCCAGCAAACATAATTATGTCTCACTAAAGCAAGCTCAGATGTGATCTGCCAGCTTCCCCTGTTCTATAAAAAGAACAGGAAATCCATTACAAAAGTCATTATCTCTGCAGAGCAGCTCAAAGAGGAAATATTGCCCCTGCATCTCAAAGGTCAGGCAGCAAACCCGCCCGGCAGGCTTGGCGTGGAGAACGCCCTGCCCCAGGTGTCTGAGCTGCCTCATTCCTGGGCTTCCACAGCACCAAACCTGCCCAAAGATGTGCACAGCCCTGGGGCAGAGCCCTCCTCAGGAGGTTACATCCCAGCTGAATTCCAGGACCTAAAGGGGTTCAGAGAGGGCTGGAGGGGGACTTCAGGCAAGCCTGGAGGGACAGGACACAGGGAATGGCTCCCACTGCCAGAGGGCAGGAATAGATGGGATATTGTGAAGGAATTGTTCCCTGGGAGGGTGGGCAGGCCCTGGCACAGGGTGCCCAGAGCAGCTGGGGCTGCCCCTGGATCCCTGGCAGTGCCCAAGTCCAGGCTGGACATTGGGGCTGGAGCAGCCTGGGACAGGGGAAGGTGTCCCTGCCATGGCTGGGGGTTGGAATTGATGATCTTTAAAGTCCCTTCCAACCCAGAGCATTCCATGATTCCATGATCTCACTGGGCTCACCCTTGGTGCAGTCAGGTTTCTGCTGGGATAAATTATTTAAATGTGGAAGGACCACTGGTGACTCCTCCACATCCCCCCAAGACCTTCCAGCGCTCCCTCCTGGAAACAGCCTCAGGCTTGTGAGGCACGAGGGCTGGAGGCCCAGATTCCCACTGGGATGCTGGAAGGCTGTTCCATGCCTGAGCCTGGGTAACAGCCAGGCTGCCAGGACACCCTGAATGCTGCTGGGACTTCCTCCCACCTGGGGAGCAGATGTGATTGCACCAGCATGAGTGGGATCCATCCCTCCCCAAATCCAGCAGCCTTCCTTGTCCTCAGTGTGCAGAAATGAGAGCAAAAACTCCAGGGGGCTTGTGGTGCCCACAGTGAGTTTGAAACCCTAAAAAAACCCATTTCCTATTTCCACTCTGGATGTTGGGCACATGGAAACTGGGGAAGGAACAGTTTTTCCCTGCTGCCCAGGGAGCAGGGGCTTTGCTCAGGGCTGTCTGTGTGTGTCTGGGAGCAGCAGGAGGGATGAGGGTGGGATAAGCTTGTGAGGCAGGACCATGGCTGTGCTGGGCAGCCTCCTGTGCCCTTGTGACATGCACAGTGTGGGTGGCTGCAGGAGCAGCGTGACTTGTAACACCCTGGGCAGCAGAGCTGAGGACACAGGGGATGTCCTCTGTCCCCTGCAGCCACCCCTCACTTGTGTGCCCAGGTGGCAGACGGGCTCTGAGTTCCATGGTTTGGCAGGAGGACACTCTTGGTGTGACCTTTGGCATGTCCTGGAGCCAGACCCACCCCCAGCAGGTCCCTGCAGTTGGCACTGCTCCATGCCCAACACTGCCCTTGCACCCTGCAGGCCTGTCCTGAGCTTTGGGACATCCTCTGTATGGCCAAGGACAGGACAGGCAGCTGCCACCCCACTGCTTTGGGATGGCTTTCCCAGAGCCAAGGGCTCCCTGGATTCTCCAACTCCCACAAGCTTCCCCAGTTTGCCAAGGATGCACAGGGTAGGGAGCAAGGACAGCAGAGGTGTTTGCAGTGTCCCACCGTGGCCTGGGAGCAGAGCAGCACACAGCTGTGCCCCAAAAAGTCACCCTGGCTGCTCAGAGACCAGCCAGGAGCTCTGGGGAATTTTGGCTTATTTCGGGATTCCTCAGTGGCTTCCTGGTGTCCCATTTTTGGGATGGGCAGTGTGGGTCTGGTGGGTGGCTCTCCAGCAAGAGCTGCTCTTTGGAGGTGTTGCAAGGGTGATGTCATTTTGGCATTCTGGAGAAAGTTCTGTGCCTCGGTTTACCTATAAAGAGGGGCAATCATAGGATGTTTGCAGGTTGTTTGTGGGATGTCAGAGCCAAGATCCTGCACACTTCCCTGGGACGCTGTCACGGTGGATGCTGCCCAAAAGTGACAAATCTGGATCTCAAACCCCAGGGCCGTGGGCTGGCTCGGGGACAGATTTGCACCTTTGGGGCAGGCTGGATGTGCAGCAGCTACAGCTGGATGAGCACGGGGGGCTGACACGGGATTCCCCCGGGCTGTGCTGAGGGCAGCGCTCAGGGGCAGGGCCACGAAACGGTTAAAGCCGTATCGTGTGCTCCCTGCCGATTGTTCTGCAAGGTGTGTTGTGACATTTGTACTTCCTCTTGGCAGCGGGAGCAGGGGCAGGGAGCAGGGCAGGGATGCTGCTCCCCCCGCCGCCCTGAGGGGCTCGGGGCTGCAGCATGGGCGTGCGGGCGCTGCTAGGCCGCTGTGCCGCCATCGCCCTCCTGGCCCTGCTCTGCGACGCCCTGGGGCTCCTCATCCTCCTCCTGGGCATCCTGGCTCCCCTCAGCTCCTGGGACTTCTTCGTGTACGCGGGGGCCCTGCTGCTGGCCTTCAGCCTCCTCTTCTGGGCCTTATGGTACACCTTCAACATCGAGGTGCCCCTCGGGGAGCTCCAGTGCAGCTGACCCCAGAGCCGCAGCAGGAACTCTGCCTCGCTTTCCTGGGAGGAGCAGCTGGGAAGGTCCAAAGCATCGCTCAGCTGGTGGAGAGCACCCAAAAGAGACAGAAGGGAAGGGCCTGAAGGTCCTCACAGCACCGAGCAGCCAGATGGACCCTCAGGGGAAAGGTACCCGTGGCTCAGCAGGCACAGGGATGTCTGGCTGGTGTGGGGGAATGCACAGGTCCTGGCAGGGCAGCTGGAGCTTCCTGCTGGTGCCAGGCACTCTCAGGAGTGGTATTAGATTCTAAAATGCTCTGGAATGGAGTAAGGGTGGGCAGGAAGGTGGTTTTGATGAGATGAGTGAATCCTGGGAGGGGGTTGTGGTGCAGTTTGGAGGTGGCTGTTGTCTGGGGTTTAATTCCATCAGATGAGAGAGCTGCTGCTCCCTCATGACAGCTTTGTGTGTCAGGGGGATGAGGAGCATGAGCCAGCCCTGGCCAGACACCCTGGGCAAACAGGGAAAGTCAATAAGGACAACCCAGGCTGGGCTTCAGCACCAGAACCTCTGGGTGAGGTGTGAGGGAGCAAACCCAGCTGCTGCTGTGCGCTGCTGGGAAGGTTTTCCCAACAGGGAATGTTTTCCCAGCAAAGCAATGGGGGAAATCCCAAAGCAGTGAAAATCCAAGTGAAAGTTGTGTCCCCAAGGCTCTGATGTGCTGTAAGAACCCTCTGGCAAATGCTGAGCACGCAGACACTGGGTGCAAAGTACCACATTTGAATGTTGGCTCTGAGATTGGGTTTTGTTAATCTCAGGCTTCTCTAGACCACGCCTGGCTGGTTTGGCAGCTGCCCAAGGGGCACAAAGATCAGGTCCTGCCCAGTCTCTGCAGCCTTCTCCTACAGCATGGGGACCACTGAGCATCAGCACGGCCTGGAGGGGCTGGTGCTGACCCAGGAGGCTCAGAGGGCTCTGTTTTGGCCCGATGTGTGAACAGCAGCACCAGAGCTTAGGGGAGCTGGAGGCGATGCCTGCAGGAGGCTGCCCTGGAACAGAGGCTGGACAGAGCTAGGAATAAAGTAGGGATTTATTGAAAGGCTTTAAAGGACACACCTTGGGCAGCACAAGAGCCTGGCCAGGGCCTCACCTAAGATGGACCAAAAATGGTCCCAAAATGCACAACTGGTCACGAGGTCTCACATTTTCATCAGTTTTGGTCCATCTGCATATCAGGGTTAATTGTCCAGTCACTGCTCCAGGTTATGGAGTCCCATCCTTGTTTTCTCTCTTCATTCCACCATTGTTTCTGCTTTTGGGCCTGAAACTTGTAAGGGCTGTCCTTGGTATGGAGCTGGAAAAGGAATTGTTCTGTCTGTCTGCTCTGTGAAGAGAGCTCACTGACACTGAACATGAAGCTCAGAGCTTCACACCTGGGCAGGGCAGAATATAAAAATATGAAAGCTCAAACTTAGGACATCAGAGGTGTCTGAGTGTTGGAGAGCTGCAGGGATGGTGTCGTCCCTCCTGCCAGCATCCCAGGGATGCTCCTCTGGGCTGGCCAGGACAGGGCAACTGATGAGCCCGAGGGAAATAGGGAACAGCCCCACAGTGCTTGGAGCTGCCGTGGCACAGGCAGGGGAGAGCAGCAGGATGCCCCAGGCAGAGCCTGCCGTGCCCCCACACCAAGAGCCAGCCAAGGAGGGACTCTCTCTTGGAACAGAGAATGAGGCAAAGAGGAGGCAGAGATGGGTGAGATGTCCCCAGGGCCATGAGGGTGGGTGTCAGAGCACAGCTCACTGCCAGCACCTCAGCCAGGCCAGGGCCCCAGGCAGGGACAGTGCCAGTGACATGTCCCCACCTGCTAGTGACAACAGGGACATTGTCTTGCACAGTCCTCTATAAGGCCTCTCACAACCAGTGAGATTCCTTCTCATTTACTTCTTTTTTTCCCTTGATTTCCTCTCTTGTTGGCAGTGACCACAAGGGCCAGGGCTGAGGTTTTCCTGGTTGCCGTGTGAGTGGAGGCTGCCGTGTGGGTCACGGTGTTTCACAGCCCTGCCCTCACCAGGATGTCCAGCCCAGGAGTTCAGCTTGGGCCTCACCAGGTCTCAGGGTGTTTTTCTATCCCTGTGCCCTTGGGACTTGGTCCTCCAGGAATTTCCTTGATGTGCCTCAGGATAAGAACCCGGGACAAGCATCAGTCGGATCCCGCAGCTGTAGAGAAGGAAGGGCAGCAGCAACCCACACCCTCCTTTATTTGCTCGGGGATTTTTTAATTGCCAGTGCTGAGCCTGTCAATCCAGCCTGTAAAACTTGGCCAGGGCTTTGTCAAGGTCTGTCCCCTGCTGGGTGTGGAGCTGGGGGACAGCATCCAAGGAGCAGGGGGTGTCGCCCAGGGACCCCAGCGGGACCTGGGGCGAGGTTCCTGAGGGTCCCTCCTGCCCTCGGCTGCTGGGGCAGACACTCCCGAGTGGAGCTTTTTGGGGGCTGCCAGCACCTGGGGCTGGATGGTCCTGTGCACTTCACCAGCACGGCCAGAGGATGGTTTGGGGATGCTGAGGGGTGGAGGGTGATCCCCAAATGGAAGAGCACTGTCAGCCCTGTGCCTGGAGCTCCTGGGATGCGCTCAGGAGTCTGTACCCGGTCCCCTGAACACCCTGGGAAAGCATCCTGCACCACCCTGCTCACACGTTTTCCCCTCTCTGAGCCACGTGTGGTCTGGGACAGTCACCCAGCTCACCAGGGCCACTCCCCAGCAGGATGAGTGTGGGCACACGTGCACGAATCACACCCAAACACGTCTCTGTATTTGCGTGCAAGGTGCCTTCAGCATCCTCCTCCTCGTGCAGGCTGGCTGGGAGTGACACTGGGACAGGCAGAACGTGGTGGCTCCAACGTCCCTCGTGCACGGGCAGGAGCAAGCAGCCAGGCCCAGAAAGAGAGGGGAAACCTCCCAGCTGTGTGTACTCATGGCAGGGATTTCTCCTGCCCCCCTGTCCCACCCAGCACCCTGTGCACCCCAGCACCTCCAGAGCACCAGCTCTGATGGTCACCAGTGTCCTTTCCAATCCCAGGGACATGGCTTCTTCCCTCTTCTGCTGTCCCCAGATCCCTCAGGCTGGGATCACCACTGACAGTCCCAGCGGCAGGACAGGAGTGGGGGAAGCACCTCTGGGTCCCCATCCCTCGGTGCTGGGCAGCACTGGGAGCGCTGGCCCAGGCCCAGTGAAATATTGACTCAAGGGCTTATCTTTCCCTCTGGGTTTTTGTGGTTTTGTGCTTGGTCTGTTTGCTCCAGGCTGGGGGTTGTTCCAGATTCTTGGGCTTGGCATAGCCCCGTGGCCATGGCACAGAGCCCACGTGGGCACTGGGAACCAGCAGCTCCCTCTGCTCCCCATCCAGTCTGTGCTCCCCCACTGACATCAGTGCCCCAAAGCCCAGCAGCCTCCCGTGCTCCCTGCGCTGATGCTGCAACCCCAAAATGCTGTGGGGTGACTCCAGGAGTCCCCTCTTGTGACCTGGACCTGCTCTCAGCAGTCTGGGCTCCTTCCCACTCTTTCCCTTCCTTGGATGCCTCACTGGCATCAAGGGAATATCAGCCCCAGAGGTGCCAGGTGTTCGCTCATGAGTCTGGATCTTCCAGCAAGGGAAAAATCCTCCTTTGGTGCCCAAATGTGACCAGCCTCACTTGTATCTGGATCTGGGCTGATCCTGAATATCCCTGGGCATCCTGGGCATCCTTTTTGCACCCAGGAGCCTACTGGTGCTTCTGGCTGGTGGGAAATGGTCCCCTGAGCCCCAGTGTTATGATTCTACGTGTCTTTATTGAAGAGAAGTTCACTTCCTGAGCTATTTTCAGGGTTTTTGAAGGCACTCACATCTCCTTTCACTCTCTGTTTCTAGGGGAGGAGGAAAGGACAGGAGTGAGCAGATGAAGAGGAGCAGCTCCACACAAGCAGCCCTTGCACAGCCAGCACCGAGAGCACAGCAGGAGCTGTGTCACTCTGCTGTGCTAGGGACACTGGCACCGCCACTCAGGACAGCCCTGAAGGATGGACACCCCTTCTGCATCCTCTCCCATCCGTGTGCACCTGCTCCCTGCCTGCTGCTGGCTCAGAGGGCCCAGCACGAGCAGCCTGGCAGCAGCAGAGCCTCTTCCCTCTGTCCTGACCAGGAGACAGGGACTGCCTGACAGACAGACAACAAAATCAGACAGGACAGAGGATTCTCTGAACAAAATGCAGCTGCTGGAGGTCTCAGCTGTGCTCTGCCCAAGGTCCCAGGAACTCTCTCAGGGCATTTCAGGAAATACTCAAAGACCTCAGTCCAAAGAGCTCCTGGAGCAGAGCAGAGATGCAAAGGCCAGGAGAGGATTCAGTGCTTCAGCTGCCAGAGCAGGAGTGGCTCAGTGTGGGGACAGACCCTGGTTCACTCCAAATCCTAACCTCAGGGGACAGGAGAAGAGATGAGAGGAGGCCTCCTGCTCTGCCACATCTCCATTCTCCTGCGCTCCTGAGGCAGAGCTCAGCTGACCACGAGTATTCTTGTGTAGGATGGAAGCATTTGTAACTCTATCAAATACATAACACCTATCAAATATATAACAGCTGAGAGGCTGTTCAGCACTTTCCTTTACAGACACCTCTCTCAGCTGTTTCAAACTTCACCAGGATTTATTTCACTATGATTTCCTGTCCTGGAGGATCTGCCCCTGAGAAGGAATTTGACTTTTCTCTGCAAAAGAAAAACTCAGGGACTCGGACACTGTCTGGACTAGGCAGCCTGGGCTAGGAGGACTTTACAGGTGACATTTGGTGTCCTTGCTGTCCCTGAGTTCAGCACTTCGCCCCACAGCAGGGGCAGTGGGGTTTGGGGGCAGCTGGGCAGTGTGGGAACTGCTGTCTGGGGGGAACCAGCAGCTCTCTCTGTCCCCAGAAATGGGGCATGAGGCTGGTGACAGGACTGGCACCAGTCCCTGCCACAGGAGGGAACTGGAGCTCCCTGCAGCTCTCAAACCATTCTGTCTTCCAGGCAGGGGAGGAAAGCTCCCTGCTCACCTCCACAGCCGTGCTGGGCAGGAGCCACGGCCTCAAAGAACTCAAATGACTTCAGTTTGAAACCGAGGCACATTTGTGCCCCAGTCCTGTCCTGGACAGGACAGAAACCTCCTCCCAATTCCCCAGAATAGCCAGCAGAGAGCTGTCACCCTAAGGGATGTCTCCCTAAGGAATGTCCCCCCTAAGGGATGTCCCCACTAAGGGATGTCCCCCTAAGGGATGTCCCCCCTAAGGGATGTCTCCCTAAGGGATGTCCCCACTAAGGGATGTTCCCCTAAGGGATGTCCTCATAAAGGGATGTCCCCCCTAAGGGATGTCTCCCTAAGGGATGTCCCCCCTAAGGGATGTCCCCCTACGCGGGATGCCACAAGCACTTTGAGCAGGCACAAGGGCGTGCAGAGCAGGGCCTGTGCCAGGGGCTTTGTCCTGCTCTGGGTTTGCTGCCACTTTTCTGGGATATTTCATTAAAGCTGCTGCCTTCCTCCCCAGATCTGTTTTCCCCCTGGCAGGGGTGGTGAGGTGAAGAGGAGCCTCTGGTTGCGGTAGCTCTGTGGAGGAGCAGCTCTTGCACGAGGGGGGATGAGAGCTGGAAATTGGGGTAGCACTTGTGGGATAAATCAGATCAGTGGCAAACATCAGCATCATTAACTCCTCCCTGGTAACATGGAGAGACCCCTCCAGTGCAAGGCAAAAACAATCTTTTTTTAAAAAGAATCTTTAAAATTGCAGGCACTGCAATTTTGCAATCAATGAGGCAGTGGGACACTGACTGATTCTTTCCCCTGCAAATATAAAATCACATCAAGAGGATTCTCTGAGGTTTTCGCAGGTTCCTAAGGCTCTGGAAGCTGGTGTCAGGAGATCGGGAGCTTATCACCGAGATAAGCAGCAGTGCCCTCCCCAGGGCAGCCTGCCAGCCACGGCCACATCCACACAGCAGGAAGGACAAAGCTCGAAGGCAGCAATTTTATTAAATCAAGTGTCTGGGCAAAGGCAGGGCTGCCCCTGCTGCCTCCAGGGCCACCTTTGGGAAGCCAGCCTTGCCCAGGGGGTTGGAGAGGGACCCCAGACTCCTCCTGGCCGCTGGGGCTCCCCAGCCCCTTGCAGGCTGCTGGGGTGGGGGACAAGCAGGATTTGCACATCCCGGAGGAACTGGTTCTCCCAGCCATCCCCGGCTCTCCCCGCACAGCTGCACCCACCCTGGAGCCAGGGATGCGGCTCCCAACGGGGATTTAACCCTGGCCAGCCCTGCAGGTGCCCGGAGATGCTCTGGGATGGGATTCAGTGGGAGCAGCTCCCTGTCCTGTCCGTGTCGGGTGCCTCTGTGGCTCAGCTGCTGATGGCAGGCTGAGCAGTCCAGGCAATGAACACCTTGGACAAACGCTTCCATCAGGTCTGGCATCTCACTCCATCAGTTGTCCACAAGGAGATGCTCCCACAGGGATCCCTGAAGATCCCAGATCCCACAGCAGCCACCTGCAACCCTGGATTGGGCCAGGGGCTGCCAGCTCCAACCCCTGAGGCATCCAAGGAGGGTTTCCTAGGAGTCTCCACACTTTAGAGCTGAGTGACCCCAGGCTTTCCATCCCTCAGGAAAGCTTCTCAGCCTCGCTGAAGGCCTGAATCCCTCCCTCAGGCACCCCCTGGGGGATTCCAGACACTGCTCAACTTCAGCCTGGCAGGAAGGACTGCTCAGGGCTCCTGCCCCAGGATCTGGGCATGCACAGGGTATTGGTGCCCTGCAGTACTCACAGCCCTTCCACAGGGGAGATTTGCCATCAGTCAACAGATAAATCACCCTGGAGGCAAAGAAAATGGCTTTCCCAGCTCCATTTCCTGGGGCAAAATGGGACATCAGTTAGGGCCAAAGCTGTCCAAAAGAAGCTCTTCCCAGAAAATGCATTTGCTGCATTTGCCAGCCATTACTGGAAGAAGAGTGCAGATACCTCTGGTGACATTCCAGGGTTTTTTTCATGGTAGATCACTGAATTTTTGACAAAAAGGACCTGTAAGGATGACACAGGGAAGTGTAAAGCCTGCCCAGGCAGCTGTGTGGGATGAGTCCCAGGGTGCTGATGTGACCAGGGAATGCTGAGAAGGACAGGGCTGGCCTGTCCCCTTTGTCCCCAGCCAGCAGCTCCAGGGACAGAAATCAGCCCCTCACCAAGGGACAGCTCCAGCCCCACTCCTGTCCCCGTGATCCCTCATTTGGGGCTCAGGGATCTCACCCCAGTGAGCCACCCCTGCCATGGGCACTGATGTCACCCTGGGGACAGTGGCTGAGCCCCTCAGGTACTGCCAAACCTGCAGGAACAGCAAATCCCCCTGTCCTGCAATGCCCCAGGAGGAGAGCACACCTCAGGCCATGGGCTGGGCAGTGGAGAAGGGTGGACAGCAGAGAAGGGTGGGCAGTGGAGAGGGGTGGGCAGTGGAGAGGGGTGGGCAGTGGAGAGGGGTGGGCAGTGGAGAGGGGTGGGCAGTGGAGAAGGTGGGCAGTGGAGAAGGGAATCTGCCTCATGCTGGACATGGAGCCAGCAGGATCTTGTCTGGAGAGCCCCCAGGGTAGGGACAGCCAGGTCGGTGTCACCTCCTGCCCGTGTCCCACATTGGTCCAGCCAGCCCAGCCCCAGCCCAGCCCCTGGCTGCCCGTGGCTCTCGGGGCTGGCTGCAGGGCAGGGAGCTTGCAGGAGCCTCCTCCTCAATTATTGATGGCCAGATCTGGCTGATGGAGCCGGGGCTCTCTGAGGCTCCTAATGGAGCCTGCAGCTGTGCCTGCCCAGTGAGCACTCCTGGGCCTGCGCAATTCCCACTCCTGCCATCCCCGTGCCATAAAAATGCCACTTCCTGCCGCTCCTGGTGCATTACACAGCCCTTTCAGGGGCTCAGAGCCCTCTGCCAGCTGCAGAGATGGGAGCTGGGCTGTGGGAGGGCAGGGTGTGCTCTCCAGCCAGGGAAATGGCACCTGCTGGCTCTGCAGGGATTCTGCTGGAGCAGCCCCAGCCCGGCTGAGATCAGCCCAGAGCACAGCAGGACATGGGGGCAGTGGCCCTGGGCACCAGACATGGCAGTGCAGCACAGGAGCTGCCATCCCTGGCCAAGCAGTGCCACCCTGTGGGAAACAGCCTCCTCTCCTCCGGGTCCATGGATGTCACCCCCAGCCTGGGTCCCGTGCACGGCCCTGACATCCCCAACCCCTCCCAGTGCTGCCACTGGGGCTCTTCCCTGTCCCCACTGCCTTCCCAAACATCTCCAGGGCTGCAGCCACCCTGTGCCACCTCCCAACAGCCCTGTGCCAAGGGGCTGCTGCCCTGGCACCCCACAATAATCGCCCAGACAGATTAATAATAGGGTTTATTATTAAACAATGAGGCATGGACACGTCATGATCAGGTCAGCATTTCTTATGAAACAGGGTTTCCATTCCAGTGCAGTGTCTCAGGCACAGGGCTCAGGGTCATGGCACCCCAGGTTGGGGTGGGGACACTGGGACAGGGCTAGGGGAGCACAGGAACCTCACAGGGAACAGCAGGCCAGCAGGGCAGTGTGAGCCCAGGATTGGCAGGGGACACCATCAGCTGCTCTGCCCCACACTGCTCCCCCTTCCCAGCCCCAAGTCATCCTTATTTGTTGCCCTGAAAAGTTCTGTCCAGCCCCAAAGCCACCTCGGTGGCACTGCTGGCTGTGTTTGCCCCTCCCTTGGGAGCCCTCTGCCAGCCCTGTGCCATCCCTGTGCCCCACTGTCACCTCCCGTGGGGGACAGTGAGGGACACTCTGCTCACACTGGGGGACAGTGAGGGACACTCTGCTCTCACTGAGGGGACAGTGAGGGACACTCTGCTCACACTGGGGTGCCCATGAAGTGACACATTCCCAGGTGACAGAGTGGGAGCAGCACCTACAGGCCCAGGGACTGGGTCAGGAGGACAAAGGTGATTCAGGTGCAGACTGGGCTGGGGACAATGCCATGAGTGACCCCAGCACCAGCAGGGGTGTCCAGCAACCCAAGAGCAGGCCCAAAGCTTCCCAAATCCCAGCTGGGACTCCCTGCTGCCCACTGCCCTCCCAAAGCAAGGCCCTGGGCTGGGGGCTGACACTGGGGTCCCCTCAGGTGGGACCAGCCCCAAAGAGGGCAAAGCCAGGAGGTTTGAGGGGCTGAGAAGTGCCCAGCCTGTTTGGCACAGGTGAAAATGAGCCCCTGGCTGTGAGACCTCAGGAGGGCATCCAGGGACAAGGAAATGTCACTCTGCCAAGGGGCTCTAGCAAGGACAGCAGGGCAGGATCCCAAATCTGCCCCCTTATGATGGCCAGAACTTGGGTTTACTCCCACCCCCTGTCCCTGGGTCCCCCGGGCAGGAGGGATGCTGTGACAATGGGAGGATGGCGAGCTCAGAGAGAGGTGAGGGAGGGCACGGCTGGGACTGCCTGTGGGGTAAGCTGGCCTCTCTTCCCAGCCATGGCACTGCAGGGAGGCTGGCAGAGGGGAGGGTGAGCTCAGCAGGGCCAGCATCCTTCTCTCCATCCTCTGGTTCCACTGCCCCCGGCAGCTGCAGGCTCTGATTTCCCCATCCCTGGGATGGAAGCCGTGAGTTTCTGCTCCAGGCTGGCTGCATCACGGTGATCCTGATGTCCTGGGAGCTTGGGGACCTCCAGCAGCCCCACAGCCTGGCAGCCCTGACCCCAGAGCCCTCGGCTGTGCCTGGTGCTGCAGTCCCAGCGCACCCAGAGCAGGAGCAGCACCCTCGGCCCCTGCAGGTGCTGTCACAGGGTGCAGGAGGATCCTCTCCACAGACACCCTGGAGGAAGCCACCAGCAGGGTTTGGGCAGCTGGATTTTAGCCAAAAGGGACAGAAATGCCACCAGTGACACCATGAGCACCTGGAGATCTTCAGGAAGGTCTGAAAGTCCGTTTGGTTCCTGGCCAGACAAGAGAACTTCACCCAAAGCTGCTTCTGGGCTTTCTCCAGGAGCCTTCAGAGAGAGGCCCCAGCCGTGTCCCAGCAGCAGTGCCACCACTCCGGTGTCCCCATCCCTGCTACAAGTCCCTCCTGACCAGCAGCAGCCACGGCAGCACGGCCGCCAGCATGGCCACGGTCAGGACGAGCATCACGGCCAGGGCCATGGGGGACTGGCAGCACTGCAGCCCCAGGGCCGGGCTGGATGACACCGAGCTGGTCCTGCTCCTCCTGCCCAGGGAGCCGCAGTCCGTGGCCACCAGCGGCATCCCGTGGTCGCTGATGACAAAGATGTGAGCTTCCCGTGCCAGCACCCCCGGCAGCCCCGCCGAGCTCCGCTCCAGGCTCTGCACCGGCATCACGAAGTGACTGGGCACCACCAGCGTGTTGCTGGCCTGGCTTTTGGCCAGCTGGGACAAGGAGGATGGCGACAGAGGCATCTCCAGCGTCCGGGGGTTGGTGCCCGCCCTGGGCGGCCACAGAGCCTTCTTCTTGCTGAGGAAGGTGACGAAGCGGCACACGGGGCAGATGATGCTGCTCTGGACGTGCCCGTCCAGCTTGGCCGACAGCAGGCACTTCACCAGGCAGTCGTGGCAGAACGTGTGGCCGCAGCTGAGGCGCCGGTGCGTGGCCTCCAGGGGCTGGAACTTCTCGTAGCACACGGGGCACTCGCCCGGGACACCCTCCTTGCTGGAGGAGCTCTCGGACATCCCTGCTGCGGTGGCCGCGGGAGCTCCCCGGCTGCCGGGGAGAGAGAGGCACGAGGGGTTAATCAGGGGCTGGTGATTAGCACAGCCCATCCCTTCAGCTCTCCTCCTCCTCCTCCCTGCTCTCTTGTTCACCCTCACAGGAGCCTGGCACGGCCGGACCACCGGAGCAGGTTCAAGCTGCCCCTGGGGCGAGGGACAGAGGGTGGGAGGATCTCAGCTCCGGAGCCCTCCAGGGCAATAATCCCTGACTGCAAACCCACCGGAGCAGAGGGCTGAGCCCCTGGACGGAGCCGTGCCCGCTGAATTCCTGGTACAGAACTCCTGGTGCTGTGCCATTCCAGGCACAGACTGTGCCACCAGTGCCTCAGCTGCTGCCAGCTGGGAATTCCTATCCCACGATGGAACCTGCCAAGGACAGGGAGATGCTCTCGTCCCGGGGACCTCAGGGAGCTTGGAGAAGCCAGGCTGGTGGAGCAGGGGGTGGAAAAGGAGGTGACACAGCCAGGGCAGGCAGCACATACCCACACTGGGCTCCTTCCAGGCTGTGGGGGATGGCCCGGGCTGGTGGCCAGGCCATGGTGGTGGCCAGGCCATGGTGGTGGCCAGGCCATGGCATCTGCATGGCTCAGGCTGAAGCTGGCCACAGCAAGGCCGTGTCAGGGTTAGTGAGAGAGGAGGGAAGGCAGAGCCAGCCCAGCCCAGCCGCCCTGGCCCCAGAGCAGGGCAGTGTGGGGTGCTCTGTGCCCCAGGAGAGGCTGAAGCTCTGCCCTGCATCTCCCCGGGCACCGAGGGAGAGGGCAGAGAAGAGAAGGGAGAGGGGAGATGTTCATCTCAGCTTTCTCAGACCAGCTCAGGAACTTCATCACAGCTGCAGGTTTTTCCAGACCTGGTGATGTTTTCAGAGCCCACCCAGCCTGCAGCACTTTCCTCCCACATGTGCCACAGACCCCCTCCCAGCCCATCTGGGGGTCCTGCCCTCCTCCTCCTCCTCCTCCTCCACCCCCACCCCGGCACGGCCACAGGGACACCACGAGCCGCCCCCTCCCCAGGCACAGAACAGATCCAGGCTCCTGCTGTGCTTTATCGGGGATTGCTGCTCCCCAAGGAGCTCCCGTGCCCCAAAATCCCCTTACCTGCTGTAGGGCCCCGGGGCAGCGGCCCCTCCATGCACGGCTGTCCCCAGACACGGGGCTGGCCCGGGACACCACCGGGACCCCCTCGGGCCACCTTGGGGCCACCTTGGGGCCACCTTGGGGCCACCAGGTGCCGGCTGCTGCGAGCAGGGCGGTTCGTGCAGAGGCTGCAGCGGGGACAGGGCAGGGACAGGGCAGGGACAGGGCAGGGACAGCTCCCGCGGAGTGAATGCGGAGGAACCCGTTCGCCCTTTAAAGGGCTCCCCCTGGCCCGCTTGGCCAGGGAGTGGGCGAGGAGCTGGCGTCAGGCGTCGGGGGCAGGGACGGGAGGCACGGTCCTGCCTTCCTCCGTGTCCCCGCTGGCCGCTGTGGGGTCAGTCCGAGGAATCCGGCACTGCAGGGGTGCTGGGACCCTCTGGAGCTGCAGGGCTGCAGGGCTGGGTGAGCTGCACATGCTGCAGCAGGTCCTGCACCGGGACCGGGCTCCTCACCTGCACCGCCCCATCCTCACCCTGCCCTCATCCTTCCCCCGAGCCCCCTCCCCTCTCTCCCCCAGGCTCTCTCTCATGGGAGCTGCTCTGCAGCGACATTCCCGGCTCCAGGGAGCTGCCCTGGGCTCTGGGGGACACAGGGAAATGCAGGTGACCCCTGTACCCAAAGCCCAAGGAGAAAGGCTCTGCGGTGCCTCTGGGGGCCGGGCAGGGCTGGGGCAGGGCTCGGGCGTGGGCAGCAGTATCAGTGCAGGGCTTACAACACAGGGCTGGTTTCTGGAAAGAGAAGTGTGGGTGCAGCCCCACCAGGGCACCCTGGTGCCCTCAGGGGTGTCCTCTGGGGCCCTGAATCCTCATCCCTCCCTTCAAGGACACCCTGAGTACATCAACACCTCCCTCACCTCTCAGGCTCAGGGGTCGGGCTGCTCCATTTGTTATCCCAGTTTTGCTGAGAGGATCTGAAAATGAAGGTGAAACCTCTCCAGAGGGGCTGTGCCAGGACTGGGGTTGCACCTTCCCTCCTGGGACAGACATCTCTATCTTCTGCTGGGACAGACATCCCCATCCCCTCCTGGGACAGACATCCCCATCCCCTGCTGGGACAGACATCCCCATGCCCTGCTGGGACAGACATCCCCATCCCCTGCTGGGACAGACATCTCTATCTTCTGCTGGGACAGACATCCCCATCCCCTCCTGGGACAGACATCCCCATCCCCTGCTGGGACAGACATCCCCATGCCCTGCTGGGACAGACATCCCCATCCCCTGCTGGGACAGACATCCCCATCCCCTGCTGGGACAGACATCCCCATCCCCTCCTGGGACAGACATCCCCATCCTCTCCTGGGACAGACATCCCCATGCCCTGCTGGGACAGACATCCCCATCCCCTGCTGGGACAGACATCCCCATCCCCTGCTGGGACAGACATCCCCATCCCCTGCTCCCTCTGGAAGCTGCTGGAGGTGCCAGGGCTGCTTGCAGCCACACAGATCTCCTGTGAGTGATCTGGGCCAGTGAGAGCAGATTTGGGGCAGCCAAAGCCAGGTTTGCTCCCTGCTGGCACCAAGGTGGGGTGGAAATTCCTGTTTCCCATGCTTTGAATGCTCTCCGCAGTTGGAAACTATGAGCTCATGGCTCTATACATAGGCACTGGAAAAACGAGTCTGCCTCCCTTTGCTGCTTGGACCACGCCAAAATCAAAGGGATTTGGGCATATCAGAGCCCCAGCTCTGTCAGCAGTTTCACTCTTTCCCAGCCCTGGCTCTCCTCAGTGCCTTTCCCTCACTTCCAGCAGCAGAACATTTCCTGAGGGACAAGGTTGAGTCTGACAGTGCCTGAAGGATAAGAAATCAAATTCATGGGTGAAGCAAGTCCCTAAACACTGCCTGCATTTTCTTTCCCTGGGTTTTAACAAGTGCAGCTAATGGTCACCCATGTTCAGTCCCCTCAAGCCAAGGCTCCAGGATCCTTGGATCCAAGCAGGAAAGTGGCTCCAGGCTCAGCTCCTCTCCAGAGACCACAGATGAGACTTTCCCTGTGCTGAGGTTGGTGGCTGCCAGTGACCAAAGGATATTTCTGACCCAGAGGAGGACACAGCCCTCGCTGAAGGGTTTGGGGTGGCCAAGGTCCCTTCCCTGCAACTCCAGCAGCATCTGGGAAGAGCTTTGCAGCCTTTGGCAAAGACAGGAGGATGCAGAGACAGCCCTGGAGCTCCACAGCAGCACCCAAACCTTCCCCCGGCTGGGTGTGGAGGAGGGACAATGAGTTATGTAAAAGTGTTTCTTTTCAAAGCACATTTCAGGCCACAAGGTTTCTCCACATCTGAGCCTGGTGCCAGGCAAAAAATCACTACAGGTCCCAATATTCCCATATCAAATCCACGCTGCAGTTCCCTGGATGCTGAATGATGAACCAGGAGTGTTTCTGTGTCCACATCCCTGCCCTCAGCTGGGCCCAGGAGCCTGGGGAGGGAATCCCGGGTGGAATTTTGGTGGCAGCTTTGCCATGCAGGCACAACCCCCAGCGTGGCAGGGCTGGGCTGGGTGAGGTCTGTGCCCTGGGAATTGTGTCAATGAGCCATTGCCACCAGCTGCTGAGGGCCACCATGCCCGTGTCCATGCTCTCCTGTCCCAGAGCCGTGGATGCTCCATGGAAGGGTGGCTTGTGCTGGGTGCTGGCCCTGCCCAGTGGCCCCAGTGTGTCCCAGTGCAGGGCAGGGCAGAGGGAAAGGGAGGCTGCCTCCTCCATCCTTCCCACTCTTGCACCCTTTCCCCATCCCTCTGGGGGTGCCTGGTGCCTGCCCCATCCCTCCCAGCTCACACCCAGTCCTCCCAAACCCCCTCAGCTTTTCCCCTGACCATGTTCAACCTGCAAACCTGAGGTTTTATAGGAGTTTCTGCTCAACTCATTCTCCTCCCACCTTTCCCAGCCCCAGCTCAAACACAGTGAGTGTTGACATTGCTGGGAATGAGGTGAAGGCAGGAGAAGAGTAAATCCATGTTTGATCCCAGCCCAGGGAGATATTCCCAGATGGGGAAGAAGCTCAGTGAAGAAAAATTAATTTTCCAGGGCTGCACTGTGGTGGAAGGCCCAAGAGTCCTGGGCCCTGGGTTATATCCACTTGCATGCTGTCAAAATAAACTCAAACAGGTGGAAAAATTGGAAAACGTCAAGGGAATCCGAGATTTTTAAAAGGAATACAATACAATCTTCCCCCGCGCTTGCTTTGCTTGAATTAGAGTGGGAAAATCATTGCTTTTTTCCTTCTGGGGGTGTCCATCCTGCTCCTCGGGCACCTGGCAGGACGGAGCCGCTTTAGCCCGAAATGCACAACGAGAGCTGCTGGTTCCGCTGCTCCTCCGTGGTTTCCGTGGCCAGGAGATGGAGCTCTCGGATGTGCTTTGGCACCGCAGGCACAGGAGGCTGGTCCCGGGGTGCCACGGCGGGGAGGTGACAGTGCCCATCAGCTGGGCTGCTGTCCCTTCCCACCGGGATCTATGGGATCTGCTCTTCCTCCTGCCATTCCCGGGGTGAACGCTTATCCCACACCGAGGAACAGCTGGATGTGACCCCAAACCCTGCTGTGATCCTTCAGAGGCTGCAGAGGGACCCGTGTGGTGACACAGCCCTGACCTGCCCCTGCCTCCCTGCTGCTGCCACCAAATCATCGGGAATGGCCCTGGCTCCAGTTCTGACACCGAATATCGGGGATTGCTCCCACCCAGCCCCAGGGCAGCTCCCGGCTCCAGGGGCTCCTTCAGCAAACGTTCCCCCCAAAGGTGTTCTCCTCACCTCGGAGCCCCCGAGGGGCTGAGCGGCCCCACGAGCCCCCTGCATGTGGCAGGGGATCTGTCCCCTGCCCTGGCCCTGGGCTGCCCCTCCCGTGCATCCCCCTGCTCCCCGTCCCTCCGGGCTCCCAGCGGGATGGAGAGGCCGCGGGGGGAGCCCCGGGTGCCTGTCGGGGGAACAATGCGGCTTTGAGCCGCGGGCAGATGCTCAGGGACAAGAAGGGACTGTTCAGCAGCGGCAGCTGGGGCTGGCAGCTCCCTCTCCCTGCACCGGGGCTCAGGCTGCTCCTGCCCAGCCCCAAACCCTGCTGCCTCTTCCGAGGGGCACCACGGGGAGCAGCAAATCCCACCCGAGGGGAGCCCAGCACCAAACCCTGCCATCACACACGGCCGGATTGTCCCCCTGCTTGTCCCCCTGCCTCGGTGCCCCTTTGGGGAATGACAGCAGCCCGATGGGACCCTGCCACCCCACGTTGTGTCCCCAGTGTCCCCTGCCCAGAGGGGACTGCCTGACCCCCTTCCACCATCCCTTCTGGCTGCCTCCTCACAGGCAGCTCCCTCGAGCCTTATTCCAGGAGGGAAGGCATAGAAACCCCACAATTCCAAGAGAAGAGCAACTGGAATTGGGGGTTTGGAACCTTTTACCCAAATGGGATGCTCTCTGTGCTTTAGGCTGCCCAGTGGTGTCGTGGTTTGGGTTTTTCCTTCCAACCTGGCTCCTGCAGGGCTGGGTTGCAGAGGTGCTGCTGCCTTTAATGGGAGCATGTGCAGGCCAACTTCTCACCCTACAGCAGCTCTGGAGCAGCACAGGAAGAAAAGGTTCAATAATACCAAACACTCCATTTGGGTTCATTTAATGCTTTTTCCAATCATTTGACAACACAGTGCTGTGAGTGGAGAGCTTGCAGGCAGAGCTGCTCCACCACCTCCAGGATCACTCAGTGACCAAGTGGGTTCTTGAGAGGAGGATGCTCAGCACAATGTGCAGCAGCCCAACCCTGGTGGCAGAAGGCAGGAGGGCTCTGTCCCATGGGGTCTGCTGTGCATTTTGGCTGCCTGCAGTCAAAAAAAGGGAAAGATAACCCGCTGGACATGGGGAAGAATTGCTACAGTGAAAGGGTGGTCAGGCATTGCAACAGAGTGCTCAGAGCATCAGTGGAATCATCACCCTTGGAGGTGTCCAAGGAACACCTGGATGTGGCACCCAGTGCCCTGGGCTGGTGACAAGGTGACAAGGGCTTGGGCACAGCTTGTATTGGATGGTCTTGGACAACCCTCCAGGACAGGGATTAGCGAGGAAATCCCTGCTTTTCTCCAAACACCAGTCCCACTGGTCATTCCCCCACCCCCAGAACCTCCACCAGTGCCTCTCCGAGGTAATTCCCAGGTGTAACTGCACCTTGAAGGGCCCCACGTTTGGATCCATAATTCCCAGCCCAGAACTGATCCCCCAGGGCCCCATTCCCACCCCCCTGGGTCTCCCTGCAGCAGGACAAAGCCACCCTGCCCGCAAATCCTCCCAGCCACACACGGACTGTGGGACACCCCCAGCTAATTCCCACACCGGCTTCCCCCGGCCCTGGGAGTGGGAATTCCTTTCTCTGGAATGCGAGTCTCTGGCTGGCCGTTCCGGGAGGGGTTTTTGGTGGGGAAGCCGCGGGTGCAGCAGGAGCCTCATTGTGCGGCCGCTAATGCTGAGTGACTGCTCCTTTGTGCTGCCGGCCCGCGGCGGCCGCATGGGAACAGCCCCGCACACAATGCGGGGCAGCCGGGGCTGACCTCGGAGCAAACATTGACTTAAACCCGCTGTTAACCAGCCGGGCACCCCGCACCCCTGGGAAACGCCAGCGCCAGCGCCGAGCCTTTGTCACCGGCGGCTGGGACAGAGCCCGCTCGGAAAGGTGGCTTTGATGGAGCTGCTGGCATCCGTGCCTGGTCCTGGGAAAAGAGGCACAGGTTGGGGTTTAAAGATTCCCACTGGAGAGAAAAGAAACCAGGGGTGTGCTGCTCCCTGGGTCACTGGTAAATTAATTCCTTGGGGAATTAATTTAGGATTGAATAGACACGGCCTTGGTTTATTTATAAAGATCTCCTCATTCACAGAGCTCATTTCCAGCTGCCTTCCAAGTCAGGATCTGTGTTCTGATTATGGGATGGCTGCAGGTCCATGCACATCCAGCATGGAGTATTATCCAGCAGAGCGAGGCACCCCAAACCTCCTGGCACGGAGCAGCACTGACCCCTTGTTCCCATGGACAAACAGCCAGAGGTGCAGACAGATGTGCAGAGAGCGCCCTCTCAGCCCCACAGCTCCCCAGTGACACCTCATTCCCTCGCAGGGACACCTCTGTCCCCTCGGAGGGGCTGCCCTGTCACTGAAGAGAGAGGAGAAAGCTGCAGCAAGACCATGTGAGACTCACATGGCAAATAGTGCATGACATTTCCTTATGGCTTCTGAAGTGCAGTGGGAAAACTGGGCACCCAGCCTGCTCCAGACTGCAGTGGTGGACACCCAGCCTGCTCCAGAGCACAGGGATGGGAGCCCAGCCTGCCCCAGAGCACAGGGATGGGTGCCCAGCCTCACTCAGAGCACAGGGATGGGAGCCCAGCCTGCTCCAGAGCACAGGGATGGGAGCCCAGCCTGCCCCAGAGCACAGGGATGGGTGCCCAGCCTCACTCAGAGCACAGGGATGGGAGCCCAGCCTCACTCAGAGCACAGGGATGGGAGCCCAGCCTCACTCAGAGCACAGGGATGGGTGTCCAGCCTCACTCAGAGCACAGGGATGGGTGCCCAGCCTCACTCAGAGCAGAGGGATGGGTGCCCAGCCTCACTCAGAGTACAGGGATGGGTGCCCAGCCTCACTCAGCACAGGGATGGGAGCCCAGCCTGCCCCAGAGCACAGGGATGGGAGCCCAGCCTGCTCCAGAGTACAGGGATGGGTGCCCAGCCTCACTCAGAGCACAGGGATGGGAGCCCAGCCTCACTCAGAGCACAGGGATGGGAGCCCAGCCTGCCCTAGAGCACAGGGATGGGTGTCCAGCCTCACTCAGAGCACAGGGATGGGTGTCCAGCCTCACTCAGAGCACAGGGATGGGTGTCCAGCCTCACTCAGAGCACAGGGATGGGTGTCCAGCCTCACTCAGGGCACAGGGATGCCCAGCCTCACTCAGAGCACAGGGATGGGTGTCCAGCCTCACTCAGAGCACAGGGATGGGTGTCCAGCCTCACTCAGAGCACAGGGATGGGTGTCCAGCCTCACTCAGAGCACAGGGATGGGTGCCCAGCCTGCCCCAGAGCACAGGGATGGGTGCCCAGCCTGCCCCAGAGCACAGGGATGGGTGCCCAGCCTCACTCAGGGCTCAGCACCACCAGCTCTGCCTCTTCCCGATTTGGAGCAGCTCAGAGCTGGATCCTAGGAAAGGAGATACTGTCCCAGATAGTGCACAGCCACCTCGATGTCCCTCCCTGCCCTCCAGAGAGGGTGTCAGCAAGCCAAGGGGATGGTCAGTGGAAGGGAGGAGGTGAGAGGTGGGTGGATTGGTCCCGGCTGTGGCAGCACCAGCCTCTGGGAGCAGAGAACACAGGGAAGGTGCACTGGGAGCAGGGCTCTGCTCCCAGGAAGGATGAGGCGGCTCCAAGGGGAGTTTGTCACCAAAGGGTGACTGCTCCCAGGACGCTGCGGCTTCCCCTCCTGGCACAGCCTCTAATTCAGGTGTCTCGGGGCCGTGCTGTGCTGCACGTCCCGGCCCGGTGCTCTGACGTGGCTCAGCAGCATTTGTGGCCTTGTGCAACACCCAGGTCACACAGGGTGACCCAGAAAGGCCCGTGCAGGTGTCAGGGACAGCCACGGCTGGCTGGACACCCGGCTGGGGAGAGGCGTGTGCTCTTCATCCTCGGGTCGTCTGCAGTAATCCATGGGAAATGCAGGGAAAGCACGGATAATCCCATGTACAAAGGGATGGGACACGGCTGTGGGGACAGAGCACGGTGGCACCGTGCCCACGGAGGTCCCCAGCTGTCGCAGCTGTCCCAGGTGCGCTTTGGGACACGGCCTCCGCCGGCAGCAGCGGCCCGCGGCAAGGGAAGCACGAGGGTTAATGACAGCCCGGACAGCTAATTACAGGGCAGCAATGAAACACGCAAAGCCAGCCCGAGTATCGGGGCAGTGCCAGGGAGCCGCGGGCCGGCTGCGGGGCAGGCTCCGCCCGGGAAGCCGTGCGGGGGAACCGGAGCATCCCGGGGACTGCGGGACACGCCGGGCACGGGGCGGCCGTGGGGCAGCGGGGGAGCCCCGCCAGTGGGGCACGAGAAAACGGGGAATGACAAAGCCACCATGGACAGGGACGGCCGAGGAGGCTGTCAGCTCTCCGAAGCTCAGCTCGGGGCCACCGGGGGTCCCTGTGGGAGCTCCGAAATCCTCTGTTCACAGAGTTCCCTGCTCCATGGACAGAGAAGCTGTGCGGGGAGCGAGGCAGCGGGACCGGGATGCGGAGGAAAGAGGCGGAGCTGCCCCTGCCCGCTGCAGCGATCACCCGGAGGGATGGATGTCCTGGGGCCGGGAGATGGATGTCCTGGGGCCCGGGAGATGGATGTCCTGGGGCCCGGGAGATGGATGTCCTGGGGCCCGGGAGATGGATGTCCTGGGGCCCGGGAGATGGATGTCCTGGGGCCCGAGGGATGGATGTCCTGTGGCCCGAGGGATGGATGTCCTGTGCCCGAGGGATGGATGTCCTGGGTCCCGGGGGATGGATGTCCTGTGCCCGCGGGATGGATGTCCTGGGGCCCGAGGGATGGATGTCCTGGGGCCCGGGGGATGGATGTCCTGGGGCCGGGAGGGATGGATGTCCTGGGGCCGGGAGGGATGGATGTCCTGGGGCCCGAGGGATGGATGTCCTGGGGCCCGAGGGATGGATGTGCCCCTGACGGGGTCACCGGGGACAGAGCGGCGGAGGACGGGCAGGGGGCAGTCCCCGAAGGCCGCAAAGGAAGGAATGCGAGATCACTTCGCACCGGGGACCGGCACCGGGGACCGGCACCGGGGACCGGCACCGGGGACCGGCACCGGGGACCGGCACCGGGGACCGGCACCGGGGACCGGCACCGGGGACCGGCACCGGGGACCGGCACCGGGGACCGGCACCGGGGACCGGCACCGGGGACCGGCACCGCCCAAGCCCCGCCCCCTCCAGCCGGCCCCGCCCCTGGCCCCGCCCCGTGTGACGACAGCGCCCCCGCCGGCTCTTGCATCACTCCCCGGCCCCGCCCCCCAGTCCCCGGATGAGGCGGCCCCGGCGGCGGCGCGCGCTGCGGCGGCTGTGACAGGGGATGCGCTCCGGTGAGCGGCGGGGTCGGGGCAGGCCCGGGGGTCCCCGCGGTGGCCTCGGCGGGCCGGGCCCGGGGCGGCGGGCGGGGGGCGCGGGGCGGGCGGGGACGGGGCCGGGGGTGCTGCGGGCCCCGCTCCGAGCCGCGATTGGCTGCAAATTGACAACGGGGCAGGGCCCGCCTCCGAGCCGCGCCATTGGCTGCGGGCGCGCCGCCGCCATCTCCCATTGGCTGTGCGAGCTGTCAGTCACGGCGCGGCCCCGCTCGGCCGCCGCCCTGCCGGGACCTCGCCGGGTGCGGGGCCGGCCCGGCCGCAGCGAGCTCGGAGCTGCCCCGGCCCGGAGCTGCCCCTGGCCGCCGCTCCGCCGGCCTCCGCCCCGAGCCTGGGCGATTTTCAGTCACTGGCAGGGAGCTGGACGCGTGGTTTGCCTCTGTTCTCGTGAAATCCTGATGGACCCTATGCCCGGGGCACAGCGTGTTTTTTAGGAAGAGATCCCTCCCGGAATTGGTGATTGGAGCGGGCAGGGCGGTGGTGGTGGAGTCATCATCCCTGGGGTGTTCAGGGCAGTGCCCTGCTGGGTGACACGGGCTGTTAGCTCACGGCTCCATCATCTCACAGCTCCGTTCCTGTGGTTCCGTGCTCTCCGTTGGGTGTTTGGCAGTGATGGAGGGAGGGTTTTCTCCAGGGAGGGTGTTCTCGGGGGTTGTCATCCTCTCCGAGCGCACAGAGCCCTGCCGTGCTCTGTCTGGAGGTGCCCAGCCCCGAGCAGCCCGTGGCCGGGTGATGAGCGTGACCCGAATTGAGCAGACGTGCTGGAAAGGATGCGGTGACGGGAGAGCAGAGCCATTCCCCGAGCCTGCCCTCAGCCCGGTGCCTCCCACCGACCCTTCCCTCTCCTTCCCGGGGAGGAGGAGAGCTCTGCTCTCCCACCCACAGCCCAGTCTGCGCTGGCAGTGACTCAGGCCTTCTCTCCCCTCTGCCACTCTCCTGACTTGCTCACAAGTGCGGGGGTGGAGGGCACTTCTGGATGCCGGTGGCATTTGTTGCCTGAGAGGTGGTTAAATACAAGAAACTGCTGTAGAAGAGTTCCTTGGATACTTCAGGAAAAAATTTTTTCTTCCTTTACCTTTTTTTCCCACCCCCACCCCCCCGAGAAACAATTCCTGAACATTGCGGAGAGCTGGTGGCCTTTCCAAGGTCAGTGTTTTGTTAGAGATAAAAGTAACTGTAAGGGGAAGAAACTGTCCCAAGGCAAAAAAAAAAGAGCCTCAGAGGCTTTTAGATATTTTGGAAAGGGGCTGCCCAGGAAGGTGGTGGAGTTCCCATCCCTGAAGGTGTTCAAGAAACTCCTGGATGTGGCACTCAATGCTCTGGTCTGGTTGATAGGGTGGTGGTTAGTCAAAGGTTGACTTGATGATCTCAGAAGTCTTTTCCAACCTGAATGATTCCTGTGCTTCTATATTTATTTATTTAAATGTCAGTTTGATGTGTTTGCGGTGTGACTGCACAGACAGGCTGGTTAATGGTGCCAGTTAACTGTGGCTGCACAGGATGTGGCAGAGGTGGGTAAATAGTGTGGATCTGGGATTAACAGTGTTAGGTCTGCCCTGGAAGAGATCCCCTGTCCTGTTTCCTGGCTGGGTTGTGCATTTCTATATTGTTGTGTATGTGGAGGCAGAGCCCAGGCGAGAAGATTTAATCCCACTTGTCACTGGGAGTCCCAGAAGTGAAGGAAGTGTTCAGAGGCAGTGCTTGAGTCAGTGTTTGAGTTGCCTTCCTTCCTTCCTTCCTTCCTTTCCAGGGGAAAACCCTCTTTTTGTTTCCCCTGACTCTTCACAGTTTGCAGGTATGTAAGATAATTCCTCATTTGGTGGAGAAGGACAGAGAAGAGAAAGGAAAATAAGAAAGTGGAGAGAAAGCACGAGACTGATGATGTCTGTGACCTTGGTGTCACAAGGAATCTTGTCTCTGGAGATGCTGCTGGCAGCAGACTGCCAGGAAGTACAGCAACAAAGTACAGTTTATGCCCTCAGTCCATTACTGTTGGTTTTTTGAGGTGCCAGGAAAGTCAGACTGAAGAAAGGAAATGATATTTTTTCAGCCCTTGATGTTTGTGACACCACAAACATAATCAAGATAAACTGGGGAGTGTGTTCAGCAAACTGCCTGCACTGCTGTGCTGCCCTGACCCCCAGGCAAAGCCAGCCAGACCCAACAGAGCAGATTTTTCATGATGTGGTTGTGTCCCTCGAGGGCTTTTCTGTCCCCACAGCTCAGTGGAAGGTTGTGCTGGTTCCTTCTCCTGATCAACATAGAGTTTGGGGGGTTACTTTTAATATTCCTGTTGTTAAGTGCTCACTGCAGAGCCCCTCTCCTCTGGGGGCTGCTCTGTGGTGCCATTTTGGGGGGGATTTTTCAAATCCATTTTACCCCCCCAGCACTGGTGGAACTTCAGAGATGAAAAAGCGACAGAATTCATTCAGTTCTATTGGCAGAAATCTATGCTGAGTGCTTTTCCCTTGGAATTCCTTGCTCATTCTGTTGTGTCCAGAAGCATCTCTCCCTCTGGCCACCGCCTTCCCAGGGAGGTGTCACAGGGATGGATTGCTGGGGCAGCAGGGAGCTCAGGCTCTCAGGTAAATAAATCACGGCTGCTGGGTGGGGTGCCCTGGGATCCCTCAAGGTTTGAAGCAGGCAGAGCTGGAGAAGGTGGGGTGATCCCCAGAGGGGTTCAGGTCCGTGGCAGCTGCCAGCCTGGCGTGGGAGAGGATCAGAGCTCCTGCTGCCTGCCTGGCACACCTCACCAGCCTGCCTAGGGGGGAGAGAGGCTCAGGCAGTGACAAGCATATCCTTTCCAGAGCCTGAATTTCCTTCCCAGTTTGCTGTGCACTCCTCTCTGTGTGGATTCATCCCTTTGGAGTTCCTGGGTTTGGAGCTGGGAGCAAACTGTCCCCGTGCTCAGGCCAGGGTGTTCTGGGACATTCACAGCTCCAGGAGCCTTTCCTTCACCTCTGCAGGTACTGAACCTGCAGCAGGAACACCAGCCTCTTCTTTTTTAGTCAGTGAGGTTACTTGGGAAGGAACACAGGTCAAATGTCTGAAACTTCCCATGTTTGTGAAAGCAAGATATGTTTTTTAATAGGAAATTCTGATACTTTTGGTATTTGTAGCTTGATTTCTGAGAAGAGGCTTTTTGCATAAGTGCATTTCTTCTGGTTTCAAGGCTTCTAACCCAGTGCTGGCTCACTCTTCAAGGGTTTTCCTGTGACTGGATATCAAATATTCACCAGACAGATGAGTCTTGGCCATGTGGTGTAAAGCAGACATGTTATATTTGATTAATGAGGCTGTTGAGATAACAAGGCTTTGCTGTGTGCTGCTTGCTTTATCTTAAAGCCTTTTCTGAATTTGGCACCAAGTTCCTACAGGTAGGAATTGGTTATCTCCTGTCTCCTGTGCTGCCCAAATTGGAAATGCAGGATTTCTTATTGCAGCAGAGCAAGGAGCGTTGTGCTGACGCTGTGCTCGGTGACTTTCTTCTCTTCCTGAAAGCTCCCGTGCTGCTGTTGTAAGAGAGGAGGAGGCATTTGTTGTGGTTCACTCGAGAACATTCAGTTCAAAAATAGAACTGCAGGAGAAGGTTCACTTCCCAGAGGTTCAGTTTCATCCCAGCAATGGATGCAGGCACACATCCAAAGGCGTATGGAAATCCGCCGGCTCCTATTCCAGCATGAGCAAAACAAGCCCAAATTGATCGGTGAAATCTAATCCACAGCTTCTGCTTGTTTGTTTTGCATCTTCCAATAAGACAGTGCACGTTTGCTCTGAGTTTTGGCTGAAGTGCTGGGCTTACCTTGCTTTGAGTTTTGATTGTGTTTGCGGGGAAAAAATCGAGAGCTTCAGGAGCTGGAGCTTACCTGTTGGTCCTCATGGTTTGAGAAGGTGAAGAATGATGGAAACAAGATTTATTCTGCTTTTCTGCCTGTGAATCAGCAAAAAGGGGGAAGAGGAAG